>NW_019742447.1:1154795-1183406 GCF_002891405.2 Cryptotermes secundus | reverse complement strand
TAAAGTCATTTATTCCTCTATACAGGTCTGTAATATTCTTGTTCTTACTGTTCATTGCAAGCTCACCAATTTTGTCTTTCAGATATTTCCTCTTTTTTTCTTGAAATGCCTGCTGCGTTCACGTCTTATATTGTTCAGATTATCCCCATTTAACTCGCTTGGATCCTGTAACCATTTCAATTTGGCCTGCTTTCTTTGGTCTAATAATTCTGAGCATCCTTCATCGAACCATGGCTTATGCTTCTTCGGTTCATAATAACCTAGACACACTTTGGCAGACATTTCTATATTCTGTCTAATAGTTTCCCAAGCTTAATTACCATTCACCTCAGTTTTCAAGTTTTCGGTAGCCGCGAACCTATTTGAGATTTCAACCCAATACTGCTCTCTACCCTCTACCTCATTTAATTTCTTGAGATTGAACCTCTCCATATGAACACTGTGTGTTGCTTGTTTGCTCACTGCCAGTCTTTCCCTAACCTTTGCCACCACCAGGTAGTGGTCAGTATCACAATCTGCTGCCCTGAATGATCGGATATCAAGTACACTTTAATGGCGTCTCCTATCTATCAAAATATGGTCTATTTGATTGTGTATCTTCCCATCAGGAGATGTCTAAGTAAATTTATGGATGTTACGATGTGGGAACATTGTACTTTTGACAGTAAGATTTTTTGATGTGGCAAAGTTTACTGCTCTGACTCCATTATCATTACTAATTTCATGCAAACTCTCATTCCCAAGTGTTGGTTTGAAAATGTCTTCCCTCCCTACTTTGCATTGAAATCTCCTAACAATATTTTTATAGTTTACTTCGGGAATTTATCAAATACATGTTCTAGTTCTTCATAGAATCTATCCTTTATATCATCAATTTTATCTTCTGTTGGGGCGTGAACATTCATAACAATGATATCACACTAGCGACCTTTTAGTATTATATATGATATCCTATCACTAACGAAATCTACCTTCTTAACTGCTGATACGATTTTGTTATGTACGAAAAAACCTGTAACTTATTCATGATTTTCATTCCCCTTTCCATAGAAAAATGTATAGTCTCCTGCTGGTGCGATGCCACCTCCATCCCATCTGACCTCCTGTACTCACGCTAAATCTAAGTTATATTTTAAGATTTCTTCTGCCACTGCCCTGAGCGAACCTGCCCTATACAAACTTCGTACATTCCAAGTGCCAAATCTCATATCCATTTTCATTATCTTAGGTCGTTTATGTAAGGAATCAGTCCAGGTCCGAGGCTTTGTGTTCATTTTCGTAACATAATGATTTTTTAAGGTGAGGAGTTGTTAGCCCCACGCCCAACCCCCAAGCTGGAGGGCCACCCTTGTCGGCTGTCCGCGACTGCTTATTCAATATATTCACAGCTTCCCTCAAAATTTGAGGGCGTCTCCTCCATCCGCAACCTAAGGACGGGCCATGCCTTGGTGACAGGGACCCACCTAACGTGGATGCAATACATGTATAATAGTCCTCCAGGCTCGGATTCAAACTAAGGGCCTCTCGATTGCGAAGCAGTGGCGCTTCTTGCTTGTGAGATGCACACAGTGAGCTCACGACTGTTGTGTAATTGAGCGTAGTAAATGCGGTATACTTCTACCTCGTTTTGAAAATCACATAAATTTTTTACGGGAAAAACGAACGTCATTTAATCTAAAAACCATTTTAATAACATATTGTTCTGATCTCGAAAGGTCATTCAACTTCACCAAAGTTTTATTTATATTTGATTCAGCTCTGTTAAACCGTCTGAGAATAAAATCGTGAATTTTAAGTACTGAGAATCACTGACTCCAAAAAGTTCGGCTGGTTCCTGTAATGTAGCACGTGCCATTTTTAACATTGATAATTTGGTTTCTATTTAATAGGCTTGTGTCCCTTTTTTTTATCAGAACCATGCGACAGAGAAAACAGACTCGTTTTATGCCCCGGGACTGATGAGCACCGCACCTGTAGCTCGAAGTAATGACCTCCTTACCATGACCCACTGCGTCTTTGAATTCCATCCAACTAGGAACGCTCTTCATCAGATGAAGAGGCAGTGGGGAAGATACCACAGGCGGCTCGTGTATTTTCATTTCAAGCAAAATCAAGGACCACTTTTTAAATGTCTTATAATTCCTCAATATGTAACCAGGTATGTTAAGTACACCAATGATGATGCTGAAAAAGGAATCGCGAATTGACGTGACAACCAATTAAAAGAGAATCTCGTAAACCGTACGTAGAGAAAAGTAATATTCATATTTTAATTTTTCCAGTGGAACGCGGTAGCGTAGTTGGTTGAGGTACTATGCTACAAGCCAGAAGGTCGCGGGTTCAAGTCCCGATAAGATCATTGGATTTTTTCAATTGACCTAATCCTTCCAGCCGCACTATGGCCCTGGGGTCGACTCAGCCTCTAACAGAAATGAGTACCAGGAATTAATTAAATAATTTTCCTGGGGAGTAAAGCGCGGACGGCGCGTAAAGCTGACAACTTTACCGCCATCTTTGATTCGATTGTCTAGATAATGTGGGACCCTCAACATCTCACAATCCTATGGGCCTTCACGGCTTGTTACAGGGATAGCTTCACTTTATTTTAGTTTTGATTTCTCCGTCGGTATGACAATGGGTACTCTCTGTTTGGCGGGTTCGATTACCAGCATGGAAATTTTTCTCCTGTCCACATCGTCCAAGCAGACCCTGTGGCTCACCCAGCCTCATATACAGTGTGTACCGGGGACGATTTCTCTGGGGGTGAAACGGCTAGAACATTAAACTGGTCACATCTCCATCTGGGGTCTAGGTGGAGCTATATCTCCATTCCCCCATATGTCTTCATGGTATACTGCTTCATTAGACACAAAGATAACTTTACCTCATCTATTTTAATTTCTCACTAGAAATATAAATACTTAGGGATGTAAGCGATGATAATTAGGTCTATTATAATAACAAGGGCAGAAATATCCGTGCATACACTGGTACAGGGTCTATAAGAATGAGAACTGGAGAATATAATGCTACTATGCTAAAATATGTTCTACAGTTTACAAAAATATTACAAGATGAATCACATCTTGTAAATTGAATGACAATTGTACACTATTCTCATAACATATACATATACTCGAAAATGCATTTTAAACTGATAGAATCATGATGACGGTTGTGATGGCCATGATTCACTGTCATTCTGACAGAGTCTAGTAGTGGGTGTTCATATTCTATTCCATCATCATTAGCTGACACTTTATTTGGAACAAATAATAGTATTGATAATTTAAAGAATACTTTAATTTGTATTAACACGACCACAAGATAAGCAATTAATATCCTAGTTTTCGCATGGGAAGACAGAAAAATTATCATAGTTAAAACATCCGATTATCAGCTGGAGATTCCAACAGAGTAACCCAAGCCCATAGAAAAGCCAAACGTGATGACCACTGTCCCATGAAGAGCCGTGTATATTAGCAAGTTGTGAGAATGCATTCCTCTTATTTCATGCTTCACGCTCTTTGAACTTGCGCGACGGTGTCAGAGTGAGGACAATGTGCGATTAGCAAAAGTGTGGTTATGTGAGACTGTATCTCAGTCTTTACTTATAAATGTAATAAAAAGAGATTTAATCAAGGTATTTTTGTGCTAATTCTGTTCTTGGATTGTTGCGCCGTTTGAACATGGGCGACGTTGCCGACCTTTCGGACCCATATGCTGCAGCTCATATATTGACAATATCCAAATTCTTAATAGTCACAGAAGGTAATTTGCATCAACTAGAAACCACCGTGAAAGCATAAAATCCATAATTATTTTTCTTCTAATTGTATTTACTTCCGTCAACTCAAATTTTGTATAGATATGTTAATGATCTGCTACGTACACGTATTTCGGTCTTTCGGCCATCATAAGCTATTTGCATTCACTGTTGGTGTGACTGCTCATCTCTTATATTGACCAATGTTTACAGTAGGTATAATCAGTGTAGCCTGTTACATATATTGGGGTGTAATGCTACCATATACGTCCTTATTGAAATGTTAATTCCTAAAACAATATTAGTAACATCTGCCCTTATAAGTCGTTCCATACCTACACGGTGCAGCCCGAAATAACTAATCTGCTACAAAACGTTCGCAGCTAGTATCTGTTTACGTATATGTTGAACTAACACGTTTTCGCCTGTAGATTTTTGTGGGCCTAGGTGTAAACTAGTCTCAAACTCGTGAGTGTGAAACATAGACGACTTAGATTGTGTGAGAATAAAGTCATTGGGTTTAAGAATGGTGAAGTAACAGAGGACTGGAGTAGAGTCCGTGAGCATTAGCTTCGCAGTTTCTACAGACATTCCATTGTTGTTATAGTGTGTTTGAGAAAAAATGATTTGGACTTAGGCTCATCTCGTGTGGAAAATAATGTCTTTGTCTTCAAGCTGTTAACTGACTGAACGATTGTTCGATTAGTTGTGCCTTCGTATATTTAATGACACAGTTTCAACTCAGGCTTTATGTAGCGTAGAAAGGTTAATAAATCTGAAATGGGAAGATGTCATATCCTGCTTTTCGATATCTTAGCAACATTCTGTGTAAAAACTAAGGAAAATCCAAAGGATCTTAACCTCACTTAGTTTTCAGTTTATCCTTTATCCCTAGATCCAAAATATTTTAGGAAATTTTCAGTTTGGAGAATACGCAGTTAGAGCATGTGCAGTAATTAGTTTATCCCATTTTCCACAGTTATAGAATATTCATTGATTCTTAGTTTATTTATCTACGCCTTCTCATCTACATAAGTCGTATAGTTATAGCACTGAATCGATGTGGATTGTGCATGACGAATTGAGAAGAGAGACCATGGTCCGTGTTACGCTAGGTGCTTATGTAATTTTTTCCATACTCACTGACCAGCCAAATGTCGGGTCGAAGAAACCCCAAATTTATATACGAAGGAAATAGTTATATCCGACAAATCAGAAAGTGATTAGAGATAAGTGTGTAGCAGTGGTTGAATGATGATCAGTAACGGAAACTGGGGGAAATCGAAAAAAAAACCCGCTCCAATTCGTCTGCCACGAATCTCACATAAATTCGCCCGGGAAAGACCCTCGCTCCATGACGAGAGACCAGTCTCTAACTGCCTGAACTGTGGTACGGCCTTCAAGGCTTTATCTTAATTAAATTAAAAGCAAAGTTATCTTGTATAACGGGTACACTTCCTTTGAAAACAGAATATTCGTGTTGATATCTTGATGACAAAATGAAGTATCCCTTACATAACGCGTATTTTTAATTCGTGCAGACGAAGTCAAGCAGGACACGCATGGAACAATGAAGACGTAAGAAGGTGGTGCTGGCAGATCTCTGTTTATTGTAGGTTCTGGATTCAAATACAGATATTTGGTTTTCTTCCTACTACGGCTGTTTTACTCCAAATATGAATCTTTGGTACCCATAGGATAAGGTAATATTTAAAGCAGCTGGAGATGGATGCTGAAACCTAATACTAACTAAATGTCAAAGGCCGCGGCATAGCTCAAACGGTTACTCGCTGGCTTCCCACAGCGGCGGCCCGGATTCGATCCCGGGTCTGGTCAAGTGGGATTTGTGGTTGACAAAGTGGCGCTGGGGCAGGTTTTCTCCGAGTACTTCGGTTTCCCCTACCAATCTTCATTCCACCAATTGCTCCACAATCACCCTCACCTATCATCTGGGGCTGGTACAATAGGCCAGAAGTGGCTGCAGTACAAAGGATTTAGTCCCAGCCCACTAGCAATAAAAGAAAATTAAATGTCAATACTAACAATGCAGGGAACTATATCTCAATGCTTCCAATACATCTTCATGGCTCGGTGCTTGGGCACAGGGAATACCTTAAATTCTTCATACTCTTCTTCATAGTTTATACAATTTCTTAATACGAGATTAAATGACTAAAATCGAACTGGAAGCAAAGAAACATGCAAGCACTCACTGGGAATTTGTTACCTTTTAGCATTCCCTAAATATAAATTTTTTAAGTCCACTCCTTCAAAATTTGTTCTGCTTCAAACTTTACGAGAGTGATAGTATCATCATATCAGAATGATTTGAAACCAGAAGAACTGCACTGTACAGAGGTGCAAACATGTCTTGAATGTTCAGAGAATACTTGGGGTTCTGTACAAACTTTCCTAAGAATTCACATAGAAATATTCGAAGTATTGAAATCTGTTTCAATATAATTGTCTTTTCCATTTATAGGTAAGTCTTATCCTGTTCAGTGTTCCTGTATGAATATCTTAGACTAATGGTTGTATTTCGATTCCGTGTTAGTGAGATGTGGGAAGATTATCTCGGTTCGGGAGCACTGGCTTGACGATGTTCCTCAATTTCCTTTATCCCTTCCTGCCAAAATATGTACGAGTAACAGTGTCACAAGTTACTTCAATTTTCCCTCTAGTTCACAATATGCGATCTACCAGCTATTCGATACGGGAGGACTTGCAAAGAAACGGGTGGTCGTGGCTTATTTTGAAACACTTTCAGACGCATTAGGGAAGTTACAAGTACGATTCGACATTAAGGTACAATAATATCGCAGAAATGATAAGACGAATTTGACCGCAGATTTACTAGCCACCACTGAAGAGTCACGCAGCGAGAGGAGAGAGTTGTGAAGGTAGAGAGTCGGTCAGCTCTTAGTCGCTGGGGCGACTTCATGTGTTTCAGTTGTGTTCTATCATGAGTGTCATCAAGAAACAGTTCACTTGGAAATTCGGATACCCTCTTTTCCAGAAGAAGTTCAAATTAAATTTCGAGGTAAGATACACGCAATTATAAACCGGACGCTCAAATGTTATAATATATTATGTTAAATACGACGAATCCACTTTCGCTCTGTGTTAACCAGTTAGGACCTTAACGATTTCATTGTTACTGAATTAATTAATGCCTCTTTTGATGGAACTATAATTTTCCTCTATCCTGAAAACCTTAGAACTTCTTTGCAGAGTAAACCCATTGGAAACACTAAAACCCACCACTGGACACGGTCCTGAGCCACTCCCAAATACCCCCACCATCACATCTTACTTTCTAAGGTCCATCTTAATTTTATCCAAAGTTTTACCCTACCCTCTAAGTGGACATTTCCAAACAGACTTTTCTCTAAAATTTTGTATTCCTTATTTGTCTCTGTCATCCTACTGGCTAAAGCTGACATATTTACAGAAGTTCTAGAACTCAGTAAAAATTAAAATTAATCATATTTTATTAATCACATCCTTCATATCTTGACGTTAACTGCCTTAACAGGAAAAGAACTGGTCCTCCGTAGTTGAATAACACGCGATATTAAATGACTACGCAATACAGAAATCCATATCTTGATCGGGGTTCGAAACCGTGATTGTGAGGGAGGGATCCGAAACCGTAAGCACCACGTCCGAAGAGGGATAATTCCTTTAGGGGTCCCAAGTGGTTGATATTAACCGGAAGTCCATAGATTCATCTCATAGAATGTAATAAAAAGTATTGTTCCATATATTTGAAGAAATGTGTGTAACAAAACCACTGCCTACATGGTGTAAGCTGTTGGTTGGAAAGCCGTCCGTAGGGTGTGATGAGATGGGGTCCACTTGGTACGCCGGCCAATTGTAGCAGCACCAGATGATTAATGGGTATGAGGGATTCAGTGGAATAAGTACTTGGGGGGGGGGACCAAGTTCTCAGAGAAAGCCTGTTCCAGTACTACACTGTCCACCATAAACCCCCCATGGCCTGACCTGACCTGACCCGCCGGCCGCCGCAGCCAGGTTCATAGTTAATGAGCCTGTGAGAAGGTCTCCTAAGTTTAATGAGTCAGGAGGTTTGTCACCAGGCCAGGAACACCCGTTACTGAGCACTATAGTAAGCCAGTTCAGTTCAGTCCATAAATTCAGTCCCCATTTCTCTGAGATAGGTTCTGATACTCATATTTCCTTCTCGTTTAAGTCGAATTCCCCAACCTTCAGCTTTCCTTTCAGATTTTGCAGCCAGAGCCGTGTATACATTGCTCATTTCCACATATTTCGATCTCAAATATCAGAGTCTTCGTTGGAAAGAAATTATAAAACTCCTCATTATAGAAAGGTATGCAGTCTTTAGTTACGCCATCTCTCCTGCTTCCAAACATGTTAATCACTTTACTCGTAATAGCCTCAAACTATGGTCATTCCTGAGGTCATAGTTCATGTTTCTCTTTGGTATAAAACAACAGGAAACGTTACAGTTCTTTTATGTTCTGGTTGTCAGATATTTAGTTAGGACTCGGAAAAATAAAATATTTTGAACTCATTACTACCAAGAATACTTAGAATTTAAATTGTTCTTGATTTCATCTTGAATGTCCTGTTCAGTTATTAATTATGTGACAGGCAATTGGAATCCATTCATTTTAGAAGGATTTTAGCTACGCTTACATGAGGGACACTCAGTAAATGGGTCATAAATGGAAGTAAAGCAAATGTAATATGCGTAATATGTTTTCCGTGTGTATCACATTCAAACTTCTTGACAGTCTAGGTAGCAGATATGCATGTGCATGCTCAGATGCTGGCTTCAGTAGTTAAAATGGCGACCGTGCTTGAGGTGTATACTATCGAAGAGCAGAGTTTTGTTGTACATTTGTTTGGGGCAAAAGGAATTAATGATAAAGTTATTCGTATAGAAAGGTTTCTTATTTACGTCGGAAAGTGTTTGTCGTGTAAAGCGGTTAAGAACCTGGTCTCGAAATTCTCTCATGGACGTTCGAAAGTCGCAGATGTTGCCTGGCCAAGTCTCCCTTTTGAGACTGAGACAGATGCAACTGTGCAGTGGGTGGAAGAGTTGATTCGAGCTGACATGTGGATAACAATAGACAGTGTACAAACTGCGCTAGGGTGTTCCCATGGCTTAGCATACAGCATAATGCATGATCGTTTGAAGTCTCGGAAAGTTTGCGCACTGTGGGTGCCCAGGGAACTGAAGGATCGAGAAGAAATTAAATGAACTGAATTGGTCTGTCCTTGAACATCTCTTATGGTATGCAGATGAAGAAGATATGCTTAATAGGATTGATGCTGGGGACGAATCATGGGTGCATCACTACCAACCCAAATCAACGCGTGCTTCAATTCAATGGAAACATCCCAATTCAACTTCAACCAAGCAGCTTGAAATTTAAGATTACACCATCAGCTGGCAAGTTTATGCTTACTTTGTTTTGGGATTATCAGGGAGTACTATTAGCCCATTTTCAGAAGCCTGGTAAAAATGTGAATTCTGCTTCATACTGTGAAGTTCTGGTGAAGCTTCTGAATGCAATTCGCAGAAAACTTTCAGGCCAACTGACAAGAGGGAACTGCTTCATCACAACAATGGCATACCATTTACAGCCCGAGCAACCCAGGAGAGAATACAAGAACTGCAGTGGGAACTTCTTGAACATCCGCCTTACAGACCGGACTTGGCCTCTAGTGATTTCCATCTGTTTGGTGCGCTGAAAACCATCTTGGTGACAAATGTTTGGCTGATGACGAAGAGGTTGAAACGGAGATGCGGAAGTGGCTGAGACAACAGTCAAAAGACTTTATGCTGCTGGTTTCGACTGACTGGGAAAGCGATTGGACAAGTGTATCAGTTTTGGTGGAGGATATGTAGAGAAAAATGGGGGGTTTCAGCTTCAAATGTCGCAAGTTTTACGTTATATATCCATTCGTAACCTATTTACTGACTCTTCCTCCTAGTGTGATATTCTTTAACCTTGTGACGAAACACGTAGTTCTGCAATCCCGCTACATTTTCGAGTGATGACTTTTTAAGGGGCTAGTAGCAGTACTCACAAATCAATACCAATAAGGAGATGGAACAATACACTCAATGGAACAAAACCTTGAATAATTACGTTACATTACGCTGGGACAGACGGCAATGCCAAGCATCTGCACCAGGCTGTAGCCCTCATACTCCATTATAGCTCCATAAATCTCACATGGGTGACAAGGACATTGAACTGCCCGCAGAATTGCTAAGCTCAGGCGAAAGTTTCCAATTGAAGAAGTCACATAGCCACACAGTACCAACATGCGTGCTCTTTGTGTTGTGAAAACAGAAACTTCATTTTGAACCTACTGTTAACCAGCATAACCTAATAATTACTACATATATTTTGTGAGGTATGAGTATGTTTAGAGGAAAACACTGTAGGCCATAAGTATCTGTCCTTTGAATTCTGATCTATTATTTAACTTTTTTCATATATGAAAATTCGTACCACTTTCATATATTCATGTGTCTAATTATTTGATCTTTGTATGCCTTTTAATACAGCAAATGTACAATAGTTAAAATGACAACAATGTGAAGGGTAAGTTATATAATAAATTCATAGACTAAAAATATTTGTCTGATTTGACTGCATGAATGAATTTAATGGTTTAATAACACGATTTGTACGTGACTGCAATATGCACATACATAAATTTAACATATGTTATTTAAAAATCCCACAAATGTGAAATTTAATAGCTGTCGCAGAAGTAGAATGATCACTTTAAAATAATTGAAACATGTGAGACAAACTGTTGCCTAGAACCATTCTGTTTTATTCTGTTATTTCTTTTGCCTCAGTTGAGTCCGTGTGATCTGTTTTCGTCTTTGAAGAAACGATTGATAACTATACTTAGGCTGAAAACATCCTTGACATTTCGTAACATGCTATGGTTATATAATTAGATGTTATTGCCGTACGTTCTGTACCCAAGCTGAGAAACTACATACGCCTCCAACATACCCGTAGGCTCTCAACGTCGAAGAGTCATCGCTCCACCCGCAATCTGAGAAGGTGGTATGTGACTGTGACATGAAAAGAACTGAACTGCAAATTTCTTCTCGATGGTTTCCGGTTTCTTATCGTCAGCAGACATAATATAATTCCAAACAAGGTTAAATCTAACTAGGGTGGAACTTTTCTTTATTGCTAGTGGGGTGGGACTAACTCCCTGTACTGCGGCCACTTCTGGCCTATTGTACCAGCCCCAGATAATAGGCAAGGGTGATTGTGGAGCAATTGGTGGAATGAAGATTGACAGGGGAACCGAAGTACTCGGAGAAAACTCGCCCCAGCGTCACTTTACCCACCACAAATTCCACTTGACCAGACCCTGGATCGAACCCGGACCGCCTCGGCGGGAAGCCAGTGACTAACCGCTTGACTAACCCCACTACGGTGGAACTTAATACGTATGGAGATACGAGGAATTAAAAACAGGCACTTAAATTGTGAACTGGACCCCAAAACTTAATTCATTGAGAAAATATATAGCTGACATTATTATGAAAATGAATTTCAGAATCCAAAAATACTCCTAGGATTATAGAGGATTGACAGAGTTTATTCATAGACTAGTATACTAGTTTTCCTTGAGAATGGTTTAACTTCAGTTTTACTAATGATGAATTGTATACAGTTAGCAGCGCGCCAACCAGGTACAGAATGAATTATATAGCAGGTTCAGATATTCGGGGGAGATAATAATCCAATTCAATCCTTATTTATTTATATGCTAACTTAACAGCTCAAAGCCAGTTACAAAGTCAACATGAATAAAGATACAGAAACAAACGCACACAGACAAAACCAGAATGTGACAGCAAAGAACAATTCAAGTTTCAAATAGATCATTATCAATAATAATAACAATAATAGCAATAATAATAATAGTTTAATTAATTCAGTAATAATAATCTGTACTGGTATTCACAGCTGCAAACAATAAGACGCTGATTCGACTAGGATTCGATCTTACAGCCACCCGTGCATCAGTCCACTACGCTAAACCGAGAGCTAAATTAGGCTCTACGTGACATTGCTGATTATAAATTTATATTTTATACACAACATTAACAAATAAGTTCGTGGAATGGCCGCAAAGCGCAGTACAGTAATTTACTGCCAATATTTTTCAGCAATGTTTTCGACAGCTATATCAACGTTGACAGATTTGCATAGTGGCCAACGGCAACTATTCTGAGGGCCGATGTGGATCTGCGTAAGTGTATGTGAATACCTTGTAATACGATGCAATAAAACCACATTCCACGAATTTAACGACTCTATCACGTATAAATGAAAGAACTAGAAATCTTCGTAATTTAGAAGAAGTCTACCGCGGCTCTTTCAGTTTGCATATGATTGACAAAATATTGTCATGCCTAAAATTTTTATTGTCTTCCAAGTTTTGAGAAATATATTCTGGCTCCCTTAATTATATTTTTTCACGTGAACATCAATTATCCCGCTGAGGTATTGCAAAGCGAGTGATGCCTGCTGTCACACTCGTAGCTTCTACGTGCTTAGCAGGGAGTAGAATTATCATATTGTTCAGCGTCACCCACTGAGGTTTAATGAATAGAAGCGACAAAATAGAGTCAGAGGTACGCAGCCACACATCCACTTAAAATCTTGTTTAATTATGTGGAGTAGATCTCTGTGGTAACAGAGAACAAATTCAGTTCAGCTAAGTGCACAAAAAATAAACATCAATGTGGACGATTATTAACGCCTTCCAGTGTGATTGATAAGTGTTGTATACTGATGTATGACAACACAGCACGGCCCAAACAACTGGAGGACACTAAATGATCCTATTCATCAAACAAGGGAACCACGAAGTGGTGGACACTCATCTTCCTCTAAATAGAAGCAATATGAAGGTCACGAACCGAATTGGTTCTAACTTTTAACAAGAGTTCCTTAAACCATACTTGTAAATAGAATAATTATAAAAATTTGTAAATGTTTTAATGAGTTCATGCACATCGCTGTAATCGTTACAGGATAATATTTTATATCCGTTACATTGTAATAGTAGTTTCCTTATGTATTGATAATGACCTATGATATTGTCATAATAGTTTCCTTATGTATTGATAATGACCTATGATATTGTCATAATAGTTTCCTTATGTATTGATAATGACCTATGATATTGTCATAATAGTTTCCTTATGTATTGATAATGACCTATGATATTGTCATAATAGTTTCCTTATGTATTGATAATGACCTATGATATTGTCATAATAGTTTCCTTATGTATTGATAATGACCTATGATATTGTCATAATAGTTTCCTTATGTATTGATAATGACCTATGATATTGTCATAATAGTTTCCTTATGTATTGATAATGACCTATGATATTGTCATAATAGTTTCCTTATGTATTGATAATGACCTATGATATTGTCATAATAGTTTCCTTATGTATTGATAATGACCTATGATATTGTCATAATAGTTTCCTTATGTATTGATAATGACCTATGATATTGTCATAATAGTTTCCTTATGTATTGATAATGACCTATGATATTGTCATAATAGTTTCCTTATGTATTGATAATGACCTATGATATTGTCATAATAGTTTCCTTATGTATTGATAATGACCTATGATATTGTCATAATAGTTTCCTTATGTATTGATAATGACCTATGATATTGTCATAATAGTTTCCGCGTGTATTTATAATGTCCTTCTGAAGATGGTCCCTCCGACCGAAACATGTAAAGGATGAAAGATTGAAAAATATACAATATTTATCAGTCACACTGGACGGCGTTAATAATCTTTTATACTATTACTAGTATGACGGACCAGGATGGACCAAGTCAAAAGAAACATCACTTTATTTTTTGACGATATTTTTCTGAAAAGAAACAAGACATGGGAGACGAATGTTACCCATGCAGTGCGATGCATTCATGTCATTCGAAGCTGCGACCCATGTAAGAGATATTTTCGATACATCCAGTTGTTACTGAGTGCATATAAACAGCATTTCCTGTTCTGTAGTGGTATTCCATATTACCGACTTGGATCCAGACCATATCAGGCGGGTATTTCATAAAAGAAATATTCGAAATTACACGTTTCATCTAGGTCCCGTTAATTCAAAGCAAGGCTAACCAGTGCGTGGGCCTACAAGACAGACAGACAGACAGACAGACGATGCTAGCACACGCTTGCGCCTTATTGAGTAACGCTCCTATAAAAGGACAATCTGTTTCATCGGCGTACGTGCATCATACGTGCACGTTCGTTGTCGATATCCCTGCTTATATTCAACGGGTATTTCAGAAAGTGCGTTACAGCGTGTTATTGAAGTGACCTAGAAACATGTACAATATGTTTTGAACTGATGAATTCGCTGAGGCATGCGTGATGAAGACAAGGAGAACTGGTATTTGCTTACTGTTGTGAAAAGTGTTACAGTGTTTCATCTGGCGAGATGGATGAATTTGCCTTGTCGCTTTACCCTTGTCGAGTTCAACGTGGAAGATAAATATTATTTGGTCTGTGTTGCAGTTTATTATATGATTGTAACAGATTTTTATAAGAGACATTTTCTTGAATCGTTACAATATACAACATAAGAATGGAGAATGAATTCCATCACGTGCAATAAAGTTTAATATGAATAATGCCTTTAAATATTTCGGTCTGTATCTGGTCGCCTTCTGCTGATGGCCGATACTGGCCGATACTGGCCGAAACATGTAAACAATATATTGATATTAAAAATTTTTGCACGCCATGGAACTTATTCTTAATTCTTACGAATGTAACGAGGCCGTGATAATGACGTGTGGGGCATCAAATCAATTGAGAAGTTGAACAAAATAATGGAAGCACCAAGAAATTGACGAATAGAATTTGTTTTGTGTTGGCTACATTGAAAGAATTTTAGTTGGCGACATTGAAAATTCTTCTTTCACTCTGTAGTGCTCTTGTCAGCGCATTAGTGATTGTGTTGAGTGACAGTCCATGTGAGAGAATTGGAAAATTGAGACTTGTCCAATTTTGAAAGATATCGTTGCTGCGCGTTTATCTGGAACATCTCGCATAAGACCTGCCACAATATTAGTTTTATCGATAGCGACACTTTCTAAGGTCATGTCGGCTACGCGAGTCATGGGAAGACAACATCAGCGAAGAGGAACACGGGGCGAAAATTAACATCGACAGAAAGAGATCATCGTACATTGAGAAGGATTGTTTCAAAAATCACACAACTACTCGTACTACAGAAGAGATGAAGGCCATTGTTGATTGGTCATTATCAACCTAAATTTTCGCAATAGCGTAACAACTTGGGGATATTCTGTTACTTTTCTTTAATTATCTCGCTGACTGTAAGGTGTACAAGAAAAGTTTATGGGAAACAGAATGCATGTTTCATTCATCTTCTACAAATTTTGTCCGAAATATATTTTGATTGAATGAATGTGTACAGAAGAACGCTCATGGTACGAGGCTAGAAGCATAGAGGCCTTCGTGTAAAATATGCATCAGAACAGTTGGATCTGATTTGAAATATCTCGAAAATTTTGGTAAGATTCCCCGGTCTCAAATTAAGTCAAAATCTGTTTATCCACAGTGGAGTTCTTTCGTGTGTACACAGGAACGGGGCGAATTTTGTAGGCGTTCAACAGGGCTACTAGCGCATCCAATTGAAGGTAAATGACGTTAAAATATGCCAGTTTATAAACTAATATAATTTTATGTCTCATGTAAAGTATACATTATAGCGGATACAAGGTTTCAGTAAACAAAATAAATATAAATAAGAGGATTATATTTAAATACATTTGTTTAAAGTAAACAAAACTTATCTTTAGTAATGGTTCTTCATTTCGTTCAACATCATGTGCTCTGCATTACAAACATCACATCCATCTAGAAGAAATATCTGGAACACAGAAGCTGTGATTTTATCTGAAGCCTGTTCATGTTTTCTGAAGAACATAATAACATATATTTGATAAAAAATCATGATCCAGCTGAGTTACCAATTAGTCATTACAGTCATGAAAGCATAAACTGAGGTCAAGCTAATTCTTACAATTGAACAGTAGTACCGTGAGTTTTCTGATTCTCGGAGCAGGAAAGTAACAGTAATGAGTTATAAGAACAACGCAAAACAAACGTCCACACGATAAGAAGTACACAGCACATTGTACAGAGAAAAACTCAATTCACGACGCTACATTCAAACAGGAAAGAAGAAACATAAAAATTAAAATCCTAATAAAAACCCAAATATGAATAGAACCGAAAACTTCTAAAAACACAACAACTAACCCCGGAAAATGGACACCACCTACATTACGCGACAAATAACACAGCACAGAATTTTAAGTTTTAACGATGACGCTTTTAAAACAATTGAAAGTCTTTTCAGAATTTTAGTAATAATTTCATGTATTATGATGATTATAATTATTAACACTAATACGGATCCATATTAGGATATTTCTTTAACGTGAGACATATTTAATGAAACCGTCAGAGGGTGTTCCAAAATATGGATCGAAACATGTAGCAGTTATTAAATAAAAACCAATGTAAGTAATTTGATTGGTTTATTTTGCAATATATGTTGTCTTGACGGACAGCGTATCGCAGATAATGACACACAACAAGATGCAAACAATAAAGATAAAATAATAGGTTATTTCAGTGAAGAGTAATCTACAGTGTACCGTTGTTCATAATATTACTATATTATAAATCCCGTTGCATTAATTAATTATTTATTTTTAGTCTTATTAGTGCAGTGTTTCAATGGCTGCGTGTTTATTTTGACATACACATATCACATGCTTTAGTTCATTCATTCCTTATCCTTATCGTTCATTCATTTGTTATCGTTATTAATGCATAATTCGGCCTTACATGGTCATCCTCAGGCACGTAATATAATGTAATATTTCAAAATGTCGCCCTTTTATCGAACGAAGCTCAAATTAAAATTAATTAAAGGTTGAAAGTTACAATTTATAGTGCTGACATTTTTTTACTGGAGCGCAGTTGGTTGAGGCACTATGCTACAAACCGGTAGGTTGCTGGTTCAAGTCCCGATGAAGTCATTGGATTTTTTTCAATTGACCTAATCTTTTCGGCCGCACTATTGCCCTGGGATCGACTCAGCCTCTAACAGATATGAGTACCAGGAATTAATTAAATAATTTTCCTGGGGAGTAAAGCGCGGCCGGCGCGTAAGGCTGACAACATTACCGCCATCTTTGAGCCGATTGTCTAGAAAATGTGGGACCCTCAACGTCTCACAACCCTATGGGCCTTCACGGCCTGGTACAGAGAGAGCTTTTACTTTTTATATTTAAATTTGAAGCGGATGACAATTCCAATTTCTCTCCTCAGAGGATGGAAACTGCAGTGCACTTATTAGCTATGGGCATCCGGTATAGTTCTGATGTTGATCACTCGTGTTTACTGGTTCCGGTGTTCTTTACGATGAATTAAAATGTGCTTTGGATGTTAAATGCGTGATGAGCCCCGTTATGCGTAGATTTCGGTGCAGTTATATTGTTATTGGTCCGTGTTTGTTGGGTGTGGTGTTACTGGTTGATGGGGACGCGCCATAGCTCAAGCGGTTAGTCGCTGACTTCCCACCGCGGCCCAGGTTTGATCTCGGGTCTGGTCAAGTGCTTATGATCACCAAGGAATCATCATGACAGAGAGAGTTCCGTGCGGGAAAAGTGTCACAGCAGTTTATTATCGTGACTTTATGCAAAATCTACGCAGAAAAATGCACAAAAACCGATCTCAGTTGCTCGAGGCTGGGCCGATCATTCTCCATGACAACGCTCTCCCACACATCGGGAATGTCGTAACAGAAAAGCTGCCCCAAAACGGTTGGGAGGTGTTGCCTCATGCTCCTTACAGCCAGGACGTGAGTCCATCAGACTTCGACTTATTCCCAAAGTTCACAAAACCTATGCGAGGCCGTCGTTTTCCCTCTCTGGAAGAGCTTCCTGCTGCAGTCACCCGAGCCATTCGACAGATAAACAAAGATGGTGTCCTGGATGGGATAGTAAAGCTTCCCACACGTTGGGACTCGGTCATTGAGGAGAAGGGGAACTATATTGAAGGACTGTAAAGATATATTAAAATAATAAACATGGACGTAAACAAAAAATTGTGTGCATTATTTCTGAATTGACCTACGTATTTTGCTTCTTTTCTTTAGAAGGAAGACGGAGAGTTTGAGAAACCTGGAGAATTCGCATGGGAAGAGAGGGATTCCTGCAGTGGCTTGGTCATAACTGCTGCACCCGAGGACGTGAGCTGGGACTTCGGGGACAAGAGGACTGATGCTGACAAGACTGAAAGTGTCATTACGGAGGTGAAGACTAATGTGACCCAAGCACCGGAACCAGTTCAAGACTCTGAAGTAGGTCTACAGGAAGATAGAATCTACTGCAACCTGGTGGAACTAACTGAAGATCCTCTGTATGAAAATCAAAGGTAGAAGTTGCTTAATATATTCAGCCTTATGCAGTAGAATACAGCAGATAATTCCCTGTGCATTTCCGAGAATATTTTATTTTATAAGTTTCATTTGAAGCATATTGCCAAAATTGGTCTCTTATTTTCAGAGATGTTCATAAATTATAAACGTTGAAAAGAAGGTAAATAAAGAGATAAAGCTATTTCACTAACAGGCCGTGGAGGTCCATAGAGTTGTGAGAAGTCGAGGCTCCCACTTTTCTACAAAATTGGCTTACGTTGGTGGTGAGGTTGTTAGACATACACGCCGGGGACCCCTTACGCCCAGAAAGAATCTTGGTACTCGTTTATGTTAAAGCTGAATCGAACCCAGGGCCATAGTTCAGCAACCTTCCGGCTTGTAGCATAGTGTCTCAACTAACTATGCCATCGCATTCAAAAAGAAATGGTTAAGAACATATTTGTACATGATAAATTTGAAGTGAATTTAGGTCACATAATGTTTGCTGCTATAGTAAAATATAAGTCACAATTGGCTGGACATGTAGCTCAGAGGGAGAGGAGAATAAATGTGCACAGAATTCTTTCGATAGACACCCTTCAAAGAGTGCCTACTTGAAAATTGAAAGAACGTGGAACGAAAACATTGAGATTAGTCTTAGGGAAATAGGTCGTAGGAATGAGAGGTGCTTGAAAGTGGTTCAGAATCGTTTTTGAGTGGCAGGCTTTGATGCAGAACTTCGAGATATCTAGTACAGGATTAGACAGTAAGCAAGTGCTTTAATCTACTTTTACAGAAGTATGTCGCAAATAATTTCCTGGTTTAATTATTTATCTAACGACAGAGTCCCAACTTCAGGGATTTCGGAACGTCTTGCAACCTCCATAGAATATGATTCGTAAAGTAAATTTGATAAGAGGCCATGTTTTTCCTTCATTTGTCCGAAGATATAATGCCAGCCATTATCAGTCTTACATAGCTTATAATTCGATGTAAGGTATTTTTAATTTATTTAATTTCAAAATATTTTCTCATCCACCTCAATCATGTAGCTTCGAATAACAATATAGATATGAATATTGAAAGATAGAACCTGATAGATAAGATTGGAACTGAGTAATCTACATCGGATTACACACAGTCTCCAGAGCCGCTCTTTGCAACTTTGCATTCTGAATAGTCCCGGCTCTTACAAGCAAGCTTTATGAAATATTAACAATATCAAATAGCAATTATTTATTTATTCTCCTATTTTAAAGGACTTTAAATTTGTCACAATTTTCATTGCAGATTCGCCCCTTCGTCATATTTGTAATTACTGACTTAAACGCAATATTTAATACAGACCTTTTACACGTGTTTATGAACGCAATATTTAATACAGACCGTGTACATGTGTTCATAAACGCAATATATAATGCAGATCTTGTACACGTGTTTATGACCGGTTACATACCAAATTTGACATGTAATGTAATGTAATGTAATGTAATGTAAAAAGTAAAGACAAAGTAAAGCTATCCTTGTAACATGCCGTGAAGGCCCATAGGGTTGTGAGACGTTGAGGGTCCCACATTAGCTAGACAATCGGCTCAAAGATGGCGGTAAGGGTGTCAGCCTTACTTACCGGCCGCGCTTTATTCTCCAGGAAAATTATTTAATTGATTCCTGGCACTCATTTCTGTTAGAGGCTGAGATGATCCCAGGGCCATAGTGCGGCCATAAGGATTAGGCCAATTGAAACAAATCCAGTGACTACATTGGGACTTGAAACCGCGACCTTCCGGTTTGTAGCACAGTGCCTCAACCAGCTACGCTACCGCGTGCTCTAATGTAACATTAGTTTTCGCTTTCAAACCTAGAACTGACCATAGATTTCGCTCAGTCGCCATTAAGTTGTCCTTCAAATTTTCCTTAACAAGAGTTCCATGTTTCTTTCAAAATTTTCAAATTTTCAAATTTCAGGTTTTTTTATTAACTGACTTTAATTTGGCTCCAACCTAACAAGTTCATGCTTCCGACATGCTGGCATTACTGATTACAGGAAATTAAAAAGGAAGAGTTGGGTATGTCTCAATGACAAAATGCCCGTAAGAAATTTCAACAAAATTCGTCCAGCGGTTCTCAAGTTGAAACTTGCAGACAGACAGATAGACACGACCAACAGTACATGCGTTCGTTTCATGCACAACAAGCAAATAACCCATAAAACATCTTTGACCTCTTTTAAGTTATTGTCCTAGTAATCTGAGAGAATAGAACAGACAGGAATAAGCATGAAAACCTTTACCTCCGTTACCTGTATTGAACTCTGGTAATGCTTGCTACCATTCGGTCTTCTCGTCTGCTGTCCAAAAACATAAAAATTAGAATCTACAAAATTATAATTTTGCCTGTGATTCTGTATGGTTGTGAAACTTGGTCTCTGACATTAAGGGAGGAACATAGACTGAGGGTGTTTCAGAACAGGGTGTTGAGGAGAATATTTGGACAAAAGAGGGATGAAGTGACCCGAGGTTGGAGAAAACTACACAATGAGGAGTTCCATAACTTGTACTCTTCTCCAAGTATAATGAGAATGATCAAGTCAAGGAGGATGAGGTGGGCAGGGCATGTAGCACTAATGGGGAGAAGAGGAATGCATACAGGATAATGGTGGGAAAGCCAGAAGGAAAGAGACCTCANACCTCTGTGACTTTTAAGGTGCGTCCACATTACTCGTGCTCGTACTCGCCAGGCTTGTGCTCGTCGGGAGATTCGTCTGGCTTTTACTTATGCTCGTAAATCTTTGTCCACACTACTTCAGTTCAGCCTTCGGCGCGTGAGGATCCATATATTTACTCGTAGTGTGTATAGGCTGTAGTCGTATTTTAATTTATTGTCTATAGTTTTTAAATTTAAAATTTGCTTGTCTCGTGACTTGTCATATCGTCCACATTACTCGCGAGCATAGCGAGTCACACGAGCACGAGCAACACGAGTAATGTGGACGCGCCTTTACAGAAGGAGAATTGTGTGTTTGTATGGAAGGAGAGGAATATCTATGTATCCTTTCTCGGTGTTCGACATGGGTGATCACTTTCATGTATATAAGAATCAACGCCCTTTTCGACATCTTAAATAACGTATATCCGAAAGCACTAAACGAAATCAAGCAAAGGGAAGGAAGAGGTACAGTTTATCTAACCACAGTTGGTACTGTATACATTTATATCTGAGAGTAAATATAAAGAGATAAAGTTGTCTCTGTGCTTAACTAATTAAGCACTACACCATGAAGACGTATGGGGGAGTGGATGTATAGATCCACATTTTCTTGACCTCGGCACTAGCTGGAGGTAAGTGGTCAGCTACAGGCCCCGGCCGCTTTACTCCCTAGGAAATAGCCCCCGATACCCATTGGATAGGATGTTGAGTGGGCCCCAGAGCTGTCGAGGGAAAATAACGTCCAGATTGCGAAGGATTTGGAAATCCATAATAGTGGTTATTGCGTACCTCTTACACACATTTCGCTTGTTGCCTTATCTCAAATACGCCTGCGCATTTGACTGACTTTTCATGCATGCGGGAACATGATGTTTTGGCCTGAATTCTTTCATAAAGCTATAGGACGGAAAGTACATCAAGTAACGGCTAAATATGTTTGATGGTAGGAATTTCAAAGAAGAGTGTAGAAACGTGACTGTTATTTCCGACCACGGTTAATGATATGCACTGTTACTTCCTGCGCATTATTAACTACTTTCTGAACCGTGAAAATATAGTCTCCCATGAAGAAAGGAACAGGCACATTTTCTGAATAAAGTATATAATGTGAAAGCTGTGAATATTTATGGGGATGTTGCTGTATATAACTTCGTTTCACTATACATTAATTTGTCTAAGATCGTTCGGGTGACCGCATAAAAATCGCGTTGAGAGACGACGTAATTGGACCAGCAAACCATGAAATTTTAAAAAAGTGTGACGCATTGCGTGCACCCAGTGTTCTGACTAGCATACATAGAATATTGTGATCTTTAGTGTTAAAAGTGAAAACGCATAATGAGTACATGTTAACAATTGAAGTGTTAAGGAACACGCGTGATGACAGTCTGGCATACAATACGGGTTTACAGTTGAACCTGTCCTTAATATACCAAGACTTACAGTCGCTTTCACTGAATTTTGAAAGTTCTTATTACTTTTAAATCCAAACTGAATAATAAAGTAGTAGTTTTTGGCCTTTTTTAAAATCATTTAATCGGATAAAATTATTAATAGGTTTCTCATAAGGATAGAAATGATATTTATGTTTCATGTTTAATTCTGGTTCATTCAATGCCGTTTTTTTAAGTAACAAGGTTCTATAACGTCGATTTTGAATAATTTACTGAGAACGATATAGAAATAAGAAGTCGTGGCCTGTTATAATGGCCGATTCTAGCTGTTACCTGGAAGGAATACAGAAAAACATGGAAATTCGCAAGAGAAAACAGCTGGTCCATGGGCCAGATCCGGTTCCGAAACGTCTGCTAACCAATGAGAATAACTTTACGTTTTCATCTAGCATTATACTTTGTGAAGACAATTACAGGCAGTGATAGTTATAAGTCTCTCATTACCTACTTTAACTGAACTATAAAATTATCGATGCCTTGTAATTTTTCTTCTTTTTTTCATGTTTTAAAATATTAAGCATATTCATGTCTGCACTGCCATCAATTTCTCTTTCAAGCATTCCATTGTTCTGCCTGTTACTCCTTGTCTTGTAATTCATTACTATCTTTGACCACCTGAATCTCAACCGAATCAGTGTAATTATTGATAACTATTTTTTAACGTATATGTAGTTGCATACAAAGACGACGTTTTTGTATAAAGTATTTTGCCACCTTCTGCATGAATAATTCGAGTTTCAATCCTCCCCCACCCCAAACATCCTGGTCTAATAACTTGACCGCCCTCAACAGTTCATCAGATTTAGAGTTCATTGAATTTCTATTTCCGTTCAATATATAATCATCATCATCATCAGTAAACTGTCAAGACGACAGGTCCACAGTCTCTTTCAAAACAATTCCTCCACTTAATGCGATCTAGAGCTTTCTCCTTCAAATGATAATATCCTCTTCTGTCCCCAAGGTCATCCAGCATCTTCTTACGTCTTCTTCCTCGTCTTCTTGTCACTTCTAATATATAAAATATGAATAACATGAATATATTGAATTTGTATTGTTGGGTAATTTTGCAACTAATGTAAGCATTTTTAAGATACAATATTAGAAGTCCCTCTTATGTTACCCGTAAGTCATAGATTACGATGTACTGGTATAAAACCTTCGTTTCTTTAATTTCCAGATCTCAAGATGTTGGAAAAGAACACCTGTACGAAAATGCCAAGTATGAGGAACCATTGTATGAGAATTGCTCGGCATCTGTAAGCGAAGACAAGGAGCATATTTACGAACATGTCTCTTATCAGAGTCCAGTAAATATCTTCTTGGGTTTGCTCCAAAGTGAAACTGAAACAATCAGTCCAGACCCAAATATATACGAAGTTCCTCCAGGAGCAATCTTCAATACAAATCTCGTCAGCATCGACGAATCAGACGCAAGAAAACTGAAACCTCCAGAAGGCTTCCAAGACTACGAGAATATCTGCTGGAACCCACAGACAGAATTCGACGAAGAGATTTTTACCCTTCCAGTTGAAGTGATATACTCGACAGTCGTGAAACCTAAACGCAAGAAGTGCAGACCGCACGTCTCTGTCATACTGCGTGAAGAGGGAAATGCATCTTTTCATAGTGTGAAAGGAACAAACGACGAGATGAGTGGTGTCACAGACGTCGATATGAATAATAAGAATGGGTTTTCTGGGGCTGGAAATGCGGGCAGTCATATTCAGAATACAAATTGCAATGCTTCCAGCGAACAGGATTCAAATCATACTCAAATCTCTTGCAATGACGCTTCCTCGAAAAGTAGCGCAATCAATCACAAAGCAAATGGTACGGGCGTGTCCTTTGAAGATATGTCTAGCGACAATATAACATCTTGCGAAGACAAAAAGAACAATACTACAATAGATAATTGCATAACTTCACATGAAGATAATTCAGTCGACACTAAAGTTAACAATTGTGTTGGTCCATCTCAATACGCCCCGATCAAAGCAAATGATAATTTATTGAATTCCTTCGAAGTAGATAAAGCCGGAGTTCCTGAATGTTTGGATAAAATGGATCATATGATCGATAATAGCGTAGCTTCTTGTGGAAACGATACCGACAACACTAAATTGGACAACTGCATAACTTCTTGTGGAAACGATACAGACAACACTAAGTTGGACAACTGCATAGCTTCTTGTGGATGCAATTTCATCGATATAAAGGTCGATAAGCACACAATTTCTTATGGAGAAACCGAGAAGCTCACTGAAGGTCACAACTGCATAAATTCGTGTAAACCTGAGTCGGTCCATACCAGAGTCGATATTTTCGTAACTTCGTACGAAAACAGTTCAAAAGGTATAGATATCCAGGACCCAACCATGCTTTATGCAGAAAACTCTAATGACACTTCCATAGAGGCCAGTGTGAACAATGCAATAGACAAACGTTTGTCAGCTTGTGAGGACTTTAAGAAGTTTGTTGAAAATGATACAGCCGCAATCACCCGTGGAGACGGTTCAGATAATGATGAGAGTGCAGAAATAAGAAGCTCTTCATCAAACGAGATATCGAGTTCTATTAATGAAATGTTTCCAAAATCGACAGTGATCATAAAGGAAAACACAGGCAATGAATCAGAAACCAAGATTCGTGATATTCCTGATAAAAACTATGAAAATGTAAAAGATGGGGAATTGGAAGAAGCATCGGTCATTGAAATCTCTGAAGACGGTACATGGGAGACAAGAATTCTGCCTTCTACCGAACTTGGACAAGCAAATCAAGAAGATGAGGGTCATAATACTGAAGAACCAGAATTTTTATGTGCAGTTGATCGGTCTGTAGAGACAGTAAAGATGGCGTACGGCTCCCAGTATTACGTGAACTGCCCTGTAGCAAGCGTGAAGCCAATGAGGCACGAGAATGCGCCTGGTGAAGGCGATGATGATACGACTCGTAACATCGGTGCGCAGATCATGAAGAAGTATGAGGAACAGAAGCAAAAACTTCGCGAGAATTTGCCGGACGTCAGCCTTCTCGATGTCGACTCTTCACTGGAAGACATTCAACGTGAGCGTCGACGTATTATTGAGAACCAGGCCGTTCGAGCTAAGAGGATTGACTCCTGGATAAAAAGTGGGAAGCATCCTGGGGAGGTACCTGTTGATTTGCTGGAACTAGAAAACGTGTCGCTAATTGAGGAAAGTAATCTGGATTCGCCTTTGTCAACAATCACGGACTTCATAGTGTCTGTCAGCGATTCAGGTGAAACCACAACGAAATTCAGCGTCCCTTCAGCCGACATGGAAACGTGCATGAGTACCAGTTCAACCAAACTGCCAGCCGAAGGTATGTTCGGAAAATCACTCTAGACATTGCTGTGTTTTGTATCTGCCCTCGATGCCCAGAAAAATTATCTGCTATTAGGCTTTTTCGTTTTTTTTTCATTCTACTGTTTGTTAACAGTATTCCTTTAAACGAAATATTATTGCAAAATTTTTTAGAATTATATGGAAATGCAAAATATTAAGTATTAGGCATCTAGGAAGCCCCAATCGAAATCTGTTTAAATTAGTTCACACTTTAAGCTTTTTCTCATTAGTCTGACCAATTGTCATTTTAAACAATTTGGTTTCCTGTCATTATCTAGGCACAGTATTCGTTTATTTTTATGTGTATTCTTGTGTCATGCGTGAGAAGTGGAGGCAAGTATAAAACGGTTTTTGTATAACGGCCTATGTCAACCAATCATGTGTTCTTTCATGTGACATCAGTGTCTAATTATAAGAAATATGCCTTTTGGTATTCCAACCATACATGATAGTTCATGCTAACTTAGTTTACTTTTAATTAATTCTCCTGCTTCTCTTCTACATCTACTGCTCTTTGAATTTCGGCTCGTTAAAAGTATCCCCCCTCCCAATAACAGTATTTATTAATTTAGTATCTGGCACTGGACGACACATATAACGTGTGAAGATAATCGACCTTCGAGATATTTAATCCCATTTACCTGACAGTCTTCAAATGTTTTAAAAGTTGTATATAAATAAATTCCATAGACAAATTCCTTGGATGCATGCGCGGTAGAAATTGATTGAACTGAGGTATGTTTCTCTACTACTTTCTGTCGACACAAATAGGTGACTTTTTTGTCTACGAACGATTACAACCAAGGTCGATTTATCGCAACTTATCCACATACTTATTTAGAGAGAAGAAGCGAAATAAACACGTCCGGGCCACAATGCCAGGTTTACTACATAAATGTTTCCAAGCTCCAGATGAATAAGGAAATAACCCACTTACCTACAACTTGTACAGTTTTTATATTGTAAGAGGAGATTGAACTCGGGTAATGCTTGCTACCATTCAGTCCAGAACCTTTTGACTTCTCGTCTGCTGTCCAAAAACATAAAAATTAGAATATACAAAACTATAATTTTGCCTGTGGTTCTGTATGGGTGTGAAACATGGTCTCTGACGTTAAGGGAGGAACATAGACTGAGGGTGTTTGAGAACAGGGTGTTGAGGAGAGTATTTGAATCAAAGAGAGATGAAGCGAGAGGAGGTTGGAGAAAACTGCACAATGAGGAGCTTCATAACTTGTACTCTTCTCCAAGTATAATTAGAATGATCAAGTCAAGGAGGATGAGGTGGACAGGTCATGTAGCACGAATACGGGAGGCGAGGAATGCGCATAAGATATTGGTGGAAAGACAGAAGGAAAGAGACCACAGGGAAGACCAAGGCGTAGGGTTGTGGAAAATATTAAAATGGATCTTAGAGAGGTAGGATGGGATGTTATGGATTGGCTTGATCTGACTCAGGATAGAGACCAGTGGATGGCTGTTGTGAACACGGGGAAAATCCTTCGGGTTCCATAAAATGCTGGGAAATTCTTGAGTAGCTGCAGAATTGGCCGCTCGTCCAGAAGGGCTCAGCTCCATGAGTAAGTAAGTAAGTAAGTAAGTAAGTAAGTATAATAATCTCAAGGCCGAAGTTAAATCATTGCGTTGAGAATAGGAAGGCGAGGAGAGGATTAAAAAAAGGAAAAGCTTGCTACAATGCATTTCACGACATTTTAAATCCCATGTCCAATCTATATGCGAGCTAAAGATATGCATAATTATGAGGTTACTTGGAGTTTAAAGGGTTTTGGTGATGGTGTATAATACAAAATTGTTGCTGTTTTTTTTTTACTTTTTCCATCATCCTGTATTCTAGAAAATAGAAGCACAACGTTTCGTAAACTGGATTTGTTTCCATCCTCAAGTGGGGGTGGGAGACACTCAGTTGAGTCCCTTAGAAAGATTGATTGAGTAGGTGTCATATCCCTTCACTTGAGGACGGATACAGTTCTAGTTTCCGAAACATCGTGTTTCCTCTCTTCTAGAGAATGGGACGATGAAAAAATCCAAAAGCTCGGTAATTCTATGAGGTTACCTACTCTACAATAACTTCAACTTTTGTGTCATGCTGCAGGCGAAGAAAGTAGATTAAGGGCACTTGAAATTTCCTGCTTTGTATTCTTTGCCACATATTATTAGGACGATAAAACTAGGGAGGATGAGTTGAGCGGGGCGTGAAGCACGGATAGGGAAACGAATGCGTAGAAAATATTTTACATGTAACCTGACATGAAGAAACCAGTTGTATGACTAACACAAAACGGAATGTAATTTTCTATAGAACTGAGAAAAGTAATATGATGAAAAGATTAGAGTGGTCCTCTGTAGGGTTCAAAGTTGGGCTTTTGTGAAGCGGTGATGAACCTTCCGACTCCGTAGAAGACGAGAAATTCCTTGGTCTGCTAGGTAAGTATCAACATTTCAAGGGTCATCCTTAACATGGACCTGGTTAGTTGACTGATCAGTTTCTTAGTTATGCAAGTTAGTAATTTAATTGTCCAGTCGCACCTTCTTCTCAACATTTCAACATGCAGATTGCAGAACCAGATTTACATGCACGTAATTCTCCTTTCTTTTAGCACATTTTTTGCACCTGACGCATTGCCAATATCTCATACGACTTTGTGTGAAGGCTACAAATGGACTGATGAATATATTCGTGGTCACGGTTACCCATTTAGTTTCACCTACAAAAGCCTCCAATTAGATAAGAGGAA
>NW_019742447.1:1152697-1154758 GCF_002891405.2 Cryptotermes secundus | reverse complement strand
TTTCGACAATATATCGTAATATAAAACATAATACATAATAAAGATAAAGATTTTAAACGACATAAGTTACATAATTAAAATATAATTAAGAACTATACTATTTTAATGTTTATCTTTTATTGTATTTTATGGTTTATATTATTATATTACGATATATTGTCGAAAATCCAACACTGCACTAAATTATATGATACGCTATTCAGTAGCTTAAGAACACGTTAATTGTGTACTCGTATTTGCTTGATGATGGCTTTCTAAAAAGCCGACACATGTAACGAAATACTGTTAAACATCAACTGTTTTGTTGTTGTGTTGTGACGGATTTTAATAAAGAAATTTATATATATATACACGTATATGGATTATTACACGTTTTTGTGACTTATGTGAGGGCACTACACTTGCATGGAGGAATTATGGAAAACCATAGGAGTTTCGAAACACCGTTTATAGATTCGAACCGATGCCTCCTTAATAAAAGTCTGAAGTGTTACCGTAGTCTCAGCTGTCCCACTGTGTTTTTATTTTTCATATTTTGAACTATCATGCCTGGGATAGTTACTGTTACATTGGGCCATATATTAACTCCGGTTTTCCTCTGTCACTTTTTGTTCCATCGTTTTCCACACTCATCTGTCATCAGTACAATAGGCCCATTTGAATTCATAAGTAACAACGGACTGTGTCCCAGTCACCCCTTGCTTGGATGTGCCACAGTAACGTGAAACGAAATCATTTCTTTTCTCTCTCTTTCAATTTCATTACTTTTATTTATTTTCTTTTTTCATATTTTTTCTTGTTCTTTGTTTATTTATTTTCTCTTTTCTTCTCTGTCTTTTATGAATATCTTTGTTTTCTTCCTTAGGAAAAGTTAGGCTTATGAGATCGGGATGCTGTCTGTTTGTTTAAACCAGCTGTCTGATTGACACAGACTTCAGTACAAATGTTATAAGACCACTGGAGCCCACTCTACGTCCGCCGTTTTTAATTTCCGACCTAATAACAACATGGCGGACGCTTGAATTTGTGGAGTGAGAGCAAAACTTAGCTCCACTTATGTCAGCGTTCTCAAAAGGTGATGGTTAATAGTTAATGAAAAAATACAAAACTCTTGTCAAAATACTGATATATTGGGTTTTTGGACTTTATCCATCGTCCTGGTTTTTAAGATAACAAATAAAAACACGACGTTTCTGAAACTGGATCTGTTTCCGTCCTCAGGTGAAGGAAAACACGTATTCTGTTGGGTCCGTTAGAAAGAGCTAGCCTCAATCACTATCAATCAATAGGTGTTTTCCTTCACCTGAGGACGGAAACAGATCCAGTTTCCGAAACGTCGTGTTTTTATTTGTTATCTTAAAAACCAGGACGATGGATAAAGTCCAAAAACCCAATATATCAGTGTGTTATACACCATCGTCAGAATCCTATAGTAACTTCTTGTCAAAATAATTTTGTAGAATGTAAAATTATGTTGTGGTGCTCGTGTGAAAAGCTATTTAACTTTGTGTTTGATGGTGATAATGAATGAATCATTTGAGATGGGCATGTGAGTTTATTCATAAATATATCTTTACGTAAACATTACAAAAAATCGAAACTTCTACTTTATATCCGGCAACGTAAGTAACTTATACAGAATTTTTATTTAACAGTTTCTTCCAACAGATAAAATGAAACACTAGCTAGATTTGTCGGACTAGAATTCTATACGAGGGGATAATAGGCTTTATTAGTTGTGCCCTGAATTTGTTTTCACGCACTGAAATTTAAGCTACTGATCCGTGAACCACAGACTGGAAACCGCTCTTTTAGAATGCCTTACCTGACTCTCCCACGAAACAGGTTCCACTAGGTCTAGCTCACTGCCCTTCTGTTTTCATTAGAGGGCAATGACTCTGAAGCAGCCAGAAATGTGTCTCGCTAAGAAAGTTCTTTTTTCTAGGCTGAGATAAGTAATTAGTGAAGGCAGATGATCCTAGAACACGACTATCCTATTAACAAATTTGAAATTTATCTTCATAGGATGTTGTGTGTTTCTGCCCGACTTTGACTTGTAAT
>NW_019742447.1:1111517-1151912 GCF_002891405.2 Cryptotermes secundus | reverse complement strand
AATAATAAAATAATAATAATAATAATAATAATAATAATAATAATAATAATAAAGGAGGCACACGATATGATAGTTGGTCGAGGCACTATGCTACAACCCGGAAGGTCACGGGATGGAATCCCGATAAAGTCATTGGACCTTTCATTTGGCCTAATTCTTCCAGCCGTACTATGACCCTGGGGTCGACTCAGCCTCTAACAGAAATGAGTACCAGGGATTTTCCTGGAGAGTAAAGGGCGACTGGCGCGTAAGACTGATAACTGTAACCTTACCGCCATCTATGAGCCGATTGTCTAGAAAATGTGGCAACCTCAACATTTAACAATCCTATGGGCCTTCACAGCCTGTTACAGGATACCTTTACTTACTTTTAGTAATAATGATAAAAATAATAGTAAATTATATACAAAGTAATTCCGTTTTGAGGATCAAAACAGGTTCTTATGGGTTTTCGAAACGAGAATATTATAAAAGTGTTTCACGTACTTTCCTGAATTGACCACTTCGAATCCTGACTTAATATTTTCGTAGCCTTTTCTTAGTTCCTTCACAATTTTTTTTTTCTCTCTCTCTCTCTTCAAGTCCATTAGTGGGAAAATTTATAAAGTAATCGAGTAAACAGAAAATAAAATAAAGTCTCTGCAGTATAACCGCAGAACCCTAATCTGATAAATCCATTTCACAAATTGATTACTAATTTATCTCAGCTCCATGTTAATACTGACATGCCACATACACTCAAGTGTAGAATATTGAACCCTTATTTCTCTAATCTGAAGGCGCACATACTATTCGGTCATGGTGTTCGACTGTCCTGACATTAGTAGACGACATCATAGACTGTAGAAAATAAGTTATAAAAACGTGATTTTTTTTTGTATGAAAATCCCCAAAACTTCCCCAAACCGGCCCAAATAGTCGTCAACTTCTTTGTCATCTCTAAATACATATTTTAGCTGCATAAGTGAAATGACACTTTCCTTGCCATCTGCTAGAATTTCATAATACGTAAGGAAGTCAAAAATTATCCGCACTTTTGCTTTTCCAATCCATATATACAAAAGTAGGGGTTGGACAAGTACTTCATTTTTCTACATAGTCTCCTCCCTTTTCTATGCACTTGGTCCAGCGGTCCAAAAGTTTGTGTATTCCCTCCACGAAGAAGGTTTTCGGTTGGTCGCGCAACCATTTATGCACCGCTTCTTTGTGCGTAGAAAATCAAAAACCACGTAAAACATCTTTGAGCGGTCCAAAGAGATGACAGTCGGAAAGGGCGAGATCTGGGCTGTAGGCAGGGTGTTCCAGCACCTCGAAACACAAATGGTTAATGGTTTCAACGGTCTGGCCGTCCTTGTGTGAGTGTTCATTGTCATGCAACAACACCACTTCCTTCGACAATAGACCTCGGCGTTTGGTGCGAATTGCTGGCTTCAGATTGTTGGCCAGCAAATCCCTGTATCTTGCACTGTTGATCATACACCCTTCTTCCAGGTAGTCTTCCAGTATAGGCCTCTTTGAGTCCCTCAAAACGGTTAGCATCACCTTTCCCACGAAAGATTGAGTCTTGAATTTCATCTTCGTTTGCGATCCCGGGTGTTTCCATGCCATACTCTGGATTTTGGATTCTGGCTCATAGTGATGAACCCACCGATGAATTTCAGCCCCTGACACACCTTCCAATCAGAGAACTCGGATCACTATTCTTTGTTAGTCATTGGTGCACACTGCTAACAGAGCGGCCATGTTTACACTGTCACAGAATCAAGGAAAATGATGCGATCAAGGTAAAACTTCGATAACGTGACCACAGTAGTACCAACTCTAACAATGCATGCGTAGGAGGCAGTGTGACAAACCTAAAGATGTGTTATGGAGAAAGTGCGGATAATTTCTGACTTACCCTCGTGAATATGCATGTTTTCTTATAGCGGAAATCGCGAATTACCACGGATATATAAAAACAGGACAGGCCACTTTTGTAAGAAACATGAAAAGATGATTAGTTAAGCAATGTTCTGATCTCTCTGTGCATAGGCATACGATTGCAACCTAGGTTTGACAGGAGAGCTAATAGTGTCATGTCTCAGCCGTCGCCATTAAAATTAATCATCAAATTTTAATAAAATGATTGTCGATTTAATAAAAACAAAACACCTGTAGAAGGTAGCAATACCACGTCCCGAAGTATCATATGGTTTGCTCTTCAGACAATAGATAAAATCCAGACTAAAATTAGAACAATTAATTACTCACTGCCAAAATTCCAGAGAACCAAAATTTATGTGCAAAATTTTCCTTCCAAAGTTTCACTGAGGCACACGTATGACTCCAGGATGCAGTGATAAGTGGGCTTCAGTTTTGTGAGAGGACGGACGTATAGAACTGGAAATGAAAACCTCTGTGTTGATTTTTCAGTCATTCCCTCTGAGTTTAAAATACTATTTCATTTTGAAGGTGGGGGAGGAACTCACATATATAAAACCACATTCTCAGCATTTCTCCATAATAGGCACTGACATATATTTATATCCTGAAGGTGTCTTCTCTGAATTACCAAATATTTGCCCTCGGTACTTTTTTTGTGATAGACAAATCCTGGGTGAAATTTTCTGTGTGAAAGCGATTCACGTGTTGTCTATCTATGGTGTTCCAGTTTCTAGTCGCAATGTCCCTAAGAGTGTTTTCTTCTGCGGTTTATTCTTATACTTGAAGAATTCAGTGTTGGACACGAGATAGACTTATGTGCTTGATATCTGAATACCTTACTTACTGGACCGCCTCCTCTCCCCCCTCCCCATACACAGTCCTGAGGTCTCTTGGACGGGGGATCAGCCAGTCGCAAGGCCGCTACCTACACACGGAACAACAAACACAGAATAAACGCAAACAGACATCCATGCCTCGAGTGGAACTCGAACCCACGATCCCAGCGTTCGAACGAGCGAAGACGGTCCATGCCTCAGACCGCGTGGCCATTGCCAACAGTCTCATTGGACCCCAGTCTCCGGCTATGTCGTCCCATGCTTCGTCATGCAGTAGGCTGTGAACTGCAAGTTCAGGAAGACGATTTTTCTTTTATCCGCTCGAAAAGAATCCCGCTAGGCATTCTGATGAGATTTCATTTCTTCGGTTAGAGGAATCTTTGTTACTTTCATTTTCTGTCTAATATTTCTTTGGTAGTTTATGTCGGTTACACATTAAAAAGATCTCAGGAAATGACTTTGTGCCGCATCAGTTGTTAGCATCCAGTTTCATTTAATAGGATCTATCAGAAACGAAATTTTACTTTCGACGTAACGTTGTGTGACTGTGATTCCATGCCTGTTGAGATCTGTCGGCCAGAATGAATCTCTATTTGTGCAGCAGCATTTCTTTCCTCAAATGTATTTCCAAAACAAAATTCTTTTTATATTTTTTTTGCCTTTCTTTCTTTCTTTCTTTCTTTCTGTCTCTCTTTCTCTTCATTCCTCTTTCTCTATCGGACAGTGTTCATGTTACCCTAAATATCAGTATTTTTAGTCCGTAAATTTGAATATAAAACTGAAAATTGAAAATCGCACATATCCACATAATTCTACAAATTTAGAAGAACACTATGTTTTCAAATGTTCCTTAATTTTTCTTCTATTCGACAAATATCAAGAATATTTGGTGTATAATAATTCGGGATTATCAGTGCAAGTTAGTCGCCTTCAAAGCACGAAGTGTTGGTTGTCATATAATTAATATTAGTGTGGCTCAGTGTACACGAGTATATAGCAAAGCATTAGTTCCAAGCTCATTCTCTTAAGTAAAAAGAAAAAATTGGCATTCGTTTGTTCTGCGGCCATTACATATTTGAAACGGCAGTCTGAAAGAAATGAATACGTGAAAACTGATGTTTTGCACTTGCCATCTCCAACTTCCTGCTCGTCAACAGTCGTTACACATCATGACAATATTTGCCTCTTCAATTACATTCCCTGTCCCGTCCATGATGTGTATGTATTGACCGTCTTCTAGTGCACACAATCTCACTTGTCGCTTCACTACATGTTTCGGCATCACTGCGCCATCCTCAAGTGTGTTATTTACGTTAAACTATTGCACTGCTCGCCATCATGCGTCGTTTATAAAATGATTTAAAATGTATATGCATCATGTACTTTAATAAAATTTATATATTAATATTTTGTTAAGATTTATCATCTTATACGTCGTATTTCATACTCGCGTATTATATCATTCTTCCACTATGGGAGTCGTTCTTTCTATATTTTGTGTATACTGTGTCTTGTGATGTGTCCTTCTTTTGTGGCTGCGTGCGTTGTAAATACGCGAGTCTTAATATGTTAAATTTTTTACAATTAGTTTGTTAAGATTTTTGTTGGAAATTGTAAACCAAGTTGGTTCGTGTCTGTTATGTTATTTCTTTTCTTGATGGGGTCTAAACGTGTACCGCCTGAGGATGGTCTGTAAAGACCGAAACATGTAGTGGATGGAGGATTGAAATAAGAAAAATCTTTACTAGTCACACTGAAGGGAACTCTTTAACCTCTTATGATAATGTTAGTGTGACGGACCAGAATAAAACAAATCAAATTTACCGACAACAGACTTAGAAATCCATTCATTCTTTCATTCATTCTCATTCAATGATAGAGTAATAATAGACTTCTAAGCTCAGTTATGGAACATTGTTCTGTTCATTGTGCGTTTAAAAACAAAAAGTAGCAAGTCACAGTAAGGAACTACTATAGATGATCATGCGCTGTCATTAATGTCAAGAACCTCAGTAAGTTGTAGTTTAGGTTCTCGCGGTCTTGGCTTGTTACGCCGCGTAGCTCAAAGAGATTCCGACGCTTCGGAGGAACATTTCGCTTCCATCTTCAGTGTCGAAGAATAAGGTGAGCAAGAAGCCAGTAGAAGCAGGCGGCGAACTGAACTTCTCCTGGCTTCCTACTTGCCTTACTCTTTGACACAGAAGGTGGAGGTGATATCTTTACCAAGAAAGTCGGGCTGTCTCCGAACTACGCTGTGTTACAATCCAGAAGTCCATAGTCTTCAACAACTGCTGCATCTGAAGTTACATCTGAGTACTCGAGCGCTTCGTGTAGCTTAAATGCGTCGTTAGACGCCATCATGTATTCGGAAAATGAACTGTTCACTAAGTTTCAAGCTCTAACGAGTAGATGGCAGCTCATGCTGCGTGAACGAACGCTCAAGTGCAGTGGCGGTAAAGTGAAAGGCACTCATTAAGCATACTCGTATATATTTGGTACTGATGCTTGATGAACGAAGGTGATTTTCAGGAAAAGTACATGTAACATTCTATCAATTCCTTTCTTTCTCTCCTTACTTTTTTCTTTCTTTCGAAGTCCCTTATGTAAGGCAGTTTTGTACTCTGTCCACATTCTGATCTTTGAATGGTTGTGCGACGTCGGACACGATTTACCACCTGATAACTATTCTGTATTAAACAGACACGTTGCTATGCATATCTCAGTGCGAATATATTGTACCCTCATTTGAGAAATACTAAGCGAACTTCTAATCATTTCGTTCAAGGCAGTAGGTCCTCATGTCGAGATTTGAACTAATAATTTCTCGGATACTAAACTATTATATTTTGTCGTTTGCCTGTTCATACCATATTTAAATACCACATTACTTCGATTATAATGCGCCCTTGATTTTAAGACGCATCCAGTTTGTGAATGTGGGTTTTAGGAAAATTAAAAAGGAGCACAATCCTCGAATTTGAGAAACGCCTCGAATTTTCAGCGGGAAAAATGTGTAAAATGTGCGTCTTATATTCTAAGTAATACGGTATATCTGTAGGTGTGTTCATCGTGTTCATGTCCGAGCAATGACAGGTGGAATAATGGGAGTGCCAGCAGGTCCGTCACAAGAATCCAGGGAATAAACTGCATTCCTTCGGAACCCTAACACATTTATGGTATAGTCATTATTAACAACATGGTAACGTGAACACTGAATTCGCTGTTAACAAATATTTCTCATAATTTATAAAATATGATGGGAAATATGTATTGAGGAGCATCGGAGGGGAGTGGGGTTTAGTAACGAGAAAAGAATTAGAAATTTTACTTTCAATTCTAAAGCACAGATCCAAATAGAAAAATTATATTTTACTGATGAAAAACAGGACGCAATTATAAATCTCAATATGGAGACCAGGAGGAGGAGGAGGAAGAAGAAGAAGAGCGTTGGTCGTCCAGGATTAAGGTAGCAGGATCACTTCAAGAGGACGGAACAGGTTATACATAGGCCTGATGCGTGAAGACGATAATATTTTATGGATTATTTAAATGCTCTTTTTTAGTATCGAGAATATTCAGTCTGAAGAAAATTATTGTGGTGATGATGGTGATGGGGTGAGGATAGTTGTGGTGGTGGTGGCGGCTATAGAGGTGGTGATTCCTGGAAAAAGGAATGCATCTTGAAAGCAAAACAATGATAATGTAATCCATAAGTGCTGCTCAACAGAAACACGTCCTAAGGTTGTTATGGACATACGGGTATTTGGTCCAGTGGCAGGCCATGCAATCACCGCAAGCTTTGGAACATTCGTCCCAGTTACAATGTGTACATGCCTTTCTCGTGCAGCTCCGGAGTCTGCTGATAAAACCAATTACACAGGATCGACTGCGGTTCCGTGTTTAAGAGTAATTTCTTGAGAGGCATGAACACACACTGAAATCCCAAACGGGACTAAGAGGATGGGCTTGCACCAACGATGCCATACAGGTTTTTCCGAAAAATTAGCTTACTTGCAACACGTTCGAACAGCGTGCAGACAGCTATCTTCTTCTTAACAATTATTTAGGGTGGGTTTAGCCATTGTCGGGCAGCTTTTGTTTAAACGTCACTAATAATTGTAGGATTTGAGCTTCTCAGAGCGGTGACTATGAAGAACTCTACTTTCTGGGGTATGACGCCGAGTAGTCCTTTGCAAGTCAACCGATATTTAGGAGGAACAAGTCGCCTCCATCTCGAGAATCGAAAAATAAACGAAGAAGAAAGCAGCATGAAGCATATGAGGCTTTGCTTTGTTGTTTAGATCATCCTGCTTTCGTGCTTTGTTTATTCGTAGACACTGAAGATAGAGGTGTCATATTCCTCCGAAACATCAGTTGACTTTCAACGGATTACACGGCATTATATCCCAGAAGATAGAAATTTTCGTCACTAGTTGTTTTGATTGGTATTTATTTCCTCAGGCCTGCTAATTTTGAATACCACGTGAGGTATGTCTAATAGACACATATTCGTGTATAACACACACACGTACAAACTACGCAAACCCACTTGTCTACTCTCCGTGATGTGTGAAAAATTAAGGCTGACGAGTAGAAAATGTTTTGAAATTATTTCTTGTTTACTTCTGATTCCTTTCTTTCTTCTCTACTGATGTCGAGCTATATTTTAACAGAAAAATCACGTCATAAACTTACCGTTTAATATAAGGAATAGTATGGTATGATAGGAGAGAGAGTCAGTAAAGAGGTTACAAATGGATACAAAACGTAAAACACGTGTAACTCGAACCTTGAAAAATATATTTTCTGGAGATATCCTCAACCAACATTGATAGACATATCCCATCGCTTTACCAGTGCGTCGAAACCCGCAAAATAAGAATCTTTTGACTGTTGTTTCAACCACTTCCGCACCTCCGTTTCAACCTCTTCATCGTCAGTGGAATTTTTGTCACCCATTTGTGAAACGCTTTACATGAAGAACACTTCCCACCGTAAACAGGAAACATTTCTTCATGAACATATTTTGCATTGAGAGCAAGCTGTAGCGTTGGTTGAGGCACTATGCTACAAGCAGAAAGGTCTTGGGTTAGAATCCCGATGAGGTCATTGGATTTTTCAATTGATCTAATCCTTCCAGCCACACTACGGCTCGGCCTCCTACAGAAGTGAGTACTAGGAATTTTCCTGGGGGTAAAGGGTGGCCGGCACGTGAGGATGACAACCTCATCTCCATCTGTTAGCTGATTGTCTAGAAAATGTGGGAACCTGAACGTCTTACAAGCCTATGGGCCTCAATGGCCAGTTACAGGGATAATTTTACCTTTATACCATTCGTTGCATTGAGTCCTTTTGTCTACATAAACGCACAACAGAGCGTTGCTCTTCGGTAGTATACTCCTCAAGCACGGTCTCCATTTTGATTACTGAAACAAGTCTCTGAACATGAGCATAAACGTCTGCTACTTAGACTGTCATGATGCTGGACTGTGTTGTTACCTAGTGATACAAATAACAAACCTATTACATCCATTACAGCTAATGTAGGCTGTTGTGAACCACATGTAACAGCGTGTGTAGGTGCTGTTTCTCTTGTGGAAAAATGTCTGGAGAGTGGGATTTTTGACTGACTGGTTAGAAATTGAACCACATCTGTATGCATGTGTGTGTATGTGTACATATATATAGAGTGGTGGGGGAAAGAATTTAATCTTCTAGTCGTCAAGGCTGTTTCTGGGGATTCCATCCAACCTCCTATTCAATGGGTATCGGTGGCTCTTTCTCCGGGGGCAAAGCGGCCGAGGCGTAAAGCTGAACACCTACCTCCAACTAGTGCCGACGTCAAGAAAATCTGGATCTATACATCCACTTTCCATATGTCTTAAACAGGATCAAGTATATCTGTGTCGTAGTAGGCATTCCTCCTTCTCTGCAGAAGGTCCCTTTTCTTAACTTCTTGCCTGAAAACGGTTGTCTTCACAGAGGTCCGTAATGTAGTCAATTTCTGCTTGCCGCTACAAAAATATAACGAAATTGCAAATTAACTTACGAAGTGGGTAGGAAGTCAGACAAACTCAACATAAAATCCTGTAGTTGGGTATCATGACAGATCTCAGAAGCACGAATAACTTTCTTTTTCTCATTTAGGCCGTTTGTGTAAATCTGAAATAATACAATCAAGTCGCAAACTGTGTATTATGTACAAAGCCGTCTTCTTGGATGTGGCGCCATTTAGAAATTGTATGTACAGCAGGTGCAACAGACTTTGCTGGTTCACTCGCGGATTTCTTCTTGTCTTCTACCCTGAAGATGGAGGCGATACTTGACCAGACCCGGGATCGAACCCGGGCCGCCGGGGTGGGAAGCCAGCGACTAACCGCTTGAGCTATGGCGCGGCCCTAATGTGGGGTTAAAAGCATATCTTAACTCTGAAAACGTAGTCTTTGTTGTCTCGCGGATTTTCATCGGGGTGATATGGTATCAAATAAATATAAATAAATATAAATAGTATCAACAAAACAATTCAGGCAAAAGTAATAACATGACATGTTTCGACCCCTATTGGATTATTATCATCAGGTGTATCTCTATGTACTTAGATGCTGAATTTTTATTCAATACAAATCCATAGTTTTCATCATATTTCCTATACGATTATGTGATTATTGCTTAGTAGTGAACCTCCGGTTTCTTACTCTTTAACTTTAAGCCGTATTGGTATGAAATTATATTGAATTGAATTGAAGTTAGATGGAAATTGATTTAAAATTAAAATTAATAAGATTAAGTTAAAAGATTCTGGAGTACTACACCCTAGCTTATATGGGTTCGTTTTAAATTGTCATGTTATGTATTTATGAATAAATAATTCAAAATTGTTATGAATGCCTATTTGACTATTTAACGATACAGTCGCTATCTCTGTCTTGTTTCTTCTTTGGTAATGCGGGTTTGATGCACTTGGGGCCAGGTTGTGATGTTATGGTCTCTTGCACAGCACGTTCTTATGTACCACCTACTTATTGATACCTTATCAGGGTGTAGGTTGAGATATGTGCCGTCGCTTTCTTCTGTAACAATTGTATGCTTCTTTACGATGCGCAGTGAAGCTCACATCTTGTTCTGTAATCGGTCGTTGTGGCTCTGTCAAAGTTATCTTACTTTTGCTGCTGGAATTCACAATAATCTTGAATTATTTATTCATAAATCGAAATCACACACACTAGGGTGTAGTACTAAGAATTTTTTAACCGTCGATTTTTCTAATTTCAGTTTTAAATTAGTTTCCAACTTACTTCAATATATTTTAGTAAACAAACTAGAGGTTCACTACTAAGTACGTAATAATCACATAACCATATCTTTTTATTGCTAGTGGGGTGGGACTAAGTCCCTTGTGCTGCGGCCACTTCTGGCCTATTGTTCCAGCCCCAGATGATAGGTGAGGGTGATTATGGAGCAATTAGCGGAATGAAGATTGGCAGGGGAAACCGAAGTACTCGGAGAAAACCTGCCCCAGCTCCACTTTGTCCACCACAAATCCCACTTGACCAGACCCCGGGATCGAACCCGGGCCGCCGTGGTGGGAAGCCAGCGACTAACCGCTTGAGCTATGATGCGGCCCACATAATCATATGGTCAAATATGAAGAGAAATATGGATCCATATTGAACAAAAATTAAGTGTCTAATTGCACAGAGATAGACCTGATGATGACCCAATAGGAGTCGACATATGTCGTGATTAACATTAATGTAAATAGCGTTCACGTTACTGAATATCGTCGTTCGCACTAAAATATGTTTTGCTGCAGCAAAATGAAAATAACGTGGAGCGAAGTGAGTATTCATTTTCAGACAAACACATTTTAGTGCGACCGGCGATACGCAACAGCATCGGGTGTATTAGTATAAGAACTTGTGCAGTGCGGGAGGTTCAATTCTTGAACAACTGCCTGAAGATGGCCTTGTAAGGCTGAAACATGTTGCAATTAAATGCAATTTTAATGTCATTTTAACATACACGAGAGACTGTGAACGGTTTGTGTTGCATTAGAGCCGGAATTGAGTGAACGAGTGATGCAACAATGCAACAGGATGCTGGAATATAATATTAAGATTTATCTTTGTTGCACGGGAGAGATAAACATTAACTGAAAAAAATTGTCTCAGGTACGGATTAAAACATCAGCGTGGCAACAGAGAGAATATTTAAGGTTGTGTTTGCTCTTAAATGGAGAAGGTTTGATAAAATCTGGTTATCACGTTATCTGCGTGTTATGTCATATTCATCACGTTTTGCACTCTGTAATGACAGAAGATGAACGACTGTTCAACTTTGCCGCTCAGGTGCATTGCACGCACTAACTCCCAGCAACCTCGTTCCCAACTTTCATGATCTGTCATTATCTCTGTTCCTCCTTTAGGATCAGATTAGAATCCTTGAACTAGCAAGTAAAAGTAGGTAGGCTATACTTTTAAGTATTTTAATATTCTGTTTACTGAATGGGATCAATGTTTGGAAAACACGAGTATTTAAAATTTCACTGTGTGTTATTACGACTAAGTGCAGAACAATCCACTTAAAATGAATAACAACCGCCACTAATGACTAGCAAACGCTAACGTTCGAAGTCTACATGGCGACTTTCTGAGTGTGGGTTCTTACTCCACCTGCGCCAGGTGGACCGGGGCTACAGTGCTTAAGCAAGAAGCCGGCAGGGTAAAAGAATAGGTTGGACCGGCGGTGTGGCGGTAGACCTGTATTTCCGAGTACACGATTCGAAACACGACACACAATACACCATCATACGTCTTTTATAATTATTTCGTGTGTTAAATTATTCTAGAAAAATAATCTGGTTGCTTAATACAATAAACTTTTGGAAGTACAGACTTCACGATCTATGTAATAACATAACACAGATTCAAATTTAAGCAAATCGTAATATATACCTGATGATGGCTCTGTGTGAATTTACATAAAAGCATGGGCTAAGTGGTGATGCGACTAATAAACTATAAACTTGCATTGGAGATGGTACTGCGCACACACGCACGCACGCACACACACATTGTTCAATTAAAGCAACATAATATTCAAATACATCACACCCTCAAACTTACTTTTTAAAGATCCCTTTTAATATTATCCTCCTACCTGCTCCTAGGTTTGTCAAGTCATTTCTTTATTTCAGGTTTTTTTTCCTTGGCACTACAGCCCCAGTGGGCCTAGGCCTACCTCCATGAACTTCTGCGTTCACTTCGGTTTTTCTAGATCTTAGACATACGGTAGGACTCCTTGGACGGGTGATCAGCTCGTCGCAAGGCCTCTGTCTGTACACAAACACAGAAAAACGCACACACACAAATTAAACATCCATGCCCTGAGTGGGGTTTGAACCCACGATCCCGGTTTCCAAGCGAGAGAAGACTGTACATGCCTTAGACCTATCGGCTACCGTGACCGGCTTATTTCAATTTTAAAGGTACTTAATCTTGTTCATGTGTCCTATATACTCCACCCATCTCATATTCCTTGGTTTAATCGTCCTAATTATTTTCAAGTGAAAATGCGGCTCTCCATACGATATTTAATAACTATCGAACCCAATACTCCAACTGCATGAGTCAGTGATACCCCAAACCTGTTTACTATACTGTCGCACGTATTCATACAGATGGCCAGAAATGTAATTAATAAACCTACTCTGTTTGTGAAATAATCCTCCTTCTGACATGCAATCTGATAATGTGAATGATTGTATAAGAGAAAACGCACGCACGCATATCTATAATGAGCAGTATTGTCATGCTTTCGAGTGACTATAGACTGGGCTTAACTGAATTTATTAGACATTTTTACAGATCGTGACTACATTTCACAGATCACTATCGCACGCAGAGTAGTGCCCACAGTCACGTTGCTTGGTAACGGCGTCCAACAGCGGACGATTCTCTGCTTCCGAACTTACGTCCTTGCATGGTGGCGACCATCTCACGCTAACCTCTTACTCTGGCTTCAGCCGATACTTCCTTCAGCTGTTAGTTCTCGGACTGAACCGACTTTCAGCTGCCAACCTTCAAGTTCAGCTGCCAATTTTCGACTGGCTTCCGAGTCGGAATAACTTGTTTCCAGTGGCCTACCCAAGACTGACTCCTATGTGGCCTCCTCACGAATCGCATAGAAAACACCTCTTCCAGCAGTTCCTCAAGTGTTGCGTGATTACGTTGCTTAGCGATGGCTCTGGTATTGTTGCGTGCTTACACAGCAGTTTCTCCTCAATGGCTGTTTCTCGTGGCTCCAAAATTTCTGCTTTGAGCACATACGCCACAATAGGTCGATGCTGACTTAGAACCACAAGGAACAAATAGAAGCACCAATGAAAGGATTTTAAGAATTAAAGCTGAAATATTCACTCTATGTATGTAAGGTAAAGTTGTCCCTATGCTCATCTAATTAAGCACTACCCCATTAAGAATGAGGTTATTTAACTCTTCCAGAAGGGCTGACTAAAACTTTAGAAAATTTTGTAATTTCAAAGTGCAATCTGTTGCATTTCACTCGCCTCACTTATATGTTAATCCATTTGTATGTTAAAATAGAATTGCGAGGGCGAGGTTCGAAATGAGGAACCCACTTACAGAATTAGTTTGGAAGGTCATTACACTAAAGAAATGAGAAGGAAGTTGGTACCTGGCTCACGCGTTTCTTGCTCAACTTTCATTTCGGTCCAACGCCGCATGCCAGAGCGCAGAGCTTCACAGGGCACCCTGCACGAATTTAACTTTCTTAGCTTGTATAGGTCGATTTAATTGTATTAATTTCTGGTATGGTTTCCTGCCAGGTTAAATTTGTTTAGTTTAGTTTAGCACATGAACAGCTTTACCTTTAATAGCATATTTTACTACGAACTGCAGACTAAAAGTGATTTTGTGCGGAATTTAAATCAAAAGAAATCCATTTATCTTTGAAAATTATCCATCTTCATGTTTCAGAATCCTCCTTCGGAAAAGAATATTTGTTCTGTCAGTGATTCTGAAATTCTGTATGGCTGCAAACCACAGGACTGATCGAGTGCAGAAGTACAGACAGGATGGAGAAGATAGGAGAAGTAGTCTGAGGAAAACTCCAGTGTTTCTTATCCGTTTAATACTGATGGTGAAATTTCTTGCTGAATTGGTTTAATTTACTTAGTGAAAGGGCGAATATTAATTTGTTCTCGTGTCTAATGAACGAAATATAAAGGCGCATATGCATATGAATTGGAGACAACATTTCATGCATTCTAGGCTTTTGCATAGTAGGAGATTTTAAATTGTCAGTTTCCCTCTTTCGCTGCTTTATGTTCGTGGTGATTTCGGTATGATTCATTGCATGGCTGTCCCAAGCCTGTCTGGATGTTGTGGGACAGAAAAGTATTTCTGACCTTGACGGGAGCTCGTAATCAATCTCTTTACTGACTTACTCGATTATTTAATATTGTGACATGACGGCTAAATGCAGGAATGGTGGAGCCGGAGTAGGCATCCATTACTGAGCAACGGCTCAGTAACCATATTTCCGTGACAACGAATATTAACAAATACTAGTTTCCGTTACAACGGATAGCAGCAAACGAGTCGTTGCCAGGTAGCAGGTTGCTGAACACAAGATTTACGAGAAAACACATTCATGAAGAACAGTAATGGAAACCATTTAATATAACGATCTCTATTCGGCCATCGTGGTAAGTTTAAAAGGAAGTTGATTCGTGCATTAAAAGCAGCGAGAGATCCATCAGAGATTTTTCGTAGATTCGTCAGAGACGTCATTTAGAAAGAGTTCAATGTGTGAGCTGTCGTAAATGTCTGTAATTGTAAAGAAGTGCCAATAAATCCAGTCATCAGATCCAGAACCCATTATTATTAGTCATGCAAACCCCTTACACGTGACAGTATTATAAACCCATTCTTCCGATATTTCTTTACTCCGTGGCCTGTAGTCCGCAAACGAACTATACCGACAGAGCGACCGCCTCTTGTCGGCGAAGTTAGTGCCAACTTTAGCGGATAGAGGGTGTCGCGTGGTCAACGCAACGAATCCCCACGGCCGTTAGTTTCGGTTTTCTAGACCGGAGCCGCTGGTTCCTTGAAATAGCTCCTCAATTATCATCACGAGGCTGAGTGGACCCCGTTCCAGACCCACAACTTCTCAGAAAATCTGGTAGCGCCGGGAATCGAACCCGGGGCCTCTGGATGTGTAGCCAGGAACCCTGACCACTCTGACTTCCTATAAATGGATAGCCAGTCTGTGTAAGTGGCATACGTTTATGACATCTATATACGTGTATATGGTCATCTTTCCTCGTGTCTCCAACTATAACTGTTTACAGACGAATTTAGGCCGGTTCTAACATTCACACCGCCGTTGCCGCTGAATGAATTGTACCTGCTTTCCTAGTTCCGCTAAAGCATGTCATCTCTTCTTTGAGAGGGACATACAAACAGGGAGACCTTTGCAAATATGCGAACAGAAGTTCTCTTCTCTCCTTTTAAGAAACCTTTCCTTATAGGAGAATGTCAAGTGTTTGCGTGTGTGTGTGTGTGTGTATGTGGATGTATTAGGGTCGTTAGAGCTACACGGAGAAAATACTTTTAAATGGAATATTTGTACACTGCGTTACTCAGTGTTATGTATAGAAGTGGGACATATGTAAGCATATTCAGCGTCCCGTCAGGTGAGTACAACTGGGAAAACTTAGGCCTATAGAGTGACCATATATTTAGGCCGCGCCATAGCTCAGGCGGTTATACACCGGCTTTCCACCGCGGGTGCTTGGGTACGAGCCCAAGCCAGGTCATGTGGGAGTGAAGTCTGATTTCAATGTCCTCCTGGAAGCGCAAATTATCGGTACTTGCAAACCACTGCCGCTAGAAATGAGGCACAAGTCAAGTCACATTGCGACTGACAGTCGGTCACTCAGTCTGTCTGTCTGTTTTGGTGTCGAGCCTCAGTCCCTCTTGATTGAATGTTTGTGTCCTGTTCATGTAGAACGACCTCTCTGACGAGAGGTAAGGTATGTCGCTTTCCAGAGTCACAGTTAACACTAATAAGTTTCTTGTCAATATGCACAATTTACATTTTACATGCTATTAAATGTATGTATATACAACATATACAACGCCTCTGTCAGTCCAGACTCAGTACAACAAATTGTGCCGTATTATTAGCAGCTTTCGCTAGAACGGCAGTCTAGTCACTTGAACGGTCGTGTGCTTGACCGCCGACAAGTTTAAGCTTCTTATATTTTCTGTGCCGGGCTTCGCCTTGTTCAGTGTTACGAACATTCTCATTATCATAATTCCATATGACTTCTGTTTGTTGCCTGCGTAATTTTGTTATGTAGAACGAGGCACAGTAAATATAGTGGTTCATGTTCCCACAGTGGTGACTATGAACAGTTCCATGTAGCCCGACAGAAATCCGCCAACATATTGGAGGAGAGTACTGCCTTTATACTCCGGGTCGAGCAGTAAGCCAAACAAGTTATCAGCAAGAAGCAAGCAGTAAACACTGGGTCTGCTATCTGAAATGTCGTTAAATTTCTACCAGAGTACATGGCGTCACACATCAGAAGATATTTTTATTTCTTGCATAATTTTTTTTGCTCATTATTACAGTGTAGTCACATGACCTCACAAGACTGTAAGAATCTATAGATTTCAGAAAAGCAGTAGTGACAGGTGGAATGTTCACATCGTCCATTTCCCGTTCTTTGTAATTAGTCAGTCGTTAACCAGGTGTTTCAAAACCTGCTCGTTTTATAAAGATATATACATAACATAAATGGAGCACGCGGTAGCGCAGTTGGTTGAGGCACTATGCTACAAGCCGGACGGTCGCGGTTTCGATTCCCCATGAAATCATTGAAATTTTTAATTTACTTAATCCTTCTAGGCGCAATATGGCCCTGCGGTCGACTCAACCTTTGACAGAATCGAATACCAGGAAATTTCCTAGGGGATAAAGGTTGAGGGGATCCTAAGGCTGACAAATTTACCGTCACTTGTGAGCCGACTGTCTAGAAGATGTTGGCCTTATGGGCCTTCCGGGCCTGTTACAAAGACAGCTCTGCATAGCATAAATATTGCTGTTTTTTACTCATACTCTCTGATATATTTTCATGTGGTGTAATATATCCCAATAATTCTTCTTACAGACTTATTTCTGCCTTTAAAACAGGACTGGTGAAAAGCCATTCCAAAGTAAAGGTCCCGGACCAGGTATTCTGTTCGAATTTAGACCGAAATACCGATGATTCCTCATTGTTTCCCTCACTCCCTACAGACGGAGAACGGGAGAGTAGCCTGGAATAGATCATGACAGCCCCTTTCCTTAGTCTCCCTTAATGATTCTAAAGTTACAGTAAAAGTTATGTGATTCCTGCAGTACAAATATCGTCGTTACAATATAAGAATCAACTAAAAACCGCGGGCTTTAAAATAAGGAACAGGACGGTCTTGAAAGTTACAAGAGACAGACATGAAAATAAGTTTCGTGTAGAATTCATACAGCCTGTTTACCAGTGGCAGATTTCAGTCCTATAATTCTTACGTTGTTAATGTCTATGTTTAGTTGGTATAAATGTATGGACCAACATTCAACATAACACACTCTCCCTTTCCCTCCCCCATGTGCTCGAGAGAACACGTAGTCTGGCTACATTTACCAAGTATTTTCGTGGATTTCCTCTGTTCCTCCAGGCAAGTGCAGGGACAGTACTCCATATTAGGGCAAGCTTTCTTCACATTTTCGCTTCATTATTTACTAACCAGTCTACCATTCCATTCCATATAGCCCCATCTACTGACAAAGTCTTTAAATATATCTCAAATAAATGAACACATAAATAAATAAATAAATTAATTAATTAATAAAAAATATGATCATATTTAGGTCATGGACTAGCATATTGGATTCGTTCACATGTGTTCATACGATCAAACCCAAGTCAGCATCAGTTCTTTGTATTGTTTGTAGTTGTAGATTTATTAGATATTATTATTATTATTATCATTGTCATTATTATGTTCTTTCATGAAGAACTGATTACTTAAATAGAGACTTTGCCCATGCTAAAATTTGTCAGACATAATCTAAAAAATTCGCATCTTCGCCATGTTTTCAAATGTTGACTTACATATTTCTCGTGGAATTTATAGAGTACCTCGTGATGTCACTTTACCAAATTTGAAATGCCTGGCTCTAAAAGTTCATTAATTACCTCCATCAAATCTGAAGATGAAATGCACATTTCCTACAGAATCTTTCTTCTTTTAATTTCTAAAAACAAATACTCTAAAAAAAGTTGCATATATTTTTAATATCTAATAACGTGTTGTACTTAATGTATCTGGGTTTATTGACGCTAGTATCATTTCAGCCTCTCAGGCTTGTAAGTGTGCCCTATTGCTTTTACTAATCATACGAACTTACTGTTTTGGTGATATAACGTTTGTACCAAATTTCGTGTATATCAGACAACTGGTTCAAACGTTAAATGATTGACCCAAAGAGAGTATGGTAATTTCATGAGATTACACTCTTTCCTAAGGAAAGGAATGCATAATAAAATTGCATGTTGCTTGTAGCGGAAGTGGTAGTGTTAAAAGTGACGTGGGTTTCTTTCTTTTATAACAAATTTGCTCAGTATAATGCTATTGGGAATAAAGCCAAAAATTTGCAATCTTGTAGTTATATGCAGTATCACATTATTCCGGTTTCTATAGCGCTGTGTTGTTACGAAAATTCAATTTCAAGCAGACGTATTATGCGGAAAACAGAATAATTTCCGACTTTGTGAATCAGATTGTGCATAAAATTATCCTAGGGTGTTACCTGAACCATTGCTTCAGTGCGTAATCACCAACTACTCCCACTCAATCACGGGGAAAATTTGTAAATTTTCTGTATGGGGATATAAATTACAGAAAATATTTGCACCCGCTCTTAAAGGTTAAATAGACCAGTAGACTATTTACCTACCTATGGCCCTAGAGTCCTTTGTTGGACCTTGGCCACTTTTTAAGTTTTTATTCTTGTACACAGCCTGTAGGACCACTTGGATGGGGATCAGCCCATTGTGAGACCTCTGCCTACACACAGAACAACACAGACACAGAATAAACGCATAGAGACATTCATGCCTTGATCGGGATTCGAACACACGATCCCAATTTTCGAGCGAGCGAAGAGAGTTCATACCTTAGACCGAGCGGCGAGGGTGGTTAGTCGCTGGCTTCCCACCGAGGCTGCCCGGGTTCGATCCCAGGTCTGGTCATGTGGGATTTGTGGTGGTCAAAGTGGCGTTGGGGCAGGTTTTCTCCGAGTACTTCGGTTTCCCCTGCCAATCTTCATTCCACCAATTGCTCCACAATCACCCTCAGCTATCATCTGGGGCTGGTACAATAGGCCAAAAGTTGCCGCAGTACAAGGGACTTAGTCTCACCCCACTAGCAATAAAAAAATAGACCGTGAGGCCACTGTGATAGGCTGCTCAGGAGTCCTATGGAAGTAATTAGTGTTGTGTTGCCATTCTGTGTAGGTACAGGCTTAGTGTTAGGCCCAACGCCATCTTAGGATTCCTACGAAATGTCTAAAAGGATTTACTCTTTTAGAACAAGTTATACATAGAAGCACGCCAGACGGTCTAATTCTTTAAAAGCGGAGAGGAGCAGAAAACAAATCTGATACGTTCTGCAATTAAATAGATACTGCTCTGTTCATTGATTGGAGTTGCCGTCATATAATTTCAGTTATAAAACTTAGCCTGAAATATGAATGCGTCTTAATCTGGTGTTTTCTCAGGTCACGGTTCCATTGGCAGCACGAAAGTTGCAGGCTCCCCCCCCCCCTTCCTCTCATCGTCAGTAACCGGTAGGGAGACAGTCAGATCATCACAGTTAACATAGCTGTACATGGAAGCTCTCGTGGATAAGGCATTTAGTGATATATCATGGCGTACGTCAGTCGGTGTGAGATTTACATATCGGGTGCAGCTTCCCACCAGAATTCAAGTAAGCAAGCTATTTCTTAATTAGCAATAAATTATATTTTGTTCATGTAGATCCTAGGAATGACATAAATTATTAATATAGCATTTAGTTCGAAATTTTCGGGACAGTGTTACTTGGAAATTTGTGGAAGGAGATGGGAATATTTATTAAATTATACCTTATAAAAATTAGATATTACTCTGTGCGGTGGATTGCATTGACCTTGGAGTCGTCCAATGACGGGCATCATATTCCATTAGCAGAAGTTCAGTTGATTAATTACTTATTATGTGATACATTTTCGGACAGAAATTGACATTACAATGTTTTTGAAATCTTGAAAACTCCAGTTCAATGAACCATCTGTCATCCACATCCCAAGTGTTTCAAATGTCAGATTTCGGTCCACTGAACTTAAAAAAATGTTATTTTTATATAAATTATCAGAATTTATTTGTCTAATCTTCATTACACTAAAGCATGCGGTTATTATTATTATTATATGAAATTTCATATAATGTGCATTCGTTTAAAATTGGAGCTCTTTAGCCCTGAATTAGCCATACAAGTCAACAATTCGAAATGGTTACTGTTCCAGGTAATTCGGAGAATCTCTGCTCAAGTTCATTTACACTTCGATTTCATTATTTTCTAACATTGGAAGAATCTGATAGTAGCAAATATATCGGCCCTCAACGATTTCAGCAACAAAGGGTCTGAATAGTGTACAAATATATTTTAGTGTGTTTTATAACTGAATGTGCGGTTAATTATTTCTTGGTACAAATATTGTGTTTCTGGATATTATCCATCGTCCTGCTTTTATCTAAAACACCGTCCTATTTTTATTTAAAAATAAAGTTTCAGAGACTAGATTCTGTCTCCTTCTTCAGGAAAATTTCGTAGCTTTAAATTTAATATTACGTAACAGTGATGCAGAGGAATGTATTTAGCGTCTTCATGTTACACTTAACCCTTGCGCAAGAGAGACTGCCGTGTTAAGTAGTGGAATTTGTAGCGAGTTGAAGGGGTAAAGTACCCCATCTCTTGAAGATTCTCCGCTTGTTAGTACAGGTTAAAAACAAAATTTGGGCAAAATGACGCAACATTTCCACGCGAATTTTTTTTCTGAGGAAATATCTGTTAAGAATTTAACAGATTGCGTATTTTTAAACACAGAAATAAAATAACTAATAAGCAGACACAAGAGAAGTTCTAAGTGACAGAAATGAAAGAGGTTGAAATTTGAAAGTACGTTTCCTACAGAGAGATCCATTGCATTTTCAAACGATTCATACTCATGCTCCTGCATACTGTGTTACAGACTAGATATTTCACATGACATTGTTCAATCTGTAAGCAAAAAAAAAAAACAATAAGTAAAATTGCCTTTCCTTAACATGTATTCAGTTAATTTCACAATTATATTTAAGTTACTATGAATACATGTAAACGACTCAAGGAGCTTCTGCTAAACCAAACTCAGGATGGAAATTGTTAAGGAGCCAGAGAAATGTAAGCATCGCGGGCCCACTATAATTAATCATGACGCGTAAGTTTATTGTGATTTCTTTGCAACCGAACCATTTATGCTTTTAGTAGAGCTCCCATTTTATTTCTGTCTACAAAATAAATTTGTAACTGTGTAGGTATTACTTTTCTGGACGAGGAGCGCTATCACGTTTCGAAAAGAATATGTCGCCTTTTGACTGATTTTGTGGCATATGTCATATACAGCGACAGGCTTCAATACACGGTCATTTGTTTGTTTCTTCTAGATTAATGGAGACAACAATAATAGTTAAAATAATAAAGACGTAATTTTGTCACTGTGCATAATTAAACACCATATCATGAAGAACCAAAAGGGGTTGAACCTATAGCTCTAATATTCTTGACCTCGGTACTAGATGGAGGTGAATGGTCAGTATCATGCTCCTGCTACTTTATTCGTAGAGAAAGAGCCCCCGGGTACCAATTGGATAGGTGGCTAGATGTGCCCCATTGCCGGTCTAGACGCTGTGGAGTAAAGAAAAATCTTTAGCCCCTGTCTAGAATCGAACTTTGGCCGTCCAGCTCGTAGCCCGTCCATATACCGACTGAGCTGTCGCCAAAATTATTGGTAATCAGTTCATACGTGAGCTAAATGAGAGTAGGTTGAGCGCCGTCTTCAAGCAAACACTTGTTCGTAAGTAGAAATGTCGGACGCAGCGGATCATGTTTCCTGCTAACGAACACCCACTACACTAAATGTCCATTTAATGGACATTCAATTAACAACTTTCCGTGTTAAGGCACCTGAAAAAAATATCTCCTTGAAGAGCTCGATTAAAATGTGATGGCATATGTGAGGAAGACAATTTTCTTGCATGGGCAGAACGGATAAGTTCGTTGCTGGGAGCTGATTTCTGCTTTGAAGTGGCTCGTAACTCTCGTAACGAGCCTATTCACTTCGCTGTCCTATTTCCCCTCTTCCTCCCACCCAACGCGCAGATTTCTGCCATCACATAGATATCGTGCTCTATCAGTGGGTGACTGTCATCACCCTTCGGTGTTCTGAAGCTCAGTGTATTTTAATTCTTTAGCCTAAATTTCTCTCTTGAGGAAACTTATTAGGCTAGTGATATACGTTGTTTCCATGTGCCTAGGCGTCCATAATTAAACTTTTAAATAAAATTGATTTTTAAAATATTTGTATGGGTTTTATGTCATAGAAGGTGACTCAATCTCTTCTTTATAGTTTACTGCAATCAATACAAACAACACAAGCTCTGCATAACATTGTGGAAAGAGAGAGGGGTAGCGATGCTTCATTTCGGGTCCATAAATGATGTACGTATGTATTATATATTTCGAAGAATATACAGCTTTGGTAGAGGTATTTCTTTTAGAGTGTAAAGTTATACGTGGACTCCGAGCCCCAAAAAAATTGTCTCCTAAGTTTGACTGCGATAACTAAAGGATAATCGGAGCTAGTAATATGTAATTTTATGTGATAGTAGATTATAAGCATTATTAAAATAATATGAGAAAACTCAACACTTACAAAAATGGTAAAGGCGTCTCAATTTTGGATTATTTTCAACCAACATAATATGGACAGCTGTTATTAAGTATTAACAAGTTAGTTCCAATGAGTAATTCATGACAGTCCTTTTATTAAATTTGCTTGACAACAGTTAACACTACAGATAAACACTAAGCAAAGAAAAGTACGTTAATACAGGAGATGTGAACAGACGTGGAAAAAGAGAAGAAAAAACATACAAATAAATACTAGGAACTTAAGGAGATAATTCCCACCGCGGCTCGGGGTCGATCCCGGGTCTTGCCAAGTGGGATTTGTGGTGGACAAAGTGGCGCTGGGGCAGGTTTTCTCCGAGTACTTCGGTTTCCCCTGCCAGTCCTCATTCCACCAACTGCTCCACAATCACCCTCACCTATCATCTGGGGCTGGTACAATAGACCAGAAGTGGCCGCAGTAAAAGGGACTTAGTCTCACCCCACTAGCAATAAAAAATAGAGATAAAGATATGAATAGAAAGACTTAAATATTTTTGTATTATTATCAGATTTAATAATAACAATAACAATGATAATAATAATGTAAGGTGTTTACAGTTGTGTGCAACAGAAATTGTGACACAGGAACTATTGAATCGTATGATCTTTCACGAAAGTGCCGGGCAGACTATCCCATGAACCAAATTGCTTTCTACTTTCGCAATACCAACTTACAACACCTATGAAGAATACTAGAGGAAGTCGCCTGTTGTGGACTCTGTGGTTAAAGTTGACCCCCTTTTTATAAACCCCCCTGGCACGTGCTCACCTTAACAGAAATGCACTGTAATGCTGCGCATGTCTTCTTTATTTGCCCATAAGACCAATATGATTGTCGATAAAAGGGCATCTTGTGTCCGTACAGACGTTTCAGAACATAGCAACACAAGAATTTTGAAGTGTAAGTAGAATAGGAGCCTATCACAGTGGCTGCTAGGAGGAAGCTTTTTCGGACTATTTTAAGGTCCAGTCCCAAAATTTGCTTCGAATATCTGAGGAGAACAACTAAATAGGTCAGGTAGGCCACCTTCTTGAACTAGGAGCGAATCCAGGCATTCACAAATAAGGAGAGTTACTAATCAATTACTCAGCACCTACTTCAGCTTAAAATGGACCGTGGTAGTGAATTCATAAGCTGCTTCCTTTTTATCTGTCTGTCTGTCCGTACGTCGTTAAATTTTGTATTGTGTATTCTATACTGTCACGTTGTACATACTCGTGAATTTGGGTTATGTAAATTCGATGTTCTACCGATCACAGTGGCGGCTCTCGTTCAGACGAAGGGATCTTGCGTTCGAATCCCACTGAAGGCATCGATGTCTACATTGTGTGCGTTTATTCTTTGTTTGTGTTGTTCTGTGTGTAGGTGGCGGCCTTACGAAGGGCTGAGCCTACGGCTAAGGAGTCCTTCCGACTGTGTATAGGATTAAGAAATTGAAAAAGCGGCCAAGGCCCAACAAAGGGTTGTAGAGCCATAATAATAAAGTTGTGCCTAGGCGCGTAATTAATTAAGCACTACGCCGCGAAGGCGTATGGGAGAGTGGATGTATAGATCCACGTCTTAATGACTTGGGCATTAGCTGGAGTGAGTGGTCACGCCCCGGACGCTTTACCCTCGAGGAAAGAGTCCCCGGTACCCATTGAATAGGAGGTTGGGTGGACTCTAGAGCCGGTCTGGACTGCGTGGAGAAGAGAAAATTCTTAACGCTACCGGGACTAGAACTCCGACCTCTTTGTCGTCCAGCCCGTAGCCAGTTGCTATACAGACTACGCTAACCCGGCTCACAATAATAATAAATTCGAGGTTCGAATGTAGGACTCTTTAGGTCGAGAAAGTGGTATTCGAGGTCGATCACCGGGAAGAATTTGTTTTTTGTTTGATCAGTAGCCGATGAAGCGCTGTGAAAGTTGCAGCTCACGATGCAGAGATGTCAAGTGCAAGCTTTTCCTTTCTGAAGTGGTCTTAAGGAGGATCGTTAAGCTCTGGCACGACGAAAGCATGTTCTTGTTTTCGAGTGACTAATTGTTATGGTCCATAACGACACGGTTTTAGCTGTAATATGATACACAGCTCAAGCAAGAAAAGATGACAGGCTTATATTTCAGCTGAAGAAGATACATAACGTCTAATTATAAAATATGAACCTTATGTTTCTGACGAGGATGTCTTATGTTTAGAGTTGCATACAGTCAAAAAGAACACGATCATGAACGGTGAGAAGGTGAAGATTTGGAAGGAGACAGTCATGGCCTGTTCTTAGGTACTATACCGGCATTGCCTTCGAGGGGCACAGGATAACCGTAGGTAATATTCATCAGGATAGTCCGCTACAAAACATGCCCCAAATTTGGTGCCAGCCAAATCTCTACAGCCTAACTAGTACCGCATTATTTTAATGACACTATACGAAATATAGGGCGATATGATTACGATGCTTCTAGTTGTGAAAATGATGCATCCGGATATGATTTTCATGCGTCGTTTTGTAGTTAGGATATTATGACATGAAGCCTGATAGCCGGAGTGCCCATTGCTAGACAACGGCTCGCTACGAAATTAACACACGTTCCGCGGCAACGGTTAGACGTGGAATAATCCATTGCTAGAAAATGACTAGCTAAAACACGTATCCGTGACAACGAATAAGGACGCAATAATATACGAACTGTTAGAGACGGTGATCTATATTTGATTCGACCAGAAGTTATAAAAGGGGCACACACGGTGGATTCGAGAGTTAAGTTCAGGAGAGTTCAGTCATTCAGTCGTAAGAGAATTCAGAAGCTGAGTGTTAAGTTGTGGAGTGTTAATCAGCGGACAGCCAAAGCTGAAGAAGTGACCGATTGGTACCGGCCGCACCATAGCTCAAGCGGCTAGTCGCTGGCTTCCCACCGCGGCAGCCCGGGTTCGATCCCGGGTCTGGTCAAGTGGAATTTGTGGTGGACAAAGTGGCGCTGGGGCAGGTTTTCTCCAAGTACTTCGGTTTCCCCTGCCAATCTTCATTCCACCAGTTGCTCCACAATCACCCTCACCTATCATCTGGGGCTGGTACAATAGGCCAGAAGTGGCTGCAGTACAAGGGACTTAGTCCCATCCCACTAGCAATAAAGAAAAACCGATTCGTAAATCAGAACCAAGTCGGTCACAGTGAAAGAGTGGACACTCGGTTGTCCATTAAGGGATGGAGCGAGTCGCAGAGAGTCATTGATTGTGAGCTCTTATAATTGATTGTAATTGCAATAGAAGTACCAATAAATCCAATCATCCAATACAGAACTCGTCATTACTAGTCACGGAACCCCGGACACGTGACAGCATTGTCACCTATATGAGTGACTATTAGACGGGATTTGGATTGGATGTATGGATTTATTGCACCTCATACACTCAACTCGTTACTACTAGTAGTACAGCGCTACCGCCAATCTCGGCATTTTACAGTTCATTGTTGCAGACACAAATGTCGGCAGTCTGTTACTGTTTCAACTAGCAGTGTCCTGGCAGTGGACTTTAACACAGGAACTATAACAGCCTCACAGAATCACGAACTCCAAATATCACTGTACTACAGCACACATAAAAGTCTTCTCTCAACAGCCGGGCTTTCAAATCTAACTGAATTCGTTGCCGTCATTTTGGACTGCCGTCCCAAGAGACTCCATCAAGTCCATATCTCAGCAAGTCAGTCAAGGGCAAAGTCAAAGTCAAAGTTACTTTAAGACTGGCGGTTTACAACCAGTCGGTTCATCTTGGCGTCAAGCCCCTTGAGACTTAAGACCAAAGACTTTTATTTTCAACTGAAACCTTGCGGTCATAATTCTTATGTAACATCCTCTCTAACGAGAGTTTGTCTCCTATGTATATGCTTGGCCTTTCGTCGAGTGGCAACTCTCACAAGTCAAAGTCAAAGTCAAAGCTACTGTACCACTGGCGGTCTACAGGCAATCAGTTCATCTTGGCGTCAAGCCCTTAAGACCTACGACCAGAGATTCTTGCGGTAATAGTCCTTGTGTAACATTCTCTCTGACTTGGCATCATTGATATATAGCCTCGGGTCGGCCCCAACAGATAATGCCGTTTCCTAACAATTCCTCTATTGTTATAGGAGTGTGTTTACCTCACTGTTGCAGAGAAACAGCAGTTCTTAAGTTATTGCTTGCGTATTCGTTGCCGCGCGAATGTGTTTATCGAGCCGTTGCCTAGCAATGGAGTCAGCTCTGGTTCATTATTGCGATTTTCGGGTGTCATGTCAAAATATGATTTTCGTGGTGGTACACAGATATGATCGTGGAGTTCTTATTGGATTAGAATAGCTGTACAAGTGAAAAATTAAGAAATTATTAATTGCCAGACCTTTAGCTGTCACTCTTCCACTTCTGCCTTCCTTCTACCCTTATTTTTTTCCTTGGCACTACAGCTCCAGTGGGCCTAGGCCTACCTCCATGAACTCCGTTCACTTCGGGTTTTCTCGATCTTACACATACGGTAGGACTCCTTGGGCGAGTGATCAGCTCGTCGCAAGGCCTCTACATGTAAACAAACACAGAAAAACACACACAAATATCCATGCCCTGAGTGGGATTCGAACCCACGATCCCGGCTTCCGAGCGAGCGAAGACAGTGCATGCTCGGCTACCATGACCGGCTCCTTCTACCCCTACTCACTGGATTCCTGTTTGTACTTAAGCAGTACAGTAACTCCACAAGCAGAATCGTGCTTGAGTAGTTTATAGTTGTTCAGCCGGTCGTCAATCCTCATCAGATCACTTAAATAATTCTTGGTTGAGAAGAGCCCGGGTGCCTATTTTAAAGGTCCATGAAACTCTGAAAAATTTGAACTTTTAACTAGTATTTTCTAGTGTTCATAAGTATACAGGCATTTTCATTGGAAGTGACTACATTTAAAATGGCGATTAACAAATGCGCTATTTACGAAACTTTTGTCATATATATATTTTTTTAAGTAAAGATAAAGCTAAATTTTGTTCAAGTGAAATATTCACGTATTTCAGTTAAATAAACATTGATTGAAACTTGGACATTATAATCAAATACTGCTAATTTGGTTCTATTTTTCTATATATAACATCGACCCTATACGTGTACCTGTGTTCAGCCTGAGGAAAATGCTTATGAAACAAAATATTGAATTCTGAATAAAATTAGAGATGTCTGTCTTCTTAGATGTGTTGCCGTCTTATCTTGTAGAAAGTTACTAATGTTGCGGAGAAAACTTCATTTTCAGGGTAAAGTAGTCCACCATGAAGATGGAGACATCAAGTACCTCCGAAAGGTTGGTAACTTGCTACCACATAAGACGACATCGCATGGCAGTGCACAGAAATCTTCAAGTTCACCGTCGTGAAATCCCATCGCAGTCTATGTAAATGTTAATTGTGTTTCCCAGTCACTGCTGCCTGCTCCTTGTCAAGGCCTCGAGGTTATAAGGTTCATATCCACCGTATTGACGGCTGATTACACACACTTCCGTTTCTGGAGCTTGGAAAGATAATTTTCGAAGAGTGAAAATATCTTTCGTTGTTTCAAATTAAACCGTATTTAGTGAAGTGCTGTCACTTACACTGTTCTCTTGTTAAAATATGGCATATCAATCCAATTAAACGAATATAATCTGACAGCAAAAGATTTAATTATAATCAGCAATATCATAATTAACATTACAATTCTTATTTATTGTATTTCGAGAACGATGCTGTAATGTCTGAATAGGGCATCATTTGTAGTCTACTAACCTTAGTATAAACAAAATAGAAGTAGACTTAAGCAATCACTATACTGTCTGTGAGTCTGTGTATAAACCCCAGTCAACTTTTCAGTGGCTGAACAAGTCTCTGTGAAAACAGTTATGTATATCATGGCACCTGTCTGTTTATGTGTGCGTCCCACCATCGTTGCTATGTAAAGATTCGGTGAAAACGTTAACACTGTAACGAATACACAGGCAACACTAAAAGGATTGTTGGACGCATCGTTTTCTATGCGGTCCGTATCCCAGAAATTCTTGTATTCTCATATTCTATTCCACTGGCCACACATTAACCACATTAACTATATAGATATTTCTATAAATCATCGCAAAAATGTTTGGGGACGTTGATTTCATTTTGAAACATGGCCACGGTTCGTCGCTGTCTTTTTCTTGCATGATTTCTCCGGATCTGTGGAGAACGGGCAGTGGTGAACATAAGAATCGACACCTACAGAACAAAATTCCGATACGCCGCCCATGTTGTATTGATTCGTGTAATATATGGCAACACTTTCCTAACTACATTGGTCACGTGACGTCAGATGATGGGGCGGTTGTGTGAATGACGAAACGAAATGGACGTGGAAGGAAGCGGTCTTGATCTTGTAGTGTCCCACAGAATCTGTCCGGATAGTCGATCTACTAATCGAAATTTGAAGCTCGGACTTTCATAATACTAAGCGTGCCGCAGATGATAGGATTATTATGTCCAATAAAGGGCACGGGATCAGGGAGAGTGGTAATGTCGGAGCGAATTTACGTGGCAGGTCATGACAGACCGCGCCCCGCCTCCAGGAGTAATAATTTACACTTCTTTTCTATTCATGTCAAGAATATTTATATCCACAATTGGGCGTGGAAAACCTGCTCTCATTTGCTACCCTCTCTCCCCTTCGTCCAACAACATAAACTTTTAATTTCAAGAAAATAATATATTCAAACCGTGGGAGCTGGGTTAGGAGGGAAACTGGCCCGTGAGAAGTGTGCCGTGGTCGGTAAGTCAGGAACCGACTTGTATGTTCTTTGTTTCTTAGTTTATTGAACAATATTGTCACTAGTACCTCTTATGTACGGCGCCACAAGGAACCTAGAAGTTTACATAAGCCAACTGGTTTTATGTTAGCTTATTGCAGGATAGTATGATGGGCTGAACGTAGTTACAACTGGTTGGAGACGAAGGATGTATAGAGAATTTTTGCTGCGAAATCTCTTATAATGTAGTCATTGAGATACTGAGATAGACAGTGTCATTAGGATGGGTTTTAAAGGAATAGTTTGTAAGGATGTATCTTGAAGGAATTTGTTGTTAGGATGGACGGGACTGGTCAAGGATCATGTGTAAAGGCAGCTCTGATATTAGTGGTGTTAAACTTTCACTTTTATTATAATGACCTAGGTAGTTTGAGGAGTTCTATCACTCACTCATAGGGCTAAGACCTTCTGCAGGAGCCGCCAATTTTGCAGATACTCAAGAACTTCCCAGCATTTTACGGAACCCGAAGATTCTTCACAGTGTTTACAAGAGTCCTCTACTAGTCCCTATCCTGAGTTAGATCGACCCAGTCCATACCATCCTATTCTATCTCCCTAAGATCAACTTTAATATTGTCCACCCACCTACGTCCTGGCCTTCCTAGTAGTCTCTTTTCTTCTGGCTTTCCTATAAATATCCTATATGCATTCCGCTTCTCCCCATTCGTGCTACATTCCCTGCCTATCTCATCCTCCTTGACTTCATCATCCTAATTATACTTGGCGAAGAGTAAACGTTATGAGATGGGTTCTATCTTCGGGGATATATTGCCATGCAGTCATTTGAAAGTAAACCGAAATTTCGAAAGAATACGTCGCTTCCAACTTCAAGGTATAAGGGTAAATCAAACAGAAAACAGGCTAAAACTGTTAAGAAGCCGAAACCTTCAGCCCTGATGATAGAGGACTAATGTTCGTCCGAAACGTCGGCTGACTTTCAACGGGCTACAAGGCGTTATATCCCAGAAAAAAGAAGACTACATAACCACAAATGTGAGAATATCATATCCTAGGTGCTTCCTTCTTTTTTTGCTAATTCAAGGATAATTTTAAATGAAGAAATCGCAAGTGTGTGGAAGCGGTAGTAGCCTATTTTAAGCCAATCCACTATTTTCCCAGAGTGACAAAAGAAAGGCACGAGAGGCCACATATTATACATCCGGCTACCAACTGGAAAATTGAAGGCTGGATCTCAGGTGTAGGAAGCATGNGCTTTCACGGCGGTGACTATGAAGAAAGCAGTCTTCTGGGATTCGGCAGCGTGTATATGTGGTGTTAACCGATGTTTCGGAGGAACGTCGGTTAACACCACATATACACGGTGCCAAATCCCAGAAGACTGCTTTCTTCATAGTCACCGCCGTGAAAGCCTCAAATCTTACATGAATTATATCTGTTTGATTCGTGGAATATTTAACGACGCTGTCTTGACGATATCTTTTATGAAGCGTCAAATGGGAAAATAGTTATAAACAATCAATTTTAAAGAATATGAAATGAAGTGGTCGAGGCTTGTTTTAAAGGTATAACCTGTCATTCGCCTGGTGTAACTGAGAAGTACAGTCAGAAAAGGCGACAAATAGGGCAAGATTCAACTCGCTCACCTGCGAATGGAAAGGCAGTGTGTTAATGCTGCACAAACACTGTAGTCATTTCTTTTCCAAACATACGTATAGGAACTAACAGGCATGACAAGAACACAATGACATTCATGTGTTATGAACGGAAAATGGGTCGTGCTTTCCAGTTCAGAAGCGTTTCGTAATTCAATTGAAGGTCATAAGTGTAGAAAGAAAGGAATACGTTTTACATTATGCGTTATTTGGACTAATGTTTTCTTTAAAAGAATTTTCTCTCAGTCAGATATATGCTTATTTAATCAGCTTTTTAACTATGAAATTTATGACTGTATTATTTCTAACTCTCAGATATTTATTTACAATATATGAGCATAAAGATCCATGGCTAATGCAAAATCAGAAAGGATGAAGAACGTGTTTAAAACACTACTTGAACTTGGAATAAATTTTCATTTTTACTTGTCAAATATTAAGCTTCATATCCTGCAAGGATATAAGCAGGAGAGAAGTATTTGGCTCTGAAGAACATGAGATGAAAACAATTTTCTTGTCAAGAAGTTCATATCTTTGTTCCTCGTCTGTTATTATTACAGTAATTTAGTTTAAGACGTGGAGAAAGGCTGAGTAATCATTTGACAATTAATCACCTCTAAGACAAACATGTAGAAATTTGTCGCTTAGTTCATTTGAGATTCTTCCTCAACTGCACATTGCGTAGGGCATCGAATTAAAGTTTGACTGTGAAATATTAATTAAAAGGAGGGGGGGAAATATGGAAATAATCAAAAAAAATAATTTAAGTCAAGAGTCCAAAACGGGACTTCCATATGAAACGTCAGTCACAGTAGCCGAGCGGTCTAAGGCATGCACTGTCTTCGCTCGCCCGGAAGCCGGGATCATGTTTGGTTTGTGTGTGCGTTTATTCTGTATTTGCGTTGTCCTATATTTAGATAGCGGCCTTGCGACGAGCTGATCACCCGTGCAAGGAGTGCTACCATCTGTAAAAATGATTAATGCAACTGAGAAATCAGCCCTATGCTCCAAAGTGGGAGCGAGGGAAGGAAAAATGTGAAAAATCACTGGTAATTGCTCTAAAACAAAGTAAGTTGAGCGGTAATATTGGAACTAAAATTGTTTCTTTGGAAATAGTGGTGAAGTAGATTGTATTCAGCGAGCTTAGGACAGAGTTGTCGAAAGGACGCTGCAGGCAATGCTGAACGCAGGAGATTTGTCTCAGTAGCTCAGAGGGTGAAGTGTCTGAAAGAAATGAGCATTGCCACTGTTACATTAAGTAAAATCTCAAAAAGAACATAAACCCTGCTTGAAAACATTTGCAGTAGGCCCTTTCAGTCTCTTTGCTATCGTATCCATGACAGGCTTACGTTTATATTACTGATCCCTACGTAAGAGAATTTTAATTTCACTTTCCCACTTAACTAAAAACATAGTTCTTCAGATCAATTGGATTTGGTGATTTACTTTTAAGAATGACGTTTTAATCCTTTGTAAGAGAGCTTTAAATTTCACTTCCCCGTTAACTTAAAACATAGTTCTTCAGATCATATGGATTTGGTGATTTACTTTTAAGAATGACGTTTTTCATCTTTTGTAAAAGAGCTTTAAATTTCACTTCCCTGCTAACTTGAAACATGGTTAACATCGTCTGGATGTGGTGAGTTACTTCTTGCATTTCTCCCTTTACTTTTCACACGCGCAATAAAAACCTAGACACCGCGATTCACTTAGTGAAAGTGGACCAGCCGCTCACCGTTTCAAGTGGAGCAAGGTTCCCTACAACTGCTAGAGAGAGCCCTGCTTAATTGATATCGTAATTATAATTATATTTGACGCGGTGTGGCTTGGAGAAGAAATTTTAAAATACCTTTAATTTCTAATGAGTTTCGTGTTTCAGAACTGGAACTCAATACACAAAAGTCAGAGAAATTATATCTGACACTAATTTAAGCACGTGGCAGGCCTAGTTATTTTGAAACTAGCTGCATGGTACAACTCAGCAGTTGGTGTAGACTTATTGGTAAGGCTCGGACTGTAAGTGGTTCCAGTCTATATCGTTATGGGTTGTCCTGTCTGAAACTGTTCTTGTTTTCCCACCAAAGATTTTCAAAATTCTGATCTTTTGATCATTCAAAAATGTATTTATATTTCATTCTACTATGAATAATCTCTACAGTGCGAATAGCGTCGTTCTATAACCTATGAATCATCCCTTGGTACAGAATCATCTTTGATCTTGCGACATAACTGCTGAAAGCCGAAATTGCGGAACCAGAATAGGCGGCGATTGCTAGACAAGGTCTCTGCAAATACGCTCCCTATGCAACGGATACGCAACCAATATTAGAAGAAATCTTGGAAGCGGATTTTGTTTTTGCGCTGTCCGCACCGAAGCTATGTAATGGGGACCAACGGGACAAATATGATTGTCGATTGTTACGTGACTTTGACTTTGAAGTTTGTTGGTTGTGAGTTGGTCGCAAGCCTGTAAGGAAGCAGAGAAATACCCACTGTAGGGAAACGCTACCTAGGAACGACTAGTGAAGACCATATCAGACTGAGACTTGCCGCGCCTAGCTCAAGCGGCTAGTCGCTGGCTTCCCACCGCGTCGGTCCGGGTTCGATCCCGAGTCTGGTCAAGTGGGGTTTGTGGTGGACAAAGTGGCGCTGGGGCAGGTTTTCTCCCAGTACTTCGGTTTCCCTTGCCAATCTTCATTCCACCAATTGCCCCACAATCACCCTCACCTATCATCTGGGGCTGGTACAATAGGCCAGAACTGGCGGCAGTACAAGGAACTTAATCCCACCATACTAGCAATAAAAAAAATAGCGTGTGCTATAGTGATTTACAAAGTGTACAGATTAGTGAGAGCGTTATAATTATTTGTAGTTATAAGTGTTCAATAAATCCAATGATCAATCCAAGTCTCATGTCTAGTTACTAACGCAAGACAATACTATTCCATTCTTGTTGGCTTCACTGATTTGATAACTTAATACTGTTACGGGCTTATCATTCTGCCTTCTCACCAAGCATGGTGGCTCAAGCGATAGGGCTTCTAATTTGTATTTTGTAGGTGGCCGCTTCGAATCTCTATCAGGTCACCGGCTACACTGACAGAGACTTTTGTCGGTTTCTCCAGTCCTTCCAATCTGATGCCGGAGAAGTACCTCGAATTAGATCACGAATCTTTCCCCTTTTATCCCCTTCTGCACGTTCTTCATGAAACAAACCTACCACTCGAAGGAGTGCAGTCTGAGCTGTCCAGAGCCATTGCAAACTAGGTCTATATTTCACTCTTGTCCTCGTACATTCGCAATTCTATGCTATGTTAGGTCACACGTTCTAGAGAGCCTTTCCACTACATCCTATACATAGCAATCCCATTATATTACCACTTATTTCCATGCCAAGGATTTATCCGTTCTTACGGAATCCGAAGGTTAATAATTATGATGAAAAATTCACGTCGGTTCAGTACATTCCATACATTCATAACAATTTATTTACGGTTTAGTCATTTTCACTTTAATATTGTTCCCCAATATAGGCTGCTGGTATTTCAGAATTAGTAAAGACATTAGGCTAAGTGATGATCGATCGAAAAATCGAGTTCAATTCTCCACAGGGGCAAGACATTTTATCCCTTTATCTGCAGCGTTTTTTGGGGTTCATCTAGCCTCATGTCTAGCTAGTGTCGAGAGCGGTCGAGGTGGCAAGCTAAATCTTACCTCCACTTAATGCTAAAGTTAAGAATACATGGAGATACTCTCCACGACTCATACGTCTTCATGGCGTGGTGTTTATTTAAGCAGAGGGGAATCTTTACCTATAATGTTACCTTTTTTTTTCCTTTGGCACTACAGCCCCAGTGGGCCTAGGCCTACCTCCATGAACTTCTCCGTTCACTTCGGTTTTTCTATATCTTACACATACGGTAGGACTCTTGGGCGAGTGATCAGCTCGTCGCAAAGCCTCTACCTGCAGACAAACACAGAAAAACGTACACAAACATCCATGCCCTGAGTGGGATTCGAACCCACGATCCCGGCTTCCGAGAGAGCGAAGACAGTGCATGCCTTAGACCACTCGGCTACCGTGACCGGCCATAATGTTACGTTACCTGTTATATATATGACTAAAATAATCTCTACCTTTGAGATTTTGGGCTCAGACTTAGTATGCAATTATTATTTCTTCTTTGCTTACTACGTATATCGTCCTTCTATTACTGCGTTTAAAAATTAAAACAATATTTGGCAAGAATATAAAATAAGGTCTCCCATTATGTAATTTTCTGCACGCTTAGTTAATTCGTCGCTCTTCAGTGCAAATATCTTCTTTGCCACTTTGTTCTCAGACATCCTCAGTCTGTTCGTGTTTGTATTCCCATCCGTTCTACATATGCAGACCGCGCAACATCCTTCATTTAATTACACCAGAAACGTAAGCGGAAATTTTAAGCCACTCAGTTAATGTATTTTCTTTTCCCCTTCCCCTCACATTGAGCTCTGACTTTGTGGCTGTGTGGATAGTTGCCCCACTCCGTATTCGGGAAAGGTCGCTTTTGATTGCCTTGCCGCTAAGATCGAGATTTACGTAACATTCTTCAGTTCTTCCAAACGAATGCTGGAATAGAGCGCATCTATCTATGGCTCTACAGCCCTTGTGAACCTTGACTCACTTTTCAGTTTGTTAATCTTGTACATAGTCGGTAGGCCTCTTTGAATGAGTGATCAGCCCGTCGCAAGGCCGCTACCTACACACACAACAACACAAAGTAGAATAAAAACACACAGACATACATGCATCGAGTGGGATTCGAACCCACAATCCCAATGTTCGAGCGGGTGGAATTGTATACGTGTACCTACCTTAAAATAAGCATCAAGCTATTTGGATTGTTATTTAATTAAACAGCGTTCAGACTTCAAAGCCTTTTCGTGTTACTCTTCCTACCACTATAATTTATCATGCATCGCTGTATCAGATCGGAATTCAAGGTTCTTTCCTTTTTATTGCGAGGCTGAGCTAAATGTAGCAGATGGCATCGTTAGCGACAGTACCACGTCGTGCTTCTGTGCGAAACAGGCCTATTTTCCTTTCACTTCTCCCAGGGAACAGCTAGAAAATCGCAAACAGGCACATTATTGGATTTTAACGCAAGGATAATACGAAAAACTTTGTTGTTCTCAAATATTAAGATTTTTTTTTATTGCTAGTGGGGTAGGACTAAGTCCCTTGTACTGCGGCTACTTCTGGCCTATTGTACCAGTCCCAGATGATAGGTGAGGGTGATTGTGGAGCAATCTGTGGAATGAAGACTGCCAGGGGAAACCGATGTACTCGGAAAAAACCTGCCCCAGCGCCACTTTGTCCACCACAAATCCCACTTGACCAGACCCGGGATCGAAACCGGGCCGCCGCGGTGGGAAGCCAGCGACTAACCGCTTGAGCTATGGCGCGGCCAAAAGATTAAGATAGTATGTAGTTTACGCCTTGAGTTTTCATCAGTTTCTTTGGGGGCTGTCTATTGGCTGGATTGAAAGATACATATAATATTTTCAAAAGCTGGGCTAGAGTCTGTTTGCAGGAGAAAGGAAAGGAATCACTGTCACCAGAAGATGAAAATGCTCTGCACCTGAAAATACGGCCAGAATCCGTTTCTAATTTCGTACATATTTTCATACGGGCATTGGGCAATATCAAAATAAAATTCTTCCATATCTACATATTTCATGCTGCGAGATTTCTTTGTTTTGAAGTCGGGTTTAATATAACATTATAATTCAGGAATTTCGATGAAATTGCAACGAGGACATAGCATTAATTTATTAGAGCCGTGTATCGATTAATATCTTACAGTCTCACGTGCAACACTAATGTCCTATAACATATATTAAAAGTTGTTCACTTAAAATTTAGCATTACATGTTTCGACCAGTGTGGTCATAATCAGGTGTTAAAATTACTGGGCGAGGAAACTTCTGCCTTCCCTTTCGTTGCTCATTTTGTTAATATTGTGACGTGGCAGCGCTTCCCACGGTGACGTAACAAGGGATACCGCGGTTGCTACAGAGCAATAACCAACTCTCGACAGTGTTGCTAGGCAACCTGTAAACACGGCTTAAGGCAGCAGCCGTACCTAATCACGTAACTGTTTTCTGTGTTGTACGTGCCGAGGCTAAATAAGGAGCAGCGAACACTGTTCAGTAGTAGTGAGTGATTAGTTAGTGAGTAGTGAGTATTGAGCCAGTTATAAAGAAAGAGTAACCAGTTAATTGCCGTCTGATATTTGTGATACTGCCAAGGGCAGTAATTGTGAGGTTGTAAATGGTGTGAGTGTGAGAGCGAGTGGAATAAATTCGCTATATCCAATACGGCGTGAAGTTATTTGTCGCGTGACATACCCAACACGTGATAATATATAAGTCAAAACACATAACAGGAGGGAATATAACCAACTAGCTCAAACGCATATGCGTATCGAGGGTACATATATATTAACAACACAAGTAACGAAACGGAATACAGCAGTGTCCTCGCTGAATAGTTATAACACCTGATGATGACCATATTGATCGAAATATGTAGTGATAAAATTTCAAAATGAATAACATTTATACAACATAGTGTTAGACTTGAGACTGAAAACACTAATTGACACTAAATGAAAAGTGCAACAGGATACTACAATATTAGATCATACTACTTACTTACTTACTCATGGAGCTGAGCCCTTCTGGAGGAGCCTTCAATTCTGCAGCTACTCAAGAATTTCCCAGCATTTTATGGAACCAGAAGGTTCATTGCCGTGTTCACAAGAGCCCTCCACTGGTCCCTATCCTGAGCCAGATCTATCCAATCCATACCATCCCATCCTAAGATCCATTCTAATATTGTCCACCCACCTACGCCTTGGTCTTCCCTGTGGTCTCTTTCATTCTGGCTTTCCCACCAATATCCTATATGCATTTCTCGTCTCCCCATTCGTATTACATGCCCTGCCCATCTCATCCTCCTTGATGTGATCATTCTAATTATACTTGGAGAAGAGTACAAATTATGAAGCTCTTCATTATGCAGTTTTCTCCAACCTCCTGTCACTTCATCCCTCTTTGGCCCAAATATTCTCCTCAACATCCTGTTCTCAAACACCCTCAGTCTAAGTTCCTCCCTTAATGTCAGAGACCAAGTTTCACGCCCATACAGAACCACAGGCAAAATTATAGTTTTATATATTCTAATTTTTGTATTTTTGGACAACAGACGAAAAGACAAAAGGTTCTATATTGAATAGTAGCAAGCATTACCCGAGTTCAATCGCACCTTAATTTCCTCCTGAATCAGGTTTCGATCTTTTATCGTTGTTCCCAAATATCTGAACTGTGCCACGTTTTCAAAACATCTGTTTCCTATCTTTATGTCATGATTTTGCCTTGCATTTTGGTGACGAGACAGTAACATATACTTAGTTTTCTCTGTGCTTACTTCTAGACCAACCTCTCTACTTGCGTCAATTAAAGCTTGTGTGTTCTTTATGGTATCTACATTATCACCCAGTAGATTCACATCATCAGCGTAGACCAACAGCTGATGTGTCCCGTTTAATTTCAGTCCAACGTGGTTTCCCTGGACCTTCCTAATTGCATATTCTAAGTCAAAGTTGAAAAGGAGTGGCGATAAAGCATCTCCTTGTTTTAGGTCATTCTGGATTGGAAATTTATCAGACAGATGTTTACCTTCACGGACTTTATTATACGTTTCATTTAAACACATTTTAATCAACCTAACTAGTTTCGTGGGTATCCCAAACTCTATTAGAATATTGTACAATACTTCCCTCCTAACTGAATCATAGGCTTTCTTGAAGTCTATGAATAGCTGATGTACTGTCTCATGGTACTCCCATTTTTTCTCCAATATCTGACGAATGCAAAAGATCTGATCTGTAGTTGATCTGTTACATCGAAACCCACACTGATGTTCCACAATAATTTCATCTCTATATGGAATTAACCTTGAAAGGAAAATATTGGACAAAATTTTATATGAAGTTGATAGCAGTGATATCCCCCGATAATTACTACACTCAGGTTTATCACCCATCTTGTGCACTGGTACAATAATATACTCCTTCCACTCATCAGACAATTTTCCCTTATGCCAAATAGAAGTAATTAGATTGTGGATCTTAGAACGTAATATTTCGCCTCCTGCTTGAATAAGTTCTGCCGGAATTTGATTGCTACCTGGCGATTTATACCTTTTCAACTTTGCAATAGCACTTTCAAACTCAAAAGGGCTAGGATCAGGTATTAACGGCTCAGCTGTATGGATTTCTGTCTGCCTAACAGCACTGACCCTAGGTACATGCAATAACTGAGACAAGTAGTTCCTCCACCTATTCCAGATGTTGTGGGAGTCTGTAAGCAGATCACCATTCTCATCCGTCAGTAAGTTACTGCTAGGCTGGTAACCCCTCTTAAAGTCATTTATTCCTCTATACAGGTCTGTAATATTCTTGTTCTTACTGTTCATTGCAAGCTCATCAATTTTGTCTTTCAGATATTCCCTCTTTTTTTTTTCCTGAAATGCCTGCTGGTTTCACGTCTTATATTGTTCAGATTATCCCCATTTAACTCGCTTGGATCCTGTAACCATTTCAATTTGGCCTGCTTTCTTTGGTCTAATAATTCTGAGCATCCTTCATCGAACCATAGCTTATGCTTCTTCGGTTCTTAATAACCTAGACACACTTTGGCAGACATTTCTATATTCTGTCTAATAGTTTCCCAAGCTCAATTACCATCCACCTCAGTTTTCAAGTTTTCGGTAGCCGCGAACCTATTTGAGATTTCAACCCAATACTGCTCTCTACCCTCTACCTCATTTAATTTCTTGAGATTGAACCTCTCCATATGAACACTGTGTATTGCTTGTTTGCTCACTGCCAGTCTTTCCCTAACCTTTGCCACCACCAGGTAGTGGTCAGTAACACAATATGCTGCCCTGAATGATCGGATATCAAGTATACTTTAATGCCGTCTCCTATCTATCAAAATATGGTCTATTTGATTGTGTATCTTCCCATCAGGAGATGTCTAAGTAAATTTATGGATGTTACGATGTGGG
>NW_019742447.1:1078674-1111141 GCF_002891405.2 Cryptotermes secundus | reverse complement strand
TTTTTTTTAAGGTGAGGAGTTGTTAGCCCCACGCCCAACCCCCAAGCTGGAGGGCCACCCCTTGTCGGCTCTCCTCAACTGCTTATTCAATATATCGCAGCTTTCCTCCAAAACTGGAGGGCGTCTCCTCCATCCGCAACCTGAGGACGTGCCATGCCGTGGTGACAGGGACCCACCTTACATGGATTAGATCATATTCATTCTCGATATATTTTTAGCAAATAATATAATCTTTAATTACGTTTTACAAATTTATGAGACAATTTAAAGTCAAGTAGGATCAGAAAATTATTATGGACATTTATTTTGGAGGGATGGCACATGAAGTGAATGTTGTTCATATTTTACGTTGCTGCTGTTATGCTTATGTGGATGTATCAAATACAAGAACTTTCGGTTAAGACTTCAAAACGAAGCTTCAATCCCTCTTTCTATTTCTTATAGTTGCATGCTCTTGGCGAATTTTAGTGTAGATGAACAGTAATGTCGGTATTTCTCTATCTCTGTATCACATCTACTTGAGATGATATTTTTCACTTAAAATTGTTGGTGCCTCGACTTTTGACACATTTTATTATATATCCCTCATGGAGCAACTTTTTACTAAAACGACTTTTAGTCGTATCCTCAACTTTTGCCAGATTTATTAATCTTTTCTACATATTGCTGTTAAATATTAAATTGTCCTAAGAATTGTACTGGACATTACAAAAATAGTTTTTAAATTAGAACCACAAAGAATTATGAAGATTGGCATACACAATTCATGCATGCATGCATACTTACGCATATATTTTTTTCGATGGCTGTCCCAGCCCATTCAAGGACCAGACCTCTGCTATTCAGTTCCGTCGTCATTTTTCACAGACGGTAGGGATGATCAGCCCGTCGCAAGGCCGCTACCTAAACGCAGGACATCACAAACAGAATGAAAGCATACACATACCAAACATCCATGCCCTGATTGGAATTCGATCCCACGATCCCAGTGTTCGAGCGAGTGAAGGCAGTTCATGCCTTAGACCGCGTGGCTACTGACAGGCATTTTTAAGAATATATGTAACTTTAAAATACCTCATAATTTGGTGTAATCTGAGGTACTGAACTTTAATTCTATGTCATATTTCAGGCGGTTAGTCGTCGCCTTCAAAACGCGGCGGCCCGGACACGATCCCAGGTCAATTAATGTGAAATTTGAGTTGGATAAAGTGGCGCTGGTGCAGGTCTTATCGAGTAGTTTTATTTCCTTTGCCAGTTTTACCGACTGATCCATATCCACCCATCGTCTGGGGCTGGTACAATTGCCCCAGTAGTGACTGAAGTACCAAGTGGACTCAGTCTCGCCCTACCTCATGAATAAAAGAAAAATTAATGAAAAAATACTAAATGTACCGGGAAGATTAAGGAACACTCTATTGTGTGATTAAAGACATTTTTTTTTGTGGGCTATAAGGCACAGTGCAAATAAATTGTCATTTTTGTCGATTCTTTGTCACCGCAAGTACCGGCGATCTGTGAGGTGTAACAGTTTGGAGGAGTTTGGCCGAGCACAACGGTTTTCGGAACGCAACAGCTGGATGGTGGCGTGTCAAAGAACTTAGCAGAACAAAACCTTCGTGTTTTTGTTTGTGTAGTTCACCGTGGCACACCTTCACATTATGTATCATCACCTACAGTCTCTGTGGTATTGTGGCTAGCGTCTCACTAGCCAAACAAGTTCTACATTCCAGCGTTTTCCGTGGGATCCTAAAGGCGCGTCCACATTACTCGTGCTCGTGCGTCAGAAGCTTACTGCTGCCGGAAAATCAGGATCTGGAGCTGATATCTGTTGTGAAGAAATGCGAAGGCTTTGTATGCAAACCAGTTTGGGCGTCCACTTCGTCAGCTCGAGATCCTGACTTTCCGGCAGCAGTAAGCTTCTGACGCACGAGCACGAGTAATGTGGACGTGCCTTTACGAACATTGCAGTTAAGTGGACAGGATCTCGCCTTGTATTAGGGTGGTCTCAACTTCGACTCTCGATCGAAAGGTTGGCTATCCTGACATACTTCGCATCCTACCACTGCACAGTGATGGGTCTTTTTGAAAATTTGATAATCGCTCAACTAGTTAAGTAATTTCTCGATTGTTGTAGAACCCGGAGCTTCAATACCGCATTCACAAGGGCCTGTCGTGAGACAGCTTAATCCAGTTTATACCGTCCTCCTTTCCAGGTCATCAAACAGAATCGTAATTAATTTTTACCTCATATAACCGATTCAACTGGAAAAAACATAGTTAAATAAATTTAGAACTAAAGAACCGTGTGCGATTTACCAATCTGTCCGGCAGCGTATCTGATTTTTTTTTTTGGGGGGGGGGGAAGTGCGAAATTCATTCTTTGTCCGGAACAACTTTTATCCCAGCTGACGATTTCCGTCATTTTCTTCAGTCGTTCGCTGTGAATTTAAGGGTTATATGTTGAAACGGGGACCGCCTCTGTGGTCTAGTGGTCAGAGTTTCTGGCTACAGATCCAGAAGTCCGAGTTCGATTACCGGCGCTACCAGATTTTCTGAGAAGTATTGGGTCTGGAACGGGGTCCACTCAGCCTCGTGAGGATAATTGAGGAGCTATTTCAAGAAAATAGCGGCTCCGGTCTAGATATCAGAGATTAACGGCCTTGGGGATCCGTTGCGCTGACCACGCAACAATCTGTATCCGCTAAAGTTGGCACTAATTTCGGCGACAAGCGGCGGTCACTCGGTCGGTACAGTTCGCTTGCGGACTACAGGCCACGGTGTTTTCTTATGTTGAAACAAGTCACTGCGGTTTCCTTCTTCAACAGTTCCAATATGACATATATGGCCACCATATCATTACAGGGTAAATAGCGGTTGCAGTTTGTACAGAGTACTAGATAAACGAAACTGTGGCAGTTTTAATAGTCAAAGCCGATTTTTCAGGATATCTGCTCCAGTAATTTCTCCACATGTATTATTTCACAAAAAAAACGCACTTTTAATTAAACTATTTCTTTTATGTTTGAAATTCATTCTACTTCTCAAGTCGCAAACACGTAATCCGAAGTTTAATTTTAACTTGCCAATTTCATGTTTAGTCATAACAGGTAGTTTCTTGTAATTTAATAATAAATCACTTAATTGAAATAGGCTTCTAGACCAATTGGAGGCAGTAGCACATATTCCGTTGAAATTTCGACGAAAAAGTGGCGGTTGCCAGCATTATAGTTGGTCACACTGTAATTATTTCTCTATTTCCTCTTATACGTCTCGTGTCCCTTGAGGGACGCTTTAAAAATCGCGACTTCACAGACACACGAGCGATAAACTGTAAAAATTCAGAATATGATGGTTACTATATCGAATTCCACAGAATTAGAACTCGCACCAAGCTGTGTAGCCAAGTAATGGGTATGCTACGACTCCTTCGGAGCGAAAGTGAACGCTGTAATGACGACATATGAATATCTACCATTATAATTCATCGATGTCATCTTCTGCTTCTGTCAATAACTAGTACCAGATCTGCTGGTTCTGAAGTTCTCACAACGTTGATTACGAGAGCACAGACTTCCGGTTTGTAAAGAGGTGTAGCCCGGTATAGCAGGATATTCCTTACCCAGCTGAGTAAGAAAACCTCTTCGGGGAAGACTGTACTAGTATACCACAGAGTTGTTTAACTGTAGATACATGAGAGACCTTGAAGAAAAGGCTTTTGTGACCAAGTTTTGTTCGTCACTACTCTCAGTTCACTTGTTTATGTGTACATTACTTAAAGCCTCTGTATGGATTACATTAGAATATAATAATTAGATGATTATTGTGTTTTAATTGAAATAAATAAATTGAATGTGATCAGTTGGTTTTAGCCTATTTAACCACTTTGCTTCATTTCCAGCGGTTATTAAGCATCGCTAGACGTAGTCTTAGATGTACACTCGTAGAGAGAGATACCTTTCGCTGTAAGAACGTCTTTCTGTTGGCACAGGCGTGAAGTATGTTGAAGAAGCAAAAATCAAGAGGATAAACTTCAATTCTAATTCCATGGGCGGACGGATACTTCTTCTGTTAGTTGTAGTTGTATATATTACTATCTATTCTTCTCATTGAACGACGCTCTTCTAATTACATTGGTTAAATACAGTAGTAGGTTGATTTTGTGAATATTTAATTGAAAAGAAACTGTTAGTATTTATTTAGAATTTGTATGCATGGAATGAGGAAATTTATGAGGAACCTATGTCAGGGTAGCTAGTCTCCGATCCGAGATTCGAACCAGGAAATCAACAAATATGAGGTAGAAACTGTCAGAGGCAACGTTTGGAACACTCCAGTAGATGTACATTGAGTAGAAAAATGTGTTACACTCTTACAGATACAAGGCAAATAGGGAGTACATTACAAAATGTGATTTATATTTTTGCTGTACAAAATTCAGATTGGACCTAGAGAATTTTTTGCAGTTATCTTTTAGCTGAAGTTTGTCATCACTATGCGCTCAGTTGAGCTGTGCATCCGCTGGCTGTTACATACCGCCATGTGAAGTGACTAAGCCCCCTACCACGACGTCATGGTCCTCACACTCAACACCTGGGCTCCAGGTGGTGGTGAGCAGTAGGTTTCACGCTCCAGTTGCCTTAATCCCTGGTCCGTTATTACGTCATGAAGAAAAGGGCAAAAGTCTAAGTTACGTTTTGACATCATTGATATCCGTTGAGTAATTTTGAATACTGAGCAGGGAAGCCAGCGGACAGGATCTCCCGATTATGCACTCATTTTATGTGCATTATCGGAACTACTGCAGAAACTTGATCACAACTTAGATCTGAATATTCAAATTGGAAACTAGTTTCTATTAAAACTCATCTGATCTCCTCGAACTTCTTTCTGTCAAACGAAGCCTGTACGTACCGAGAACTTATTTCTGGTGAGGAGGAGAAGCAGGTCGGAGTTAATTTCTAGCTTTATATTGCTATAAATAGCCAGGATTATAAATATAATAGTGTACAGCAAGTGCGATATACTATATGTTTTCAGCCACCACAATAAAATAAAAAGAATAAATCGCGTATTATTTTCAGTTTATAAATAATTGTCAATTTTCTCAATTTTAAAACGACAAACATAATTAATTACAATCTATGAATACTCTTCATAGTATTGATTGTTAAAAGTGTCTTAGCGAGCGGAGTTCTACTCTTTTACCTCCAGTTCCTTCTGTTTTTTTTCTCCTTTTACAGCCTCAGTGGATTACACTCTGAGAGCTAATTCGATTTTTAAATAATTCTAAATTTTCTGTAGGACACCTTGGATGGAACATCGACATATATCAAGGCCTCCACTTAAAATAACAGGATATTGGAATCAGTGGGAAGAATTCCATTTTCTTCAGTTAATCTACCTATTATGGACAGCTTAACGAGAAGGCATTCTTAGTTACTCGCATATGTCACATATGCCCGCATGTCTTATTAATGCCCTTAGTTACTCCCCAAAATAGGCGATGAGTCTGTATTTGTGAAAAATGTAATAAGAAAATTCGCTTTATTTCTCAACCGCTTTACGTTCTTTGGAGCCAAATGTTCCTTACTCCACTTTCATTGTTTCTCCGAGTTGCACAAGCATACGGTAAGAATGGAAAGGCTTCTTCCGATTAGGAATACACAACTTTCCAAATGAATTGTTTGCGATCTTACATTCTTCACTGGCCTTGTAGATATAAATATATCGTTGGCAGGTAAAGTACAGATATTGTATGTCGTACAGTCGTGGATTGCGTTGTTCGCATGATTAATAACTAATACTAAAAGTTAAATTTGAGCGCATCTTAAACAAGAAATTGTAATAAATTGATACAGACCACAATAAAATTCAGCCGAAACATATCGACCTTCAATGGTAAATATCATTGAAAACTATTAAGTATCCTGCGAGATTAGATATGCAAATAGAGAAATAGGTCACAATATATGTTCATTTTATGATCTTGGAGCAGTAAAGCACAAAAATCATATGACTTTTTTTTTTTTAATTTCCTCAGTTTCTCCAAGCAGATAACAGGACAGCGTCTTGAAACAGCCCAGGACCAATTCCTTTAAAATATTCATAGACCCATAATTAATAGTTTTATAGTTTCACTTGGCGTTATAACATCTACATCCGAAAAATCGTCGTTAAAGGACTGAGAACGAATTAGCCGGTCACCAAATGATATTACGTTAATTAAGCCAAGAATTAGAAGAAAGGCGGGACATGTATCAAGTACGACGGTAGTGAAACATGCATACAAAATGTTACTCGGAAAATATCATTGAAGAGACCACTTGGAAAACCTAAGAGTATGCGTTGAGAGTAATATTAAAATGGCTGTTGTATAAAGGTACGAATTGTATTCATATTGACCGGAAGGCATCCAGGAACACGGCCATGAAGCTATGGCCTCCATAAAAGCAGATTATCTCTTCCCAAGCTGGTAAATTATAAACTTAAAGAAACAACATCAGTTAATTATTCAGTAACTGATATGGGTGTCATGAAATAAATAGCTAATAACGAAACTAGTCAATTGTTGCATGAATCTCATATTATATGCACCGATTTCGGAATGTCTCGCCGCAAGGTGGTGTGCCGAATCCATATCGTACTGCTGTTGAGCGTTGGTTGACCTTTGCTGGAGAAGCCATGCACCCCTGTTGCACGCCGCACAGGTATCTTGCCCGGTGCCGCGCAGCATTCAGTCCACGTTGAGATCGCCTGCTTGCCGCACGTGTTGACTCGTTGGAGGATTAGAACGTTAAAATTGTGGTGGAGTGGTTTGTGTGGTGCAGGTGCAGTTGGTTCCTTTGTTCGCCTGCTAGCAGAGGACTTAAAGCGCTGAATGTGGTAAGTTTGTTCTTTTACACTCTGCCGTATTAATTTAGGCAGTGAGTTTTCGGGTATCAGACGTGGTCCGTTTGAAACTACTTAGCTTTCAGCTAATCGCGTTGATTTCGTAATTATGTATTTGTAAGGACTGCATAACATGCAACATGAGTGATGCTGCCTTTTCATATCTCGCTGTCAGCACTGATCAGCACTGACAGAAGATGCCCGCCATGCAACCCTCTCCTTCCACTTCCCACAATGACAAAGGCAGGAACTTGAAACGCGTCCCACAGTGTGTCTAAAAATGTGCGTCACTCCTGTACAGCCTGTGTTTAACTTCATTTCGATTTACTGTGTTTACTGACCGGTTTCCTTTTACCCATATATTAGTGTATCAGTATCAGTCTAGACTTGTATTTAGGATATATCCGTCCAGTGATTGAGGCTAGCTCTTTCTAAGGGACCCAACTAAATAGGTGTTTTCCTTCACCTGAGGACGGAAACAGATCCAGTTTCCGAAACGTCGTGTTTTTATTTGTTATCTTAAAAACCAGAACGATGGATAAAGTCCAAAATCCCAACATATCAGTGTGTTATACACCATCGTCAGAATCCTATAGTAACTATTAGGATATATCCGGTTTGAATCTCTGGTTAGTTACTGTGTATATCGGCAGCCATTCTTTAGTGTTTCCTGTAGCCACTCCAAATGAATGCTGTCACAGCACACGCAAATAATCCGCGATTGCCTCCTTACTGTAAATAAGTGTGTAATAGAGTGAATGTTCGGTACGTTGAAATTCGAAAATTAACAGGGCAATTTCGTGTACCAATACAGAATAATGAATGAAGCAAAACAACCGGTAACTAAATTAGATCTGAGGTTCTCACACCGGTGGTTATAAAGAGTTATGCTTGCCAACAGCTTTCAAGCTGGTTTCTTGCTCGGCGCTGAAGATGGAGGCGATATGTTCCTCCGAAACTTTGGTTTACTTTCAACGGACTACACGGCGTTATAGCCTATGTGATATGTCAGGCAATGGGCAAGTGAGAACAGTTTCATCTTGACCCGAAGTAGCGGCCCAACAGAAAGTTGGAGAAGCTGTTGCATATGTATCACAAAGAAGGGTTATACCCCCTGAATCCCACGCTCATATTACAAAGTGACGTTATTCATAGAAAGCGGAAGTATTTGTGTAGCCTGTTATTGGGGGAGGAAACGCCAAATATTGTTAACATGTGGAACACGTATTTTTTTCTAAATGTTCTCTTTGCTGTTGGCCTTGATGATAATTTTTGCAGATGTAAGTCAATTTTGGTAAAGCTGATCACACTGCAGATTCAAAAGACATTGTCCTTTTCATGTCTTAAAATATTCATGATGTGGAAAATTGGGTAAAATGAAAGTTGCGTATGTCACTACTTACTTAATCATGGAGTTGAGCCCTTCTTGAGGAGCGGCCAATTCTACAGCTACTCAAGAATTTCCCAGCATTTTATGGAACCCGAAGGTTCATTATCGTATTCACAAGAGCCCCTCACTAGTCCCTATCCTGAGCCTATCCTATCCAATCCATACCATACCACGCTATCTCTCTTGAGGTGTATTTTAATATTGTTCACCCACCTATGTGCCTTGGTCTTCCCAGTGATCTCGTTCATTCTGGCTTTCCCACCAATATCCTATATGCATTTCTCGTCTCTCCATTCGTGCTACATGACCTGCCCAGCTCAACCCCCTTGACTTGATCATTCTAATTATACTTGGAGAAGAGTACAAGTTATGAAGCTCTTCATTACGCGTTTTTCTCCAACCTCCTATCACTTCATCCCTCTTCGGTCCCAATATTCTCCTCAACACACTGTTCTCAAACACCCTCAGTCTATGTTCATCCTTTAATGTCAGAGACCAAGTTTCACACCCATACAGAACCACAGGCAAAATTACAGTTTTGTATATTTATCAGTAAGTTCTGTAATATTGTATGCTATATACGAAGTTATTTTTGTGCACCGAATAGTTTTCGAAATAAAACGGAGATATCAGGAACGTCATGTAACAGATTGTATGGGGGTTAAAAGTGACCGAAATTAATTTCGACCTCGGGTTTACCAAATATAATGTAAATCTGTTAAGTAATATCCAACTGCAAGTTCCGGCCGTTCTGGTCCACAGCCACTAGTGACCATTCCTACTATCACTTTATGCCTTTCTAACAATTTCGCACAAAATTAAAAAAAATAAAGAGCAAAATTTGATAATTAGGAACAAAGTGGTACTGGTATTCTAAGTTTTGAATTTCGACATAACAGTATATAATTAAAAATTGGAGTTGCCAAATATTCGTCATCAACGGTGGCCTGGAAATACTTTCATGTGCCTTTTATGTAATCACTGGCCTGTGGTGACTAATAACGTTTTCATTCAGTGATCCCACTTTCAGATGGTGTATCTTGGGACGTAGTTCCCAGTGAACAGTTTCTTCTATTAGCCAGCTGTGTGTGTCTGCCCATTTGTCTGCCCTTGGTTCAAATATAAGCACAAATATTGCAGAATTTATTACCTATTTAGTTGGAGGTGAATATGAACGTCATGCTGTTGGAGAGATATGAGTTTCTGGTAATGTTTAATGTTTGTTAACCATGAGTTTGCGACGCTGATATCTAAACAGATATATGTGTTTCTCACGTAGAGACACAAATGACTCTCAGTTTAAAAGCATACACCTCTCTTAACTCTTTGAACGTTCTAAATCTCTGCGTTCTGCCTGCAGAATATATTTGTGTTAACCGGTTGAATTTGCAGCGGAGACGGAATGTGTTTCTTGTGAGGTACGAACTGAATTTTTATAGTGAAGAAACCAGTCTTCTGGAATTTGGCACCCTGTATCACCTCCATCTTCAGGGTAGAAGGAAGAATATACACGGTGCCAAATCCCAGAAGACTGCTTTCTTCATAGTCACCGCCGTGAAAACCTCAAATCTTACATGAATTTTTATAGTATTTGGATGGAATTCAGTTGTGAGACAGAAAAATATATTCATAAATCCAGCGGGATCTCGAACTGAGAATGACTGTGCTGGCGAGGACGAGCAGCAATTTAACCAAACCGAATCACTCTTTAAGTGGTTACTGTGTTAACTTTGGAAAGTAGAAGCCGACGTCTTGGCCGATGATCTAGTACCTTCTGGACACCTATATTTAAGGTTTTCTTTATCCATACATGAAAAATGATAAACTGAGTGTCTTGTAATTCCGATTCCTGCAAACGGTGACGAAATCGGAAACATGTCTCTTCAAACTACGCCATAAATCAACAGAAAATAAAGAAATCATTATGATTAATACGTAGTGATTTGAAGGCCATCACAGCCGATCCACAATGCATCATTGAGTCTCCTTTCATTGCACGGTATTGTAAACAAACGCGGTACCTTCGAACATAGACTGAAAAATGATTTTTGGGCCTATGTGTATGAGATACTTTATCAAGGAGTGAACTTCTGAGTTTTATCACATGTCACAGTATGAAGGGCAAATTATAATTATTATGGTTCTACAGCCCTTTGTTGGGCCTTGATTGCTTTTTAAATTTGTTGATCCTATACACAGTTGGTAGGACTCCTTGGTCGGGGGATCAGTCCGTTGTAGGGACGCTACCTGCACGCAGGCCAGCACAAACACAGGATAAATGGGCACAATACAGACATTCATGCCTTCAATGGGATTCCAACCCACGATACCAGCGTTCGAGCGAACTAAAACAGTTCATACCTGACATAGCGCGGCCACTGTGATGACGCTATTCAGAAATACAGACTTATTTTTCAATTAAGCGTGAAGTTTCTGTGAAGACAATCCGTATTTTATGACCACTGTATATAATTTTATTTTTTTCTTAGAATTTCAGTTTTCGCTCATATTCTTTTTATATGGCGCGTAACATTTGTTCAAGTCAGATGCTGAATTACAATATTAGCATTACCGTCTGAGATAAAAATCCTGCAGAACACGCTGCTGTAAACCAGAAACTGTGTTTGTTCTCAGACCTGAGAAGCGGCGTCTGTAAACATATGCTAAGACTCTCGAGACGTGTTTTAAGATAATTCGTGTTCACATGTCTGATATGAGGCCCACGTCATAATGCCTAAGCGTAAATATGTGTAAACTAACTAACTCCCTGAAGCTCAGTCCTTGAGAAGCCGCCAGTCGCTTAGCTACTCAAGAATTCCTCAAGATTTTATGTAACCCGAAGATTCATTACCGTGTTCACAAGAGCCGTCCATTGGTTCCTGTCATGAACCAGATCGTTCTAGTCCATACCATCCCATTCTATCTCCCTAAGATCCATTCTAATATTATTCTCCCACATACGCCCAGGTCTTCCTAGTGGCCTCTTCTGGTTTTCCCACAAAAACCGCATAATTTTAATGATGCATTGCCTTCTGTGCGTAACGAAAAGTAAGCTGTGAGATTACAATACGTGTTTAAACGTCGTCATATCACAAAAGTGACTGGTTACGGGATACGTCCTGGGCCCACCAAGGGTATCCAGCAGATACTGGGAGCCCCATTTCCCGCATCATAACTTATATAGGCAACTCTCATTTTACCTCAGAAGGAAACTGCAACAAGTATTACTTACGTGCACATGCAGTCGAAATGTATCGTGGAGAGAAAGGATATTTGGAAATGGTAATTTTAGGCCAGTGTTGGTGGTGGTGGTAGCAGTGGTGGTCGCAGTGGTAGTAGTAGTAGTAGTAGTAGTAGTAGTAGTAGTAGTAGTAGCGGCAGCAGTGGTAGTGGTGGTGATGGTGGTGGTGGTAGTAGTAGTTAGCTCGAGGTATACGATCACAACGAAGAATGAATCATTCATTTGCAAGCCTGCATTTAAATTACTCCGGTTAACTTCTGGGGTGCCATAGAATCTACCTGAAACTTCTGAGCCCCTGCTACATGGATTTACAAAAATGCTGTACGCTTATGAGTTCAGAGGGGGCACGCGGTAGTGTAGTTGGTTGAGGAACTATGCTGCAAGCCGAAGGTCGCTACTTCGAGTCCCTATGAGATAGGTTTAATCAATTTACCAAATCCTTCCAGTCGCACTATGGCCCTAGGGTTCACTCAGTCTCTAACAGAAATGAGTACCAGGAATCTTCCTGGGGGGTAAAGGCCGGCTGGCGCATAAGACTGACAACCTTACCACCATCTGTGAGTCGATTGTCTAGAAAATGTGGGAACCCCAACGTCTCACAACCTTATGGGCCTTCACGGCCTGTTACAGGAATAGCTTTACCTATGCATTCAGAACTGTCTTCAGCGGCCAAATGTGAAGCATGCTGGTCTGCTGTCAGCGCCGTTTATCTGAAGCCGAGGCCGCCCTTTCAAAGTGTTGCTCATGGACTAACATGTGAAAAACGCAAAATAACCCTTGCTTTTAAGAATGTTTCCCTGTAACAGTCAGGGTCACGCTTCACACTCTCCCTCTGAACCCATTTCGAATCCTGGCAAATTACCGAGTTATACTGGTGAGTGCAGGGATTTTACCCCTGTCGGCTATCCTTGATGCTTTCTTCACAGTTTTTGTCTCTACAAACAAATGCTTGCATATTAATTACCTTTGAATATGTCAGGGACATCTCCTTCAAAACCCTTAAACAAATCACCATTCGTGATAATCTTTTCATCTCATTCGACTCTGTAATTGACGCAATTGAAATAGAGTTTTTAAGTAACCTGGGAAAATATCGTTAGATACCTAGTCGATAACGTAACTCCTTCTGGGTAATGAATCTCACACTGTTAGTTGCATCTTGCACTGTGTCTAGCCTCTAGCCTTCTCGAATTCTGCTTAGCTTTGCTTAGCTCTCGAAAGCAAGCTGATTCACTGCCGACTCACTTCTTTTTCGTTGCTGCTACTGCTTGGGCTTTACATTTGCTTGACGTACCGAATAGGGGACACCGAGCCGAACAGTTCAGCTATTCGTTGTCATGAAAATGACACCTCCTTTCTGCAGGAAACGCCTGTCTACGTTCCTGTGAGAACAATGCTTATCGAGCCGTTGGCTGGCATTGGACGCCTGGCTTCTTCTCCTATATTTCGGCTTTCCGGCCGTGTTTACCGAGCGTTGCTCAGCAACTGACTGTTCCAGCTGATCGTGGCGGATACATGTGGATTTACATGTGACAGTATCATGCACGTCAGCGAATTTTTTGTTCCCTCTCACTTCATCTCAGTCTCCCCTCTGCATTTAACGGGATCTATCAGGTGTGAGCAATGTTTTCGGTGTTTTGCGGCATACTCTGAGAGCTGTCTTTGTATCGTACAAGGAAAGAACGGGATACAACTTATTCCTAAAACTTTTAAGTTGGAATGCATTTTTCTAATTTTTTCTGTTTGTTTGCTGTCACCACAATTGCCCTGAAACTGTTTAGATCATTTTTTTTAATTTTATGTTGTTTAGCTTTTCCTTTCTTTCCCTGTTCCAATCTTTTAGGTCTTGCAGCTTTTTGTCTTATGAATTGTGCAGACGAGCTGTGAAATGGAAAGGAACTGGCGTCATTTACAGCATGTTCTGCCATTTTCTGATGGCATGTCGTAGGAATGGTGTTACATTGTTCTCAGTCATAGCGCCCCCGCACATTCTCAACGATGCAATGCAAGTGCATAGAAGTCAATTTTTCTTTGCTCGTCCGTTTAAGAAACTTCAGCCGTAACGTCTCAAGTAGTACAATGGTCTGCGAACCAAGCTATGACAGTAGTTCGATTCATAACCACGTTCTGAGAAGTGGAAAGTCCGGCACGCCTTTCACGTAGTAGCCAAGGAGGCTCCAGTGGTCTTGACTGTGTCCCACCTTTCCTTGCATAGGTGGTTCGTGACGCACCGAAATGTGAGTTCAGTGTTCCGAAAGCTTCGGACTTAAGAACACATTTGACTAACTGCATTGTCTTTTTATTGATGATCAAGTTTTCGAAGGGCCAACCTATTAGCTAGATACGTTATCTTTCAACTTGCTTTATTTCTTAGTTTATGTAACGACTCTTTATCAATTGTAATATAATACCTAATGGTAGGATGGGGCACGCGGTAACATAGTTAGTTGAGGTACTACACCGGAAGGTAGCGGGTTCGAACCCCGATGGTGTCATTGGATTTTTCATTTTACCTAATACTTACAGCCGCACTATAACCCTGGGGTCGGCTCAGCCTCTAACAGAAATGAGTACCAGGAATTTTCCTGGTGATAAAGGGCGCCGGCGCGAAAGAATGACATATTTACCGCCATCTGTCAGCCGATTGTCTAGAATATGTAGGAGCCTCGACGTCTGACAACCCTATGGACCTAAACGGCCTGCTACAGGGATAGCTTTGCCTAATGATAGGGTGATGAAATGGTAACAATCGGAAAGAGTAGAGTAGGAAGCGATCCGTCGTGGCCCATTTTACGATATTTTTCCAGAACGTGTCTTGTGGAACTGGTGGTCGCTACGAAAACCTCTCTGTTAGGTAGCCTGCTTTGGGGCCGAGATCTAATATGAAGCGGGAATGTAATTGTGACCACTATATAGCGGAGTTCAGTTGTGTCTCTTCAGTCTGTTCTGATTCAGTTACGAATGTCACTTTTACAGATCCTACTTGACTGATATTGGTGCAACTCAGAGAGAAAATACTTGATCTCACCCTACTACTTTCTAACTTCCTGTTATAAACAATATCAACATGGCGGACCAGCGACTTGTGAGAAGCAAACCACTGCCTCCATTCAGTTCATACTTTTGAAACTTAACATGGTTGTAAATGTTTGAGATGTGTGCAAGGTTTATTCACGGTAATTATTTTATATAATAGTTTGTTCTCTTGAAATATTTTTGCGTTTTGACAGTATATTATGTATGATTATTTTGGGGTATGCAAAATTGTGCAGTATGTTACAAACAAACGAATCAGTGCGAATCATATTCTACATTTGTAAATGCCCTGGGGGTGTTCAAGAGAGAAATATCTTGCACACAAAAGAAATAAACTCTGTCACTAAAGGGATATCACTAAACAGGTTCTCTTTTGTAATCGAGCGGGTTAGATTTATAATTTATTTTGCTTGATAATGTAGTGGTCACGCAGACTGATTTGCCGACTGAGCTGAAATCAGTTCTGTTATCATTATCTGCCATTATCCTAACATAGCTGATAAGCCCAAGCTAATTTATTTAACGATGCTGTATCACGTTCGGTTATAGATCGCAGAATGATAAGCAGTAACATGATTTGGGAAGGATCAGAGCTTATTCTGAGCTATTTCCATGAAATAGCCTAAAACGAGATCGAAAATCACGAGAAATCGGATCAATGTAACAGGTCCTCAGACTCTAACTCTGCACTAGCCGCTTCTAACATGTACGTGAGATGAATTCGGTTCTATTATTGTCCAGGGCATCGCTTCTCCTGACGGTTTTTTTCTTCAGTCTATAAAAACCTGCTCTAGGGCCCACCCAGTCATCTATCCAATGGTTACCGGGGGTAAAGCGGCAGGGGCTTGAAGCTCACCACTTACCTTCAACTATTGCCGAGGTCAAGAAAATGTGGATCTATACATCCACTCCCCCGTATGTCTTCGTGATGTAGTGCTTAATTAGTAAAACACAGGAACGACTACACCTTACCCATAAAAATGTATCCCTGTATAGTATCCATGAAAAGTCCAAGAAGGCTTATTTTCTGATCTCTCTTGTCCGTATCTGTTCACCCCTTCATATCATTAGACCCGAAATACCGTATTTACGCATGTATAGGCAGCACATTTTTTGCCAAACATTCAAGAGGAAAACTGGGGTGCGGCTTACTTTCGAATATTCGAAATCACACTTCATTTAAAAAAAATTAACCTTGCCAAATTTCGGAATAATTTCTACTCCTGAAATAATATTCCAAGAAAATTATTTTTTCTATAATTTCTGTCTGAAAATTGTGCTGCGGCCTATACACGCACGCGGCCTATACATGCGTAAATACGGTAACCACTGCAGTGACTCATTCTTAAGTTATTTAACAACGGTTTTCAACTGCATACTTTACGTGGGGTCCAAAATGTAAGATGATCATGAACGGTGAGATTTAAGGATTTGGAAGGTTTCGGGTTCGCATATTTGAAGACAGTATACCGGAATTCATCTACAGAGGGCGAGATGATAATCACAAAGATACCCGGTTAGGGTAGCCAGCGGTGTTCGAAACACATCCTCCTGAATAAAAATCTGGAATTTTGATGCTATAATAACCTGCTCCAATCCAGTTGATACAGCGTCTTTAAATAATCTATGAATCAGTATATTGCAACTACCACGCTGCGACATCCGTTTATAACTTTTAGTAAATAAGTTTGGGACGCTTAGCAACGGAAACAAAACAAAATGGTAGAAAGTTGACCAGCTGACTCGATTTGTTACGCTGTCCGTGAGACGCGTCTGTCAGTGAGGTTTACTGACTGCATTTGGCGTGATTGTGTGAATAATCTCGAGGTATGTTGTACCGTCCCCAAGATGGGCGATACCAGATAGTTAATTTTTTCCCTTCGCGCGGAAGAAGCAGTATGAACGTCTGGTCGTGGTGTCACTTCACAGCCCCCAGTTTGCACAACCAAATACGATAATTGCAATGACGAAGCAGTGCCTCATTAATCGGACAAATACATTTCTCATAGTGAGTAGGACGTTACACATAGATATTTAGCAGCGCGTATATCTATGGAGTCACGCTGATCTTTGTCCTTCAAAAGAAAAGCATACCATTTTTTTTGTAAGTTGTACCACAGACAAACAACCGAGTAAGGTGGCAATGCAGAGTCCTTTTGACGTACTTAGAATATTCACAAATTAAAACATAATTATTTAAAAACAAAAGAACAATTAAAAATATATTTGGGTCATTAGAGGCAAAGACTAAGTGACTATATGGTTCAGGGTCTTCTTCGAAAGTTTATAGTTATACAGCTGGTCAAGAAATCCTATTTTTGTAAGGAAACTCAGGGTTCATTACTGTGTTCACAAAAGCACGCAATTGGAATATATATATATTAGTTTCCTCCGGTATAGAAAACCGAGATTAACGGCCGTGGGGATTCGTTGCGCTGACCACGTGACACCCTCTATCCACAAAAGTGGGCACTAACTTCGCCGACAAGCGGCGGTCACTCGGTCGGCATAGTTCGCTTACGGACTACAGGCCACGGAGTATATATATATATAGTATATATTAGTTTCTACATTGATTGATTGCTAGTCCTGCGGGCAGCCACCAACCCTAGAATCAGCAATTGTTCGTTGGTTGTGACTCTATACTAGCAGCTACACTCTATATCTAGAAAACCCAATCTGCGGGCAAGTCATGCTATGAGGGAAATGAGCCCAATTGACTCCCAAGTAGCCTATTCAAAATAGACACATGTGTGATAATTGAAATGCAGATAACTTTAACGCGTCCATAAACTTACGACTATCGATCAGTTCGTAAATATGAGCTTGATGCTAGTAGCTAAATAAATGTATGGTTTGTTTGCAGGAAGTACTTGGTTTTGAACTCCGGACTATAAACTTGATAACCAGACGTTTCTATGTTTTGCCTCGTTTCTTCTGTGCGAATACAGTATCGAGATTCAGGTTTTGCTTTGAAATAATCAGGTGCATATTTTTCTGATGCCGTACCTCGATTTCCGCATTCGGCGCTAAATAACTTCATCAGTTGATATAACATTACTTTCCTGTCTTAGGACGTGATCGATGACAATTGAATTTACTTGAGTCCATTCCAATTAATTGCTTTTGTTTGTTATCCGCCTTAGAGTTTTTGTACTGTTCGGATTTCATTATTGCCAAAAACCTACCATTTCTTTTCTTTTCGGTAAACTGGAAGTGCACATGTTTAAAAACAGAACAGCTTGGTGTAGTGGTACGGCTCTAGACTTGTATTCGGGCAGTGCTTGCCTCGAATCTTGGCCTATCCTGACTTGAATTTTTGTTGTTTACCTCAGTCCGCTCAGAAAAATTTCGGAATAATAACAACATTGGGTCATGTCTGCTTCCTTCCAAACACTTCTCAGTCCATTATTCACTAGAAATTCTTCCTTTCCGCCATATATAATCTGGATATTGACAGCTTCAAAAAGTAAATCACAAAATCTTCAAGTGGAAAACGTGATTTACAGAAAGTAACATCAACTTCCGTGTACACTTCTGGATGGCTTTCACCGCCCGAAACTTCTTCTGTTTTCAGACACTAGCAGAGCGATGTTTGCCTCAAGCACACTTTCTTTTTCATAATACTATCTTGCATGTTATCACAGTATCAGATAAATTAAACTCCTTCCGAAAGCCCTTGCGAACCAGGAAGGTAAACAGGTAAATTTGTACCTCTGCTTAATTTACTAAGTACCACGCCATGAAGACGTATAAGGGAATGAATGTAAAGCTCCACCATTCTTGACCTTGGCATTAGATGGAGGTGAGTGGTCAGATTCACTCTCCGGCCTCTTTTTTCCCCAGGGAAATGAGTCCCAGACGCGATCTAGACTCTGTGGAGGAAAGAAAACCTTCTTGACCCTGTCAGGAATCGAACCCTTGCCGTCCATCCCGTAGTCCGTCGGTATTGCGGCTGGGCTATCTCGTGATATCCGTTATAACGAAAATGTTGCAAGAACTCCTCACTTTTGCATTGCCTCTGGCATAAGAGGTGGGCGCAGGGCTAAACCCTTTATTGGCATTCAGGAGGTAGGACCTGTTTGTTTCAGGAGATGTTTTCCTTGATTTTCCTCAGTCTTTTCCAGACCGATTTCAATACACCGAAATAACAATTATGTCATCATTCGACGCCAAACAAGGTCTGAAATAGGTACATGGTTGTTGAATGGCCCAAGAATGTCCTGGAACATGCCTAATTTGTAAATTTGGTTGTTTAATAAGGAAGTATTGTAAATAATGGAAATAAATTGCGATAGATCGGTTTGTAAANGCCAGCGACTAACCGCTTGAGCTATGGCGCGGCCTACGATTTACGTATGGTATAAACTAATTTTCTAGCCATCGATATATATATAGATATATCGCCACTCAAAAAGGGGCAGAAAATTTCCTTCCTCTAAAAGGATCTTGAAGAACTTACTAAATTCCTTAATTCACAAGCAACAAATGCGGACCCTTGTATGGGTATGACTGAGGACATTTCGGAGCACGATACTGAGGAGAATGTTTGAACAGAAGAAGGATGAAATAATAGGATGCTGGAGGAAATTACGTAATGAGGAGCTTCACAACTTGCACTCTTCTACAAATATAATCGGAATAATGAAGTCAAGGAGGGTATGATGGTCAGAGAATCTAGCACACATAGGCGAGAAGAGATACACATATAGGGTTTTGGTGGAAAGCCAGAAGCAAAGAAATTACTAGGAAGTCCTGGTCGTAGGTGGGAGGACAAGATGGATCCTGAAAAGGGGAAGGATTGGGCGGTATGAACTTGATTATTCTGTCTAAGGTAGGGACCATTAATGGGCTGTTGTGAAAAGGATTATGAGCATACGGATTACATAAATTGTTAGAAAATTTTTGATTAGATGAGTAACTGCTGGCTTCTCAAGAAGGACGCAATTCCTCGGAGCTATTTTTACTTAGGCACGTATACCAAATCCTTGGAGGACCTCTGTCTTTCTGTTACACATTTACTTCTAAAGTAAATATTGTTGAATCAAAAACAATTAATTAGTTATTAGTGGGGACCGGATTTTTATGCCTTAATAATCCCTTAAATGTATATGCATTTATACATGACAAATTTCCAAATTATGCGATTAAAAATTAATACCAAATATTATAATTAATTTCACATTATTTGAAGACCAAGAAATCAACATTTAAGATAATTTTATGAAATCATTGAATGATTCACATGCGATGAAAAAAGAACTCCGTGTTTTTAGCCCGCAAGCGAACTATTCCGACAGAGCGACCGCCGGTTGTCGGCGAAGTTTAGTGCCAACTTTAGCGGAAAGAGGGTGTCGAGTGGTCAGCGCAATGAATCCCCACGGCCGTTAATTTCGGTTTTTTAGACCGGCACTTAAAATGAAAAACTATACTTCTATACAAATCATGTTTCCTTGGCCAATTTCTTTTTCATTACAAGTTAAAAAACCGATTGTACTCACGTTTAACGCTCACGCTTTCTGCTTCTCTTTTGTTGCACTTCATAATTACTAAATATTTTAGGTTTTCCATAATTAGTCTCCTACTATTTTCTCGTATAAAGTCTTATACCGGGAAAAACTTTCCACCTCACAGGAACTTAAGGGCGCGTGTACAAAATCCGCTACTTGTTCCACTGTTATGATTTCTTGCTTGGCAGTTCAATAGGTTCACCGAATAAAATTTCATCAATTTCACACATTTGTTCGTGTACTGGGTTCTATGGAAGAATGTTGTGTACTTTTTCCTCTACTACTTCACCACCTCTTCCAGGAACCGAATTCAATTTGGAAACAGTGGTTTTAAATACACTTAACAATTGATACAAAATAGTATTGCTATTGCTTGCCTCCAGTGAGGAAATGGCAGATGGAAGACGAGAGAAGTGAGCAGGCACATAGGAGTGATTAATTTCCAGTTCTGTTTTTTTTAGTATATCTTGGGCAATCTGAACTAATGCTGCACTTTTAGCATCAAATGTGTTCACCACATTCCTAACTCTTTCCAAATGTTCTATATTTTAACTCACTGCATAGTCACGTGCCCCAGCGCATTGAAATTGGTTTTGGCGGGAGGGAAATGTTCGGTGATAATGCTCGAAAGACTTCTTTCTTGTTTGGTGCTTCAACAAATACCTTTTTCACAGAAGACACGAACTTGTCAACAAACGGAAAATTTGCACGAATTTCTCTACGATACATCACAGAATCAGTTGGTGGTGAAGGACTTTTATTTACGGTTGTTGTTCGCAGTCACAGGTGGCAAGTGGCAGTTCTAGCGCAAAAGCGAATTATAAATTTGATGTAGCATCCAAAATTATCGAAAAAGAACGACCAGTAACGATGTAAATCCTTAACTTGAAAACATATCTTACTTTCCCACGACTGTGCATTGTTATGTCCTTTTGCATTTTGGCATTGGCTGCCTATCTTCAGATAACTGCCTGTCATTTTAATTTGATTTGCTTGATTGCTTGACTTGGCGTAGCCTTTCAACTCTGAAAACTACATGTAGTTGACATTAATATTATCATCTAGGTTCAGCTTGGCGGCATGTTTCATTGTACCGCCTAGGCGCATGTGACCTCTGAAGCCCACAAGCGTCTAACCCCCAACTCGACACACATTTTGATCTATGCTTCTGCTTGGCATGGCGCTTAATTTTTATAAAAGAAAGCAGCTTTACTCCTTTTATTACTTTATATGACTATATGACTGTTTTCTGACCCTGCATTAACCACTATGATTCTGTCTGACTTCGAGACACAAAGCAGCACAGTCGTGTATTCTGCAGTATAAAAATCGCTCACATGACAAGGTTGTTTCATACACTGTAAAAGTGGGGCATGGTTCTTCGTCCACAGGAGCGTAATTGAGAAACCTCGCATTGACCCTTTCCTTGCTATGTACTGCGTGCTTTGTTCTGNTGTACTGCGTGCTTTGTTCTTTATATTCTTCGTGTAGGAGAAGAACCCCGCCATTATTTAACGGCTAACGCTGACTATCCGTGGCTTTCGAACCCTAAAAGGTACACGTTAGGATAAAAATATATTAGTGGAAGAAGACTTATTTAAATACAACGGACTTGGAAATTGTTAATTGAGCCTCTTTCCAATTTTATATGTATAATTAAAATTCAATAAGATTAACCTCTTGCAATCTGACACATAACGAAGCGAGACGTTGAAACACGAAAGGTGGATAAACCCATAAAGTAAAGAAAACCAGATCAGGAAACATAGAAATAAACGGTATGGGACATCACAAGAACTAGCTCTGAACAATACGACTGCTCCATAAGGAAATCAAATGGGAGTAGAAATAAAATAACACTCATAGATAACTGCATATTGTAGCGTCATAATTGTATGATAGCCACAAATATAAGTAGTGTTTATGTATGAGGTGTTTAAACACGGCATAACGAGCAACATTTTAATTCATCGTCTAAGTGTATTATATAGCTTAAAAATTTTAATACTGTTTTATTGTTTTATCTTCTTATAGACGTGTTATGTACATCTTTAGGGACCCATTTAACATAAAAAGTTTATTTCAATTTTAACATGTTTACAAAAATGGTATTAATTCTAACGAAATGCTGAATATATTAACTACGTGTAAAGTCAGATACGTTAGCAATAGTTGTTACGTTGTAATATACAAATTCATATAAAAAGCAATTCAATAATTTCAGAAGGGTTGTCAGTGTATACTGCCTGGTGATGGCTTTCTAAGCCGAAACTTGTAGCACACTGCCATGCCATTAAGATCAACAAACTCATTGTACACGGTAAATGTGAATGAGATGTTGATAGTTGTTTCTTTGAGACGGAAAAACAATAATTAAAATAAAACGTTAACTTCTTTCCGACTCGACAGTTAAAGAACCTATAAATTTTGTATGGATAACAGTGGGGCGCACTATCCGTCTAGAATTTATTCTGTGAGGTAAAGTAAAGTTGTCCCTGTGCGTAACAAGTTAAGCCCTATGCCATGAAGATGTATGGGGGAGTTGTTGTATAAATTCATATTTTCTTGACCTCAGCACTAGTTGGAGTTGAGTGGTCAGTTTCAAGCCCGGGCGCTTTACCCCCGGAGATAGAGAACCCCGTACCCATTGGATAGGAGGCTGGGTTCACCCCAGAGCCGGTTTGGACAACATAGAGAATAGATTTTTTTTATCCTACTGGAACTAAAGGACAAAATATAATAAAATTATTTCTATGGACACGTTTCTGATATGCGAGCAACACCTGCTACGGCACATTGGGAATGCTCAGTATCCAGATACATGACTAGCCTGCAAAGGAAAACTGTATAATCCACAGAAGATATAAGTTTTCTTACATAAAAGAAAATTTCGTCATGCAATATCATTTGTTCTTCTGGATTTTTTTCTCCCCCAAACCAAAGGCAACCGGAACCCTCTCCCTTAAATTCATGGGCGTTGACTTCCTCCGATAGTTCGCGCATCTTCCTTCTCAATAGATTGGCCCCACAAATCTTCTCCCACTTTTCCGCCATCGTAATATCTCATCCCAAGATGCTATTTTGAACACAGTCCATATCATTGAGTTTACTACTTCAGCCTTTAATTAACTGGGGCCATATGTTTGTCTGCCGGTCACGGTAGCCGAACGGTCTAAGGAATGTACTGTCTTCGCTCGCTTGGAAACCGGGATCGTGGTTTCGAATCCCACTCAGGGCATGGATGTTTAGTTTGCGTGTGCGCGTCTTTCTGTGTTTGTGTACAGGTAGAGGCGTTGCGACGAGCTGATCACCCGCCCAAGGAGTCCTACCGAATGTGTAAGATCTAGAAAAAACGAAGTGAACGGAGAAGTTCATGGAGGTAGGCCTAGGCCCACAAGGGCTGTAGTGCCAATGAAAAAAAAAATGTTTGTATAGCCGGTCACTGTAGCCGAGCGGTCTAATGCATGTACTGTCTTCGCTCGATCGGAAGCCGGGATAGAGGGTTCGAATCCGACTTAACGCTTCGATGTTTGATATATGTACGTGTTTATTCTGTTTGTGTTGTCCTCTGTTTAGGTAGAGGCCTTGCGACAACCTGATCGCTCGTCCAAGGAGTCCTACCATCTACCCAAGGGATTGTAGAGCCAATGATATAAAAGGTCTGTCTCATTCGAGCATGACTGGCTATCTCTCACAGGATGCCACTCTTTCAAAACGATCGCAATAATAATTCAGTCCTCTCATCGTTGCATTCCGGTCTAAAGAATGGAAATTAACGGCCTTGGGAATCCGTTGCACTGACCACACGATACCTTCTATCTGCTAAAGTTGGCACTAACTTCGCCGACAAGCTCGGTCGGTATAGTTCGCTTGCGGACTAAAGCCAAGGAGTTCATCGTTACACTGTTCGAAAACTGACAAGACCTTCTAGCCAAATCCTTCTTCAAATTTTAATAAGAAATATTCAGAAACCTGATTTGGTAAAATTCTATCTATATAAACTACAGTATATATTTTATGTCAACTAATACTTTTGTAAGCCAGCGTTATGATGCAGATATTACCAAAGTTTACATGAGAACAAAATTGCAGAAAAGAAAACGGAATATATTCGAGTTTGGTACTGCAACTACCAGCCTAAAACAACGAGTGTAGTTGTGTTGTGCAGTGACAGTATCATAGCAGTGAAAGGCGAAGATTGCACAAGTATGAAGGGAATTTAAAAATAAAAAATATTCAGTTACAGTATCAAAGAATAGGAAATTGTACCATTAAAATAGTTCTCCTGTATGCCAACTGCACCACTGATTTTTTAAACATAAATATTGTCATTAGAATATAAGAGCATTATATAGTAATACTTAATTACTTCAGTTAACTGGCATTGATCCCCTCAACACGACTAACTTGCCCAGTACTGGATCAAATGAATCCACTCCACACTGCCAAAAATATTTACTATTTACTTCCAATGATTTTGATATTGGTTATGCAAGTAGTTGATCGCTGAGAGATTCTCGATGTTATACAACTCCTTCATTTGGAACATCGCTGTTAAATATCCTAAAAACAATAAAATCTTGCTTCTTCCACGTTATCCCAACATTTTATCGGAATCTTTTTGACATAACCACACTAACTATGGGCACACGGGAAGAAGTGGTTTCGTGTCATTTTGTCTTCACTTTCTACTTAGCTAATCTTTTACATCAGAATATTTTTCACCGTTGTTGCTTGGTACCATGCAGTTTCTCACTGCTCTAGAAGTTTACTAGCCGTCGCTGCTAGTGTTCCATTGCTCCCTGCTGTTCTGTAGCGGAGCAATTAATTGTGCGGATCATGCCCATTGACCGATTGCAGAATGTCAGTTCCACATCAGGCAGCATTCGGTGTGATTGTCCCATTTGCCATTACACGAGAACAACATATGGGAATGTGGCGAGACTTTCCTGGTTTCATTGCGAGCTGCACCCATTTGTTAAGCACTGAAAGACCGTAGTTAGTTTCCAGAGAGGAGCAAGGATTCTCCCTTTAGGCAAATGATGCCGTAGTACCTCAACTATGCCATGACTGTCCATGATATGTATGCCGTGTCCGTCTTGTAGTGCACTCAATTTCACCTGTTATTTCACAACATGTTTCGACAACATAGTGCCATCATCAGGTGCTCCATTTACGTTAATCTATTGCATTACTTGCCATTATGTCATTGTAAAATTATTTAAAAAATATTTTAAAATATTCGTCAATTATAATAAATTTTTATACACTAAAATCTTGTTAAGATATTCATCTTATATGTTCCAATTCAAACCCGCGCATGGTTCCTCCACTTTGGGAGTCGTTCCTCTTATACTTCGTGTTTATCGTGTCTCGTGATGTGTGTTCCGTTTTTGGCTGCGGGTGTTTTAGTGTATAAAAATTTATTATAATTGACGAATATTTTAAAATATTTTTTCAATAATTTTACAATGACATAATGGCAAGCAATGCAATAGATTAACATAAATGGGGCACCTGATAATGGCACTAAGTTGCCGAAACATGTTGTGAAATAACAGGTGAAATTGAGTGCACTACAAGACGGACACGACATACATATCATGGACGAAAATCAATGCAGCAGGACGCTAAAATACAACATTATGCCATGACTGCTTTCTTCAAAATCCTTCCCAAATCACTATCCACTAATCATCCAAATATTTGACGATGTTTAGCCTAAAATATTAACAACGTCGTTTAGTAAATAAACAATGGCAGACAAGGTAGCTCAGTCGGCGTAGTGATGGGCTATGAGTTGGATGGCAGGGGTTCCATTCCATGTGGAATCGAGATTTTTGTCTTCTCTTTCTCTTCTCGGACCTAGTTAGCCTCCTATACAAAGGGTACAGGGGGTGCTTCATCGAGATTAAAGCGCCAGGGGCGTGGAGCTGACCTTTCACATCTAAATAGTGCAAAGATCACTTCCACTCTCCGTATGTTTTCATGGGGTGGTGCTCAATTAATTAAGCCCAGGATCAAGTTTACCTTACTTTGCCTACATTTATAACTCAGTAAATTACAATTTTTTTTACAAAATATTGTGACCATATTTCAGGGAAAATTATAATAAATAGAAAATAGAATGGAATGGAGTCTGTGGCAAAGGTAGATAAGCGCGATTGCGTACAGTTCTGATTTAATGAACAAGGCTGTAATTGATTGATCAGCTCTTACAAATTTAGTATCGTTTCCAGATTTAATAAAATTTCTGTAGCTTTCTTTGAGGCCTGTCAGTCATTAACGGTAACCGGTCCGGTTTAGTTCAGCATTGAAGACTCCAGCTTAAGTTCATTGAGGGAACCGGTTTCAACGAAACTTGATAACTACCGGTTGTCCCAAGTTTTTTGTGTTATTGCTCATTCCTTCCAGACAAATTCCGGGACAGTAGATTCAAATAGACCTCTGCATTTACGTCTCATTATAAACCTCGTCACTTTCACACCGGGACAGTCACATTTCCACTAGAGTGCAAACCTACACCCTAAATTCGAAATTAACACGTACCTGGCGACTTCATGTATCTTACTGTACTTGATATTGTGACGCATAGACCCGTTGCTAAGCGGTGACTCTGTAAACAGCGTCCTTTGATAGGTAACGCCCACAATATATACACACGCAACAATACAACAACGGGCTTATGCAACCCGTTTCAAAGCAACGGTTCGGTAATCACGTTTCCGCTGCAACGGACACCAACGCAACAATAGAAGAACGGTGTTCTGTATGTGGTCCCTGCCGAGATATTATAAGCAGGGAAGTTTGAAGCAACGAGTCAGTAGTTCTTTCCCGTGTGGAGGCGGGGACGAATAACTCCACCTTAGCCCTGAAAGTCGTATGAGGCAACGAAAAGGTAACCCAATGCCTGGGGGTATAACTGGCCCACTCTGTTCCTAGGGGATACTAATATGGAGACCTGGCCCTCCAGGTTGGAGTAGTCTCGAATTTGAGGAGGTAAAAGATGGTCACAATTCTCGCGGGAGTCGGACCTGAGAATGACTGCACTGACGGTGGCCAGCAGGAATTGTAAACTACAGACCAATCCTCTCGTCAGAGAGGATGTTACATAAGGGTTGGGCCGCGCCATAGCTCAATCGGTTAGTCGCTTGCTTCCCACCGCGGCGGCCCGGGTTCTATCCCGGGCCTGGTCAAGTGGGATTTGTGGTGGACAAAGTGGCGCTGGGGCGGGTTTTCTCCGAGTACTTCGGTTTACCCTGCCAATCTTCATTCCACCAATTGGTCCACAATCACCCTCACCTATCATCTGGGGCCGGTACAATAGGCCAGAATCGTCCGCAGTACAAGGGACTTGGTCCCATCCCACTAGAAATAAAAGAAATACATAAGGGTTATGAAAGCAAGTGTTCAGCTGAAAGAATGCTGATCGTGAGTCTCAGGAAGCTTGTTGCCAAGACGAACTGATTGGCGGTAAATCGCCCGTCGTAAAGTAAATCTCACCCAGACTTTGACGAGTTAGTTGCTGGTAGAAGCTGTCAGCAGTGTCAGTGAAGTGACATGAAGTAGCTAGTTGGTGATTGAACTCAGTTGTCAGTCTGTGAAGAGAAAACTAGGAGGTTGGCATGAATTGGTTCCCAGCCTGGGACCCAGTTAGTTGAGTTGTCAGGTGAGAGTCAGTTTTTAAGGGCTGCTGTGACAAGAGGACCTGAGTGCGGGTAGCTGAATAATCTCCCTCGATAGAAGACGTTGCCAGGAAACGGCTAGTGGAGACTGTAATAAACTGAGGACACTAGTCTGTGTGTGACAGTGATCTGTAAGATGTATTTCCAGTGATATAAATCGAATTCGTCCAAACCGTACGCCGTCTATAGTGACTCGCCCGCAAAATCGTGACAGTATCAATTTATTGTAGGTACAAATATATTGCAACATGACGTTGAGAAGCTACATATGCCACAGCATAAAACTTTAATGGAATCTCTGCTGTTGACGGAGCTATAGTATAAGAAGTCCGGATTTGAGGTTGTCACCGCGGTGGCTGTGAAGAATTCTTTCAGAATGTAACCCCGTGTAATCCGGTGAAAGTCAACCGATGTTTCCGAGGAACATTTCACCTTCATCATCAGGGTTGAAGAGTAAGCCAGTGAAAGAAACCGACATAAAACAGGCAATAAGCGGAGCCGTTTGCTACCTTCTTCATGTTTAAGAAGTTAGCTTCTTAAATTACTTAAATTTATCGTTTAAAGTGCATAGGTTAAACAATACTGTTGATGAGTACGTAAAGATTTTGACGGATATGCTCTCCTGACAATCCTCTTAAGAATGAGGATTTGTTAGGACAGACGGTAACCAGGCCGAAGCTCGATCTGGTACCACAAGAATTCAAGTTAAGAGCTTTTCCGCTGCGTCATCATGCTCGGTATTAACAAGAGTCATCACAGTGCATTTTTTTTCGTTAAATGTACACCACTAGGAAGACGGTTTGTAGTGAGCGTTCACATCCGAGATAGACCGTAGACTCATACATTACTTTTCCTTTTATTGCGTTAAATAACGATAATTCGATAATTAACGCCGTTAATTATCGAAGAGGAATGCGTATAGGATTTCGGTAGGAAATCCAGAAGGAAAGAAACCACTCGGAAGACCTAGACGTAAGTGGTAGGATAATATTAAAATGGATCTTAGAGAGATAGGATTGGATAGTATATACTGGATTAATCTGCTTTAAGGCAGAGACTTATGGAAGGCTCTTGTGAACAAGAAAATTATCATTCGGCTTCCATAAAATGTTGGAAAATTCTTGAGTAGCTGCGCAATTGGCAGCTTCTCAAGAAGGGTTCAGCTTCAGGGAGTTAGTTCTAAACAGAAGTAACATATATACGTAAAGTTTCATACGTACATTTCTTTCGCTGCTTAAATTCTTAGTTGATTTTCATGGAAAACGGGTAACATGCTTAGACGATAAGAGTTAATATGAAGCTAGTCCGATAGATTTAAGAGCAGGCCCCTCGTACCAAGTGTAAATCAGAAGTGGATGAATGGTTCTGTAGATAAAACATGTGGCCGACAGAGATGCCCCATTTATGCATATAAATTCTATACACCGTGTGTAAAGAACAGATTACGAACGTTTTGTCACAAGTACAAAAAGATATTATAATACCAGTATTGCTCGATCGTTGAGTAGAAGATACTGACCTGAGTACTTTTCTTACAAAATGTAAAGCAAAACTTTTTAAAGTGGAACGTTAATTAAACGGCAACTTCCTTTTACCGGAAAATGTGCTCCGGTCGCAGGAATATAGAAGCCACGGCATTACATAATGGGGTTTAAAAAATTGAAACTCTTTAACGTGGAAACGAAAAACAAGAATTTCGCAGAAAACCAGCTTGAACACCACACAAAGTCTTTCAACAAATATGAGGGATCACATTAACCCATCGTGTCTGTAGACTCCTCCCCCTGCGATTTCATCTTCGAGTCCATAATCCTCCTATCAGTTAGATAGCGGAATGAAGAATTATACTTATTCGTATCAACAAACATTGCTTAATCAATTCGCTATCGGCACTTTAAATCGGTTTGTACGCTAGAAATACGGAGAATTTGCGACATGAAACTTCCGTGCTTCGTTTTATGCCCGGGTCAGATTTGCTCATTTCCTGGTACCTCATGCTTGAAGATACAGTCCGTTAACAATGATGCCGCCATGTGGTAAGCCAAGCAAGAGATCAATCCTGTGCTATGAAATGGCCAACGCTGCAAGAACAGTTAGCTACAGGACCGTACAGGACGGCAATGGCCTGGTAGAGTGACGTACTTTCACAAGCTGTTCGCTCAGTCGCAGCCAGTGTTTCGCTGTGAAGGGCTGCTTGTAGGTCCGACTGATCGGCTGGTCGTGTCGTGTAGTTCGATCGAGCCTGCATTAAGGCAGTATTCGAATGGTTGCAGAATTCATAGTTAAGAATGTTTGTGTGTCTGTGACAACTGTGTTTTCGAATAGTAGTATGCTGAGTGTCTCCTGTTTGACTGCAGCACAGATATGGCCTCTGATAACGCAGGTACTGTGGCTACGTACCTTATCGTGTTTATTTAACACTGGTTTTGTATGATGAGGGTTTCGGCATGTTATGAAGTAAGAAGAGTTTTTCCCTTGAAAATCTAAGGATCATTTAAAAATGGGAAGTGTAGTTCTAGAATTGTCAAATGACTATCATGAAAAATTGGGACAAATCTTTCGTACTTAATTTCTCACAAATATTTAGATAGTTTCATAATGTAAGAAATTCAATAAAAATTTGTAATTAGGATTTTCGATGTCTCGCTTTATGTAAAGACGTACGTGCGATTTTAATTTGTAAATTGGCGCTGTCTCGCACAAGGTAAGAAATTTGGCAAATCCATATATATATATATCAGATCTCGTGTATTGATGGCAGGTCAAATCCATGGGAACAGAAATTGAGAATCTAAAAGGGAAGTTCCCCAGAAATAATGCAGAGTTTAATTCGGCCAGAGTTGTATTTTGATATTCTTTTCATAAAAGCTATAATTCCTAGAATTTATTCCGTGAAACAAATGCCTTCTGTAAGTTTGTCTTCAATAATTATTCGAGGATTTGTTAAAATCCTACTCTTAGCATATGGTTCGTGAAATTTTATGCACATGACGTGGCTTTGTTGAATTAATTTTGCATGCTTATATGTAGGGCTAATTTAAGTGTTTATTTTTAAACAAGGTAATATTCAGGTCGCCGCTTAATATGTCCAAAAAGAGAGGTTCCATTTCTCGAAGCTGAATTGTACACAGTGAACAGTCTGTTGAACCTAATGGATTATCATCGAAATATTTACTTTTTGTACAGAAACTCCATATATTCCAATCGAGTAACTTTCATATTTAGGCCTACTGGTTTTGATTTCGAAAATTTTTGTAAGGCTATCATTGTCAGAGTGTAATATATTTTATCTCCATAATTCCTTTTTATCCACACGCATTCCTTAAATTCGCGGCCGATTTAATGGAGTTTTTGAATGAAATGAATTCATGATGTTGAGGTCTATACCCGTCAACAAAATTTGTCCCCGAAAGTACGCAACAGATTCCAATGCACCAAAAATTGAGAAGTTAAATTTAGCCCATATCATTCCGAAATAACCTCTAATTATTATGAGAATCAAACAGCTTTTATGATTTTTTTCAAAAGAATCTCATTGTAAGAATTTGGTCATAGTAGAAAATACATATCTGATTGGGATCTACACTCTTTGAAGTATTTTTCAATGCCCATTTAAACAAATTGCAATTAAAAGAAAGCCCTTTGTTGGACCATGACCGCTTTTTCAGTTTCTTCATCCTATACACAGTCGATAGGACTCCTTGGACGGGGCCTCAGCCCATCACAAGGCCTCTACCTATACAGAACGAACGCACACAATACAAACATCCATGCCTTGAGTTGGATTTGAACCCACAATCTCAGTGTTCGAGCGAGCGAAGGCAGTTCTTGTCTTAGACCTCGCGGCCACTGTGATCAACCTATAATGTCAATAGGCTTAAGAAAATCAGAATCCAAATTAGAATAAACCCCTGATTTTTAGTATGGTTTATATTTCTAATATTCCTATTAAAAAAAAACTTTGCAACTACAGTAATAGCTATATGTCTGAAATAAATGCCAGTGCTAATGAAATGTGTAGAATTGTAGAGAACGCAGTTGTAAAATACGTATTTCCGAAATATTTTTTTTTTCAATCTTATATTGTAGGTATGAGATATGTTAAACTGTTTTCAAATTCTTAAACTTTAAATTCTATATGGCATTTTTATTTAAATATTTCCCTTCTCTATTCATTTTTGAAAGTTCCTTTTACATTTGTGTTTCATTGGGTAGTTAGATATATTAAGATGAATTCGAGATAAATTTTGCTATCAGAATTCATAAAATAGTTTATTGATATATCTAACATTTCGCTTGTAGTAGTAGTAGTTATTTTACACGCGTTCCTGGGTTTGTAGAAGACAGGAATGCAACTCGCTGTAGTTCCTCTCCTAAGCATGGTCTTATCTTGGACGCTTGTGTTTCAAGGTAGCTGATAAAGCTAGACGCTGTGCATGTTATTAGAGATTATTGTACAAGACCGCATGCTTATTAAAAGGTAACGTTTGAATGCAAATTTGTAGTATATTTAAAATAATTTTTTTAACTGTTCATCTGAAATTTCACATTAAATATATATAAAAATATATATAAAAACCAAAAACTGATGCCGGAAGCAGCGTCATCAGCAGCGACTTGAAGCACAGAGCAAATGATGCTCGAGATGGTTCAAGCTCGTATAGCAACAGGCGTGACCAGAGTGGTTTGAACGGCTGTTGTACTGCGATGTGGAAAG
>NW_019742447.1:1066097-1078513 GCF_002891405.2 Cryptotermes secundus | reverse complement strand
AGGGCATAACTGCAGGAGGTGATTTCCTAGGTCTTTGTGATCAAAAAAGTTCATATAAACATGTCCGATTTTCGACGGTTACGGAGTTATGACCGTTTTAAACTCAGAATAGAAGGTAACAATTACTGACAATAAACTGAACAAAATAATAAACCAGCATAATACATGATACATTTAAAGTATGAATGTAAAGTTAACTTCGTGAAATTACCTTTAATTTGAATTGACTGGTGCTTAAAGCTGATTTTCGAAAATGCCACCGTCGGCCGCAACACAGACTGCCGCTCGGTTGTGAACCGCGCGGGTAGCACGTAGCAGCTTCAGCTGGCTGTTTCTTATGTGGTCAGCGGCGTCCAGAATGCGACCGAGCAAAACATCTCACGTTGCCACCTTCACATTGTACACCAGTCCTTTCATCCATTCCCACACACAATAATCCAGTGGGCTTAAGTATGGAGACCTGGCTGGCAATTTTTCGCGTACTCGTACGTGGACTGCGGTGTACCATATGAACAATGCCTTCTTTATTGACGCCTTCATTAACACCACGCTCGGCTGCAATACGAACGCCGGGAAGTCTACCAGTATCTCGCAATGCCTGGTAAACTCCAGTAAACACCCTCCGGTTCGGTATTCTACGATTCGGAAACCGTTGCCGATATTCAGCTGCGGCAAGAAGTGAGTTACCGTCGCAAAACCCGTACGCATAAATCATATCTGCATACTCCTCAAATGAAAATGTAAATGGCATCGTGAACGTAACAGACGCACCGAGGTGAGATTTGTTCTGAACACCAGTAGCCGCCAAAATAGCCGTGGCCGGACATGCCAACCCACCACGCCTTAGGTACCTCTCAAGTGTCGAGATAACGAGAACGCTCTGTCTGTAGCTGGCTAAAAATAGCGACCAGCCAGATGATAGACGCGGTTCACATGAGGGCGTGTACAGGAATGAAAAAAGCTGTCATAACTCCGTAACCGTCCAAAATCGGACACGTGTTTATATGAACTTTTTTGATCACAAAGACCTAGGAAATCACCTCCTGCAGTTATGCTCTAAAGCCGTGAAACACTCTGTATATATATAAATATAAAGTGCTGTAAAATTGGCATTTATGTTTTAAATTCTCATTTATTTCTATAGTAGACCTGCACAAATAATTCAAATTCGTTACTTCATATTCCAAAAATCTCTGCCCTCGGTTATTTCACCATTGAAGTCCTTTTCCGTCTATTCGGAAAAAGTTGACCTGTTATTCAGGCATTGAGCATGCATGCATGCATGTATGTAAAATAAACTTCGTATACGCAAATTTTTCCATAAATTTTGGCCTATATGGTCAGCTCGAAATGTCACTTCACTTTCCCTTGTATGACATAATTGAACTTTCATGTTTGACATAAATATGTAACAAATCTAAACCCATTTAAAAAAATAATTTAAGTAGATGAAGTCTGTGAAATATTTGGTTTTTGCGACAACTGATGAATCTATGTAAGTTAGCGTGCAATATTTGTGGTAAAACATTACAAAAACTTCTACAAGGTTTGTATTAAGAAACATTTGTCATGACTTACGCCATGTGGCGGGAGTAGAGTTATATAATTTCTTAGAAAGGTAAACGACTTCAATTCCAGGCAGGCCCACCCATTTCCTGAGCGGCTGGTTTGAAGGCAAAGTTTTTTCTGTTTTTTTTTTTTAAATAACCCACAGATACGTTATAACATTTAATACATCGCACTTGCTCGTGTTTTAAGACGCACAGGTGCCTTACTCATGACCTATATTTACACGAATTTTAGGATTATATAAGTTGCAATAGGGCTCCTTAAGGCTCTTATGTACGTTTTAGGCCTAAATCTTGCCATTAGAGCCATAATAGATCAATCCTTTCAGAGAAACATTAATGTGATCTCTCCATGCAGAAGTGTCTAAAGAGAAATATATGTAATTTGAACTTATTCCAAATATCCAGGTTTTCTGGAAATGTTCTTACTTCCGGACTCAGAGACGGACCCACAAAGGAACCCAGAAATTCAGTACACTTAGCCCACTTTCAACTTCTATTATTACTGGTTGAGAGAAGTATTATAGGAATATCGACTAATGTAGGAAGCCATTTCCGTACATGAGAAGACAACTCTACCACAAGGACGGAAAGAAATAAGACGCTTCCTTGAAAAGGACATTTCGGTGCCCGGTTTAGCTGGCTCAGAATGCTGACGAACTCGACGCATTATATGCAAATCGTGTCAGTTTGTGCTTGGCCCACATTTCAACTTCACTAGGAAGTCTTGCTACCACGCTTATTTAATCACGAAGAAAACAACCTGAACTTTATTTCTTCGGTGTTAATTATGTACGGAGTTTATTCATTGACAATGCTGTTTCAACTACATAGGTTCTATAACTGCGACTGAATAAGAAAGGTGATCTCGAATTGTAGGTAAGGTTTTGAAAGAGGGCGGCCATGACTTATTTCAAGGAACTTTCTCGGCCTTCGCCCTGTGAGTGACAAAAAGTATAAAAACGTCGGAGTTTTCCCCATCAGCTTCAGCTAGTTAGCTATATTTCAAAATCAACAGGCCCTAGACTTGCTGCCTGAGTACTTTTGTTATTTCTTCCAGCCCTTCCAACACATGTCGGAAAATAATTTTGTAAGAGGCCAGTACAACGCCAGCATATGTCTCACAATAATCCTCTCATTACATATCCGACAGTATATAAAATTATGCATTTGTAGTTTTCTGTTACGTGGATCTAGAAATAGACTACTTTCACAAAAATTCAAATAAACCCGGTTATTTTTTAAGAAGTGTTTAAGTTCGGTTACGTTCTTAGCATGCGCATTGTGTGGAATGGCTTGTTGAGAAAATGTGTGGTCGTCATGCTGAGAAGTTAGCGTTTGTTATGATTTTGTTTGTTGTCGATTTCTGAACACGAAGAGCGGAATTTCAGCACAATTGTTTTGAATCCTCCGTCAGGAGCGTGTTCTTTACGATCCATATGAGATCAGTCTAGTTAGTATGCGACACTGCACAAAACGCCCTTCTTCTCTCTGCCTCACGTGGCCTCTTGTGGATTTAACCTTTATATAAGCGGAATCAGATGCTAATGCTGTTTACAGTACCTGTTACTGTACGATTATAAAGCCAGATTCATGTAAGAAGTTAAGGCTAGTTTGTTATCGTAATAAGTAATTTTTTTTTTGCATGTAACGAGATATGTGTATCAGTTTTGCTGTAAGGCGTGTAAAGAATTGTATCTTCTGGACTGTAATGTCATGTAGTCCGTTGAAAGTCGTCAGATTTTTCTGAGGAAGATAACCCCTTCTCCAAGGTCGGAGAATAAGCCAAGAGGCGAACCAGAATAAAGCAGGTAGCAAGCAGAGGCCTTCGATGCTGAAGATGGAGGCGACATATTCCTAAGAGATGTCCGTTGGCTTTCAACGCTTTCAGCCTTGTATCCTAGAAGATTTTAACTGTCCATAATGACCGCTGTGAGGACCACATATCCAACGTAATACTGGGTGTTTGTGTTCGCATTGCGGTGTTATGATGAAGTAGAGAAAGGAAGGTCATGGTCCTGGTATTAGGTGGATAAATTAATGAAAAAAAAAATCTGTCTTGGCCACATTTATGAACAACATGACGTTATTACATCTTTGAGCAGAAGAGATTTCCCTTGGCCATGATCAAGAATCCAATATTAGTAACTGGCTATATTTCGTAAAATAAAACTTTCATGAACAATCCATCGTCCCGTAAAATGAAGGGCTTCAAATTTCTTGAAAATGTATCGTCATATTCCATCAGACCTACCTACCACGCAGCGCTACAGCCCTGGGTGAGCCTTGGACTCCTCTACAACCAGTCTCCACAACCAAAGCGTTCTGCCATAGGAATGAATCCACGCATAATGACCCGAGGCTGGTTGTTAGGTTTCTGAACAAAATTATTTTTACAGGATGAGGTTGTTAGCCTCATGCCCAACCCCCAACTTGGAGGACTAGGTTATCTCTCTTAGTTTGGACTCTCCACTTTGACCTTTCTGGCATGGGTGGCTCTACCGGTAGTTGAACTACCGCCAGCATAGTTCTCAAGGTCACAGAGTCACGCAAGCACCGCCACCACGACAAAGTGGGCACACATTTTGTGTGGCATTCGACAAAAAGAAAGACTAAAATATAAAATGATAATTATCCTTATACAAAACAAAACTCCGTGGTTTTAGTATAATTATCCTTATAATATTTCTTTTCACATGCACATAGCAGTTCCGTGAACAGTTATTTTCAACACATATTGAATTAATATTCAACCCAGATTCAAGGCTTCCGTGGCCCGCTGGTTAAGGTTCATTGTTCTAATGACTAGATGATTTCGTTCCGTTGAGAAAGATCTTCATTTCATATTCTGACCACTTTCTATGGATCCAGATACGCAGACTAATCCAAGAACAATAGACCAGCAGCGGTTGGGAACTTCATAGTCCCTCTTCTTCGTGATATTGAGGTCAGAATATTTCACATGGATGAATTCACTGCTGTTTTCTTTTGGCCACGCGATGCTCCACTGTACAAGTTGGTTTATTGTTTCAACGAATGATTTATCACACGGTAAACATGGTCAGCAGCCGGTCACGGTAGCCGAGCGGTCTATGGCATGTACTGTCTTCGCTTGTTGGAAACCGGAAGCGTGGGTTCGAATCCCACTCTGGGCATGGATGTTTAGTTTGTGTGTGTGTGTGTGCAGGTAGAGGCCTTGCGACGAGCTGATCACCCGCCCAAGGAGTCCTACCGAATGTGTAAGATCTAGAAAACCCGAAGTGAACGGAGAAGTTCATGGAGGTAGGCCTAGGCCCACTGGGGCTGTAGGGCAAAGGGGGGGGGACATGTTCAGCTTCCCCACGACCATCATATTTTCAGGTCGATAAGTTACATCCTGTTAACACGATACAAATTGAACCTACGGATCTTTCACCCTTACTTTGAAATAATTTATAACCCACGTCCAACAGCGTGCTTGATTTCAGCCCGATAACATTAGCCTTCTTACAGAAACTTCCTAATTCGTATGACTTCAATGACAAAACAGTACATCGGTAGATTTTCAATTATAAATTTGAGTCGATTACCCTAACTGGATATCGTTGTAAGGGAATATAAATTAGTATATATCGTAATTTTATGCCACTATAAAGCATAAATTACTTGGGCTTAATCCCTTTCTTAGTTTGTATGTTACTACTAACAACCCACTGCGGCTGCCTGGGTTTGAACACGGGTCAGATCATGTGGGATTTTTGGTGGACGAAGCGGAAGTAGGGCAGGGTTTCTCCTGGTACTTTGGTTTCCCTTGCCAATTTGCATTCCACCGATTGCTCCACAATCATCATCTATCATCTGGGGCTGATACAATAGGCCCAGTAATGGCCGCAATAACAACTGGACTCAGTCTCACCCAGTGAGAGAAGAAATACTGCTGACAGTGTTTCTGCACTTATGTTCCATTCATCTGCCTGCTAGTTAAGCAGGTTAAACAGGCCAGTGAAGGGAGTGATTATACGTTTCAGAGCCCGGTTTATGATTTGACCTTAACAGCGTCATTATAAAACGGAAGGTCTTGTTGCGTATGTCCAGGATACTGCGTGTTTAATTAATTAATTAATTAATTGTATGAGCTACGAGCCGTGAACGGAGAAGTTCATGGTGGTAGGCCTAGGCCAACTGGGGCTGTAGTGCCAAGGGGGGAAAAAAATGAGCTACAAGCCGGGATAGCTCAGTCGGTATAGCGACTGGCTACGGGCTGGACGACCGAGTCCCAGTAGGGTCAAGGGCCTAAACTTTGGCCCACCCTGCCTCTTATCCAATGGGTACCGGAGCTCTTTCTCCGGGGGTACAGCGGCCGGGGCCTGAAGCTGACCACTCACCTCCTGCTAGTGCCAAGGTCAAGATAATGTGGGTCTATACATCCACTCGCCCATACGTCTTCATCGCGTAGTAATTAATTAGTTAAGCACAGGGACAACTTTACCTTTCTTACGTTATCTATATTTAGTTAACATAGTGAATGTTTTGTAATTTCTTGACACCGTAAATCTGTCTTCAGGTGAGCTTAACCTGCACTAAACCTGATGTTGGCTTACGCGAGAAGAAAAGTTCTCTTGTAAAAGAAGACAACAAGTGTCTGTGTTACAGAATTTATTGAAACAACTACAAATATAAATCACTCCGTCCAATGTGACCTGTAAGTTTTTTACTACATGAAAACTTAACACCCTTACATGTTTCGGTCTCTGTGGACCATCTTCAGAGGGCAAACATCACTACAAATAGGAAACCACCATCACATAAGTTGTTTAGACGTAAAGTACGTACACTTATATGCTACAATGCATAGTACACAAAATAGAACATTTCACAAACACAGCAGTTTCCTGGGAATGTAAAGTCTTTAAAAAATTATATAAAATTTCTTGGTGCTAATTAATTTTTTTTTGTATTGTCAATAATTAAAATTCGTAAACCATGCAGGCTCGTGTTCGTCCTCCCATCGTCCCTCTTATATGGGGCAGATATTGTGCCACCTGGCTATCTGGATGTGGAGGTTCTTTATATCGTCCAGGGTTTGCTCGTGGCTGCTGTGTTGTTTTTACTGTTACTATGCATTGTAGCATATCGTGGCTGCTGTGTTGTTTTTACTGTTACTATGCATTGTAGCATATAAGTGTACGTACTTTACATCTAAACAACTTATGTGATGGTGGTTTCCTATTTGTAGTGATGTTTGACCTCTGAAGATGGTCCACAGAGACCGAAACATGTAAGGGTGTTAAGTTTTCATGTAGTAAAAAACTTACAGGTCACATTGGACGGAGTGATTTATATTTGTAATTGTTAGTGTGACGGACCAGAATGAAACAAATCAAATTTGTTGAAAGTTGGACTTAAGCAGTGTCCTGCACCAATTCCCAGCGCAGGTAAAATTTTTAGACTACTCTCAGAAGACTAGTGCAAATTAGCTCAGCGCTAAAATACCAGACTTATTTTGGGAATATTACTGTATATTCCCGCAGTGTAACCTGCTATCCGGTTTGGCTTCCGCTTCTTCAGTTCTTCTGGGCGATTTACAGAAGAGTGCGTTGGAGGTCAAACCTGCTTCCACTTTCGATGGTCTCTTCATATCATTCGACTCTCTGCAGCTCTACAGTTAAAATAATGGCGCATCTCGTAAATAACCGGCCGATCACAGTGGCCGCGCCGTCTTCGCCCGCTCGAGCACTGCGATCGTGGGTTTGAATCCCACTGAAAGCATGGGTATCTGTGTGCTTTTATTCTGTGTTTGTGTTCTTCTGTGTGTAGGTAGTGGCCTTGCGACGGGATAATCCCCTGTCCAAGGAGTCCTACCTTCTGTGTGCAGATTCAGAAACTATAAATGGGCCAAGGTCCACAATGGTTGTAGAGCCATAGATAGTTAGATATTAAATAACTTAAGGATTACAGTCAACAGACTTCCCACCTCCCCCTGTTAATGTGAGACGCGATGGAGCAGGGATATTCTTGAATAGCTGTTAAACTTGCCAAAATACAGTAAAACCTGTCTTAAACGGAATCTCAACGGTCCAGAACATTTTTTCCGCTGAAGCCAGCTTTCCGTTTAATTAAGGTATACTGTAATATTTAAACCAGGACATACACGTATTTGAGACAAAACAAAACACCATACTCATTAATGTATTCATGCTATAATCATTGAAAACATGCAAACATTACACTGAACAGAAAAAATTGCAGTACTCACTTTTTATAATTTTACCAGAACTCAAGCATTTTTTTTGCACTCAGTTTACTCTCTTGGCTGCCTGATTTTCCACAAACACTTTAGCTTGAGAAATTACACTAAGCATGTCTAAATCATTCCGTTGAACGGTAAATTCCTGCAGTTCCTTTAAACTTTTGACAGAATCTTGATAAATCTTCACTCTACACTTTTCTTCTTCTATCACAATGTAATTTTCCTCTTCTTTCTTCATTAAAAACTATCTGATGTCTTTTGCGAAAACTCTCCAACCATACGCTAGATGCTTTGAATTTAGTCTTCCCCAGTTTTTCAGAGACCATTTTTTACCCCGACACTGACAAACCACTCCCACACTACGTCATTAATGGCTTCGTTTGCAGTTCTCTTAAGTTCTCTCTTTATTTTTCCATTAGCAAAATTTTCCCACCGCTTTAAATTTTACGTTTTTTCTTTAGAATCTCATCACCGACGTTAAACATCTTCATGATCTGCTTTAACAGACAATTTATCTCGCTCACTCGCATGAATCACTTCTACTTTTGTGATAAGTTCAAGCACAACTCTTGTCTTTGTAGCCATGATAACTGCTAGACTAAAATGAAAATGTAGGCCTAGAGCCTTACTTACTAACGGAGCTGAGCCCTTCAGGAGGAGCCGCCAATTCTGCAGCTACTCAAGAATTTCCCAGCGTTTTATGGAACCCGAAGGTTCATTACCGTGTTCAGAAGAGCCCTACATTGGTCCCTATCCTGAACCAGATCTATCCAATCAATACCATCTCATCCTATTTCTCTAAGATCCATTCTAATATTGTCCACCCACCTACGCCTTGGTCTTCCCTGTGGTCTCTTTCCTTTTGGCTTTCCCACTAATATCGTATACGCATTCCTCGTCTCCCCATTCGTGCTACATGACCTGCAAACTTCATCCTCCTTGACTTGATCATTCTAATTATACTTGGAGAAGAGTACAACTTATGAAGCCTAGAGCCCTTACTGAGTAAATTTTCCGGAGGGGGCAAATATTTCAGTTGAATTTCATTGAAGGTAGTGCAGTACCGTTAAAAGGAAAACTGAAAGAGTTGGAGAACACAAAATTCTGTAGAATGTATAAGATGCCTAAAATTCTTCTATACGATGCATTCCGAAAGACTGGAAATTGTCCGTATAAAGGCTTATTTTGATTTCCGTCTCCACGTTAGACAGTTTTCGTTTAATCCAGAATATTTAACAATTTTTTCAGCCCTAAAGTCACGAAACCTGAAAATATTTCAGGTTAAGACAAATTCCGCTTAAGGCAGGTTTTACTGTATTGAAATGTTCTGTAGAACGTGACGTTCATTACCGTGTTCACAAAAGTGCGACTGCGAGTCGTATCCCAAACGACAGTCACACCCCTCCCACCTTCCCACAATCTGAATACAAAACGTTACATTCATGTGCTTAATTTGTTAAGCAGCACGCCAAGAGGACTTTGGAGGTATGGCTCCACTAGATCTCAGCAGTAGATGGAGGTGAGTGGTGAGCATCATGCCTGGCCGCTTTGCAGCCGAGAAAGAGACTCCGGTGCAAGTTTGTGCTTGCCTATTTATGTTATGCGATAGAACTTGCCCGATCTGGAGATCCGATGTACTACATTTTGCAGGACGCCACTTATGTGGGTTTTGGCCCCACGTGCAATGCTAAAACTGTAAATTCGCACTTTGAACATGGCCGTATCAAATTTAGTGGTCTTATACTCCTGTCGGCATCTCAAATCACCGCGTGCCCACATAAATCCTGTCAAGAACAGCCTTGCTCCCAATTATGTGGTCATAATGTTACGTAAAAAAGGCAAAGTTGTCCCTGCGCTTAACTAATTAAGCACTCTGTCATTAAGGTGTATGGGTGAATGGATGTATAGAGCTATATTTTCTTAAGCTCGGCACTAGCTGGAAGTGAGATGTCAGCTTCACGCCCCGGCTGTTTTACCCCCGGGGAAAGAGCTCCAGGTACCTATTGGATAGGAGGTTGAGTGGACCCCAGAGCCGGTCTCGAAGACGTGGAGAAGAGAAAATCCTTGAACCAACTGGGACTCGGAACTCCGGCCCCTCGGTCGTCCAACCCCTAGCCAGTCGCTATACCGACTGCATTACCCCGGGTTCTAATGTTACGTAGAGTTCCTTACATAAAATTATTAGTAGACCTTCCGTATGATATTCGTTCATACGTAGCAGAAGTCACCGCTGAGTAGTCAGGCATGTTTCACATTCGGTAGGCCCTGTACTCGATTCTCGGATCTCTTAACTCAATTTCTGCCGCCAAATGCCGGAATAGTGCCTTGAAAGTGGCCACGGCAGTGCTTATGCCTTCTTCCCAGCACATTATTCAGTAACATTCCGTAATATATATATTATGCAGTATATATACAAGTATAATCACAAAGAAACATAACGCAATTAAAGGATTTCTCTCCGCCTTTGTTTTAGTTGCTACAGGGAAGAAAAAGAGCAGCTAGCTCAGCCAGTGTAGTGGCTGCTATGAACTGGACAACCGAAAAAGTGGAATTCGGTTCTGGCAGGATTGAGATTTTTCTGTTCATTTTCCAGACCGGCTCCGGACGCACGAAACTTTCTGTTCAATGCTGAGGCACTATGCTACAAGCAGGAGGGTCGCTGTTTCGATTCCCAATGTGGTCATTTGATTTTTCAATTGACCTAATTCTTCCAGCCGCTTTGTGGCCCGGAGGACGATTCGGCCTCTAACAGAAATGAGTACCAGGAATCTTCCTGGGGGTAAACGGCGGCCGGGGCTTAAAGCTGACAATCCCACGGTTATCTGTGAACTGATTGCGTAGAAAATTTGGGGAACCTCAACGTCTCACAACCTTATGGACTTCCACGGCCTCTTACAAGGATAGCGCTATCTTTAAGAGCCTGGATAGTGCAGTCAATATAGCGACTGGCTACGGGCTGGGCGACCAAGGGCTCAGAGTTCGAGTCCCAGTGGGGGTAAATTTTTCACTTCATATTATCCATACCGAATCTGGGGCTCACCCAGCCTCCTATCCAACGTCTACCCGGGGCTTTTTCCCCGCGGAAAAAGCGACCGAGGCTGAATTAGTTAAGCACAGAGACACCTTAACCTTTCATGTTTACCGATGGTCTTTACCCTGGTAAAGAGCTGGGGTGCTACGCTGTCACTCATCCCCCCCCCCCACAGTAGAGCCGAAGTTGAGGAAAGATTGTAATGCCGCATCGTTAAGAAGGCCAAGGCTCACAGCGGGCTGTTGTATCCACTCATTGCCTTTTCACGAGCAAGGTGACAGTCTCATACAGAACCAGTGTTTTTTTATTGTTAGTGGGGGTGGGACTAAGTCCCTTGTACTGCGGCCACTTCTGGCCTAGTGTACCAGACCTAGGTAATAGGTGAGGGTGATTGTGGAGCAATTGGTGGAATGAAGATTGGCAGGGTAAACCGAAGTACTCGGAGAAATCCTGCCCCAGCGCCACTTTGTCCACCACAAATCCCACTTGACCAGACCCGGGATAGAACCCGGGCCGCCGCGGTGGGAAGCCAGCGACTAACCGCTTGAGCTGTGGTGCGGCCCTGAACCAGTGTTACTCTGTACAAGTATTCGCGAATGCTGCCAGCAGATTACCTGAGATTTGTTTAGTCGACTTTCCTGTTACCACTTACAGCAGGTTTCAAACAGGCTGCTATTGAGTGCACGGCATGCTCTCAATTTGGTTGCTATGCACGTTCAACAGCTGTTCCTAAAGGTCCATTTTAACCGTGGCATTTCATTCTTCATAATACATAAGTGGAATATTCGACTCTTGTGACACCAACTGTTTACTGCATTAAGAAACAAAATTATTGAATCAATTACTGTTATCCGGTATGGTTTAGTCGAAATAGTGACTAGATTATGGGCTGGTTGATCGAGGAAACGGGGTCAATTGCATATCCCTCAGACTGCCCCTGGAGCCCACCCAGTCTACTATCTAATTAATACTTCAAGTAAAGAAGCCACGGTGTATAGTTGACCACTCATCTCCATCTAAGGCGTAAAGTCATACCTGCGCTCCCCGACACGTATTCTCATAGCGCATAATAGAAAACATGGACAAGTTTGCAGCCACAGATATATAGTGGTCTGAAGTTTACTTTACTTGTTTCGTAATAATATGGCCTTGAAGTCGGCCTGAAGCGAACAGAACGTACGGCAAATGAGGTTATACATGGAGAATTATTGTGCTTTTCCCTTTTTCTGTTGCAGTAGCTGCCTTTATGTTCCCCTGTCTTACCAACTCCAGGTTAAGACCGAATAGATGTTGGTATGATAATCTAAAGGCGCGTCCACATAACTCGTGCTGATGCTCGTGCTCGCCAGGCTTGTGCTCGTCGGGAGACTCGTCTGGCTTTTACTTGTACTCGTAAATCTTCGTCCACACTACTTCAGTTGCTCGCCAGGCTTCGGCGCGTGAGGATCATCATCATCATCATCATCATCATCATCATCATCATCATCATCATCATCATCATCATAAGTAATCTGTCAGACGACAGGTCCACAGTCTCTTCCAAAACAATTCCTCCACTTAATGCGATCTAGAGCTTCCTCCTTCAAGT
>NW_019742447.1:1044629-1065342 GCF_002891405.2 Cryptotermes secundus | reverse complement strand
CAGTTCTTCATCTATCTCCAAAGTTCGTTCCGTATATTTACTCATAATGTGTATAGGCTGTAGTCGTATTTTAATTTATTGGCTATAGTTTTTAAATTAAAATTTGCTTGTCTCGTGACTTGTCGTATCGTCCACAGTATTCGTGACCATAGCGAGTCACACGAGCACGAGCGCGAATAATGTGGACGCGCCTTTAAAGTACGCATTTCGAGCATTGATCGAATTAGGACTATCCTGTCGGGTGTTTTGATGGTCTTCTTCTGTCTCTCGTGGCGTATGTAGGGTAATACGTTTTCAGGCATAAAGCACCTGGAATTACTGGGTTCTTGGACCTTCTCTCCATCATGCGGTATTGTAAAAAAAACCCTAGAAAAAACAACGTTTCGGAAACCGGATCTGTTTCTGTCCTCAAGTGAGGACTCTTTCCCTGGGCCCTGGGCACCTGTGTCCGTGTAACTTAGAGCTAAATGAACGCCCGAGACCAAGCTTTGTCAATGGGAGATAACAAGAAAAATGTACAATAAAAGTTCCAATAAAATATTCACTATTCTACATCCAGTTTGGAGTTATGGTATCCAGCTCTGGGGCTGCGCCAGTGAATCCAATATTCAAGTGATTCAGCGCTATCAGAACAAAGTGCTAAAGTGTATTGTCAACGCACCATGGTACGTTCATAACAGTGATCTTCATCGTGACCTTGGGATGGAGACGGTTGCAGATATCATCGATAAGTCCGCCACCTCTCATGAAAGGAGACTCCAAAATCATGTCAACATTGAAGCGTCCAGACTTCTCAACGTGAACAATATCATTAGACGACTGAAACGGAAGAAACCGTTCGAACTAGTTGAATGTTAATGTACTAAGTAATTCAGTGGAAGTGACTTAGTTTTAATTTACGTAGTATATTAGGTTTAGAAAAAAATTAATCATTAGTTATCCAACTGGTTTTAATTGTAATTAAGTTCTGGGTTACCCAGTATTTAATTAATAAATAAAAAAACATTCACAGATCTGAAATTAAGATAGAAAAGGAGGTGGAAATTTTATGCAACAGACCAAGACCGCGGAAACCAATGCACGGGATTAATTGGAGAATTTCGCACGTGTTTTCTTTCAGATCCTTAACCATTAATTTTTTTCTCTCCTGATTCCTCACTGTTAAAATAACGTCGTTATGTAACCAAAAAATCAAAACCAGGCTTGAACAACCTGACGGTTTTTTTACTAAATTACCCGGTAGAGGTCTGTTCAAATTTTTCACATTTGCAGCTCATGGAGAGACTGAGGAAGATCACGAAACCTGAAGCTAATGATAGACTCCGGAGACATCCCGATTACTAATTGCGGCAATACTGATGAACTAAACCTAATTAACCTGGTTCTGTATTTTCATTCGAAATTGTAACTTAGATCTTTTTTAAAGAATTGTCTCAAGCTTATAATTTTACTGGTCTTCGGTTTATTTATCAGCGGCTAATCCTTCTCGGAAAACGTATGTTAAAGAGAACATTTTGATTTCATAAATATGAGAGGTAATTAAAGAAAATTGTTACGGGAGATAATATTTACTATTAAATTTGACTACATATGTTATAGCTTTCTCGGCGACGTAGTTAATAATATCTTCCCAGATCTTACACCGTGACGGGTCATTGACATAAAAGGCCGACGTTTCGGAAATTTTGTTTCTTCCCTTAGAGCTGTTACTGATGGTTTCATTAGTGTATCAACCATTGTTGCATTTAATTTGAATATGTAAGTAGTTGGAGCTCTAAGGATAGAAATAGTTTCCAAAGACGTCAGTCTTTTACGCCACTTTCTTACGGCATACAGTTCTTGAATAATTTGTTCATTTAATAAGCTCAAATCCGGTTCACATAGCACGCTAGTAACAAAAAATAAGAAAAAAAACTTGCTGTAGAGAAACGACCTCGGAAAACACCTGCCGTAAAATGCGAAATTAAGACGAGCCATAGTAAATAGTTTCGGATGCAGATTAAACGGATTCAAGAAAGGTTCCGTTAGAGGAAGTTCTCATTGCACTGATGTGTAGTCAGCTAGTTCAGTACCCCTTCACCGTATGCTCCATTCCACTCTGGTGGCAACAAATTCCGCTAATTGTTACACTGCACAGTTCAGTGATATTCCAGGAACATACCATTTACGAGATGTTACTGTCTGAGCACAGAAGAGAATCCCTATGTAACTGCAGTGATGTATGCTTAAAAGATGCTAAGAAGGAGACTGCCGTTATTGTGTTATTGTCCAGTTTCATAAGGCTGACCGCTGGGTTGAGCGTGATGGGAGTTACAGCATGTGTGTGTGCTGTGCAACGAGTGTTGCATTATGTATGGAGTTTGTAGACTTCTGAAAGTAAAGGTGATTAATATCAAAGGACTCCTTCGCTTAGAGCTCCTCTTTTATGTAAATCACACACCGCTTAATTTCTGTTTTCGGCTAGGGTTCTCGACCAATTCCATAGCGCATGTATGTAACTGGTACCAGCCATNTTTTTTTACTAAATTACACAGTAGAGGTCTGTTCAAATTTTTCACATTTGCAGCTCATGGAGAGACTGAGGAAGATCACGAAACCTGAAGCTAATGATAGACTCCGGAGACATCCCGATTACTAATTGCGGCAATACTGATGAACTAAACCTAATTAACCTGGTTCTGTATTTTCATTCGAAATTGTAACTTAGATCTTTTTTAAAGAATTGTCTCAAGCTTATAATTTTACTGGTCTTCGGTTTATTTATCAGCGGCTAATCCTTCTCGGAAAACGTATGTTAAAGAGAACATTTTGATTTCATAAATATGAGAGGTAATTAAAGAAAATTGTTACGGGAGATAATATTTACTATTAAATTTGACTACATATGTTATAGCTTTCTCGGCGACGTAGTTAATAATATCTTCCCAGATCTTACACCGTGACGGGTCATTGACATAAAAGGCCGACGTTTCGGAAATTCTGTTTCTTCCCTTAGAGCTGTTACTGATGGTTTCATTAGTGTATCAACCATTGTTGCATTTAATTTGAATATGTAAGTAGTTGGAGCTCTAAGGATAGAAATAGTTTCCAAAGACGTCAGTCTTTTACGCCACTTTCTTACGGCATACAGTTCTGGAATAATTTGTTCATTTAATAAGCTCAAGTCCGGTTCACATAGCACGCTAGTAACAAAAAATAAAAAAAAACTTGCTGTAGAGAAACGACCTCGGAAAACACCTGCCGTAAAATGCGAAATTAAGACGAGCCATAGTAAATAGTTTCGGATGCAGATTAAACGGATTCAAGAAAGGTTCCGTTAGAGGAAGTTCTCATTGCACTGATGTGTAGTCAGCTAGTTCAGTACCCCTTCACCGTATGCTCCATTCCACTCTGGTGGCAACAAATTCCGCTAATTGTTACACTGCACAGTTCAGTGATATTCCAGGAACATACCATTTACGAGATGTTACTGTCTGAGCACAGAAGAGAATCCCTATGTAACTGCAGTGATGTATGCTTAAAAGATGCTAAGAAGGAGACTGCCGTTATTGTGTTATTGTCCAGTTTCATAAGGCTGACCGCTGGGTTGAGCGTGATGGGAGTTACAGCATGTGTGTGTGCTGTGCAACGAGTGTTGCATTATGTATGGAGTTTGTAGACTTCTGAAAGTAAAGGTGATTAATATCAAAGGACTCCTTCGCTTAGAGCTCCTCTTTTATGTAAATCACACACCGCTTAATTTCTGTTTTCGGCTAGGGTTCTCGACCAATTCCATAGCGCATGTATGTAACTGGTACCAGCCATGTCTTTAGTAGATCAGTGCACAACTTACGAATGCTCGTCTCTGCGCTGTGTAGTTGTTAACCTAAGATCGCGTATTTTTCTTCTCTTCACAGAGCCTTATTTTTCATCATATATTTCATAAAAGCCCATATGTTTAGGTCATTCTGTCTCTTTAGTGTGGAGAGCTGATTAGAGGTTCAAGAAATGGGAACTGTTCTAGGTCCCGATATGTATACAGAAAGTTTACTTTGTTATGTTGTGGTGTATTTGCTCAAAGCAAGAACTGTGGAACAGAGAAACAGGAGTTGCTAGGTAATGACACGAACACACGCAACAGAGGAACGTGTCACATACACTGCGACGTCACGCAACAATAAAAGAGGTGTTGCGAGCGACGTTTTCTATGGATCCGCTCCGCTCTCGCTGATACGCAACTGTGCGGTAAACACATGTCTGCAGCGATGAATCAACAATAGAGGAAGCGATATTTTCTGTGGTTCCCTCCAAGGGTATGCAAGGAGGATCTCACGCAGCTAGAACTAGAATTTAGTTGAGTTCAGGAATTAGCAGTTACAGCAGAGAATTGAGCCTCTGGAAATGGCAGTTGGCAGAATAATTGAGAAGAAATGGCAAGAAGGGAATTAGGCCTTGCAAAGAAAACTTCTTGTGAGATTTGAAGTCATAGTGACGCCGTTATGAATCCGTTGCCAGGATACGACTAGTGGAAACCAAGGACGCTAATGGATGTAAGAGTGGACTGCAAAATGTGGAAATAGCGATAGCGCAGCAATCACCCATAGTTACGAGTTATGCGTAGAAGGTGTCAATAAGTCCAATCATCCAATCCAAACCCCCCTTATAAGTCACGTAAACACTCCCTACACGTGACAATAAAATGAAAAGTAAATGATAATCGTTAAACGTTCAGTAACTGTGTATCCAACTTATATTCTGAACACTTTCTTCCTTAGTACGGAATACTGTACCCAGTAAGCATCCAGGATTCTCGACAATGGATTAGAGTATCAGTTAAGAATTCCATTCTGTCGCATTGATTCCTAGATCAGTTATGTTTTTCACGAATGTTTTTCTTTCACTTTCTCCTTGATGTTGTTATTTTCGTTTCCAACTTAGTTTCGTATTTTGATAAATTGTTACTAGATATTTCATGGAGATGTAAATGTTCCTCGATCCTTTTCTCGCATGTTATATTTCAGCCTTTGTTCCAACATTCATCAGCAGCTGGTGTTGTAGGATAAAGAAGTTAAATGGGAGGTTACATGTGAGGGAGTAGCCATATTGCCTTAACTGAAACAAAATGATGCATGCGTGCCGTGTATGTTTCGAAGGCGTTATAATAGAACAGCACTTCCAAACAGGTGCTAAAATAAAAGAAGAGTAAAATACCACACTTTCTGTCTCCATAGATATAAACAAATTGAATTGTATTGAAATTATTTAAAAATAAATTTTTGTTATACAAACAAAACATGTACGGGACTTATTAGGATTGACAACCTTTATCTTTATACGATCATTCTGCATCTGCTTCTGTTATATATATTGTGACATGACAACCGAAAGCCAGAATAGCGAAGTCAGAATAGACGGTCATTGTTAGGCAACGACTAGGTAAACACATTCCCGCGGCAACAAATACGCAAGCAACAGTCGAGTAACTTCCGTTGCTATGAAACGGTGCCGTAAACACGACTTCCAAGCAATAGAGAGGCTGTGTTTTCTGTCTAATCCGTGCAAAATTGTTAAAAGACGATTTCAGATGAGAAAATTGAGTCGAGTTTGGAGATGCCACTCTGCCAGGTCATGGGAGCAGAGGAATTGAATTGAGTCGAGTCTTCGAAACTGTTAGTTGCAGAATAATGGCAAGAAAGGAATTAGGCCACGAAAAGAAGACTTCATGTGAAAGTTTAAGTGACAGTGAGGCTGTTACAGATCCGTTGCCAGGATACGATTAGTGAAGACTGAGAACCCTAGTGTGTATGTAACGATGAACTGTAAAGTTTGTGGAAACAGTGAAAGCGCTGTAACCGCCTGTAGCTCCGAGTGGTGTGTATGAGGTGTCAATAAATCCAATCGTCCAATCCAAAACCCGTCTGTAAGTCACGAACCACCCAAAGTCGTGACAGTTTGCTTCGTCAAATGCAAGTAACCGAACGTTGTGGCAGAGCGGAAGCAGTCCTGCTTACAATTCTGGAGGAGGTGCCCTTACTCGACTCTCGGTCCAGTCGACGGTTATGCTGATGGTTCCCACAGTTTCTCCGATAAAATTCTGGCAACTATCTTGCAAGAATCCAGGGCTTTCCCAATTAACCACCGACAATCAATCTCACGTTAGACTTTTCAAATGAAAGAAGCATTTTGAGTGGAACAAACAAATGTTGAAATATTACAGTGCGAAGTTAAAACGTAAAGTTGTCCTTGTGCTTAATTAATCATTGTCATGAAGGCATATAAGGGAGTGAAGGTATAGCTCCACCATTCTTGGCCTCGATACTAGTTGGAGGAGAGTGGTCAGCTTCACGCCTCTACCGCTTTACTCCCGGGGAAAGAACCCCTGGTACCCATTGGATAGGAGGCTGAATGGACCACAGAGTCGGTCTGAATGTTGTGAAGAACAGAAAAATCTTAACCCGATCGGGATTCGAACCCCGACCATCCAGCTTGTAGCCCGTAGGTGTACTGGCTGGGCTATCCGGACTCTTGACTACATTGTGACACTTCACATATATAGTTGACACCAGACTATAGATAAAAATAAGGATGCTGTGTAATTGTGCTAGGTAAAAGGTAAAGTTGTCCCTGTACTTAACAAATTAAGCACTACCGCATGAAGACGCATGGGGGAGTGGATGTATAGACCGACGTTTTCTTGACCTCGGCTCTAGTTGGAGGTGAGTGGTCAGCTTCACGCCCCGGGTTCATTGCCCCCCGGGTAAAGAGCCCCCCGGTACACACTGTATAGGAGGTTGGGTGGACCCCAGTGCCGGTCTGGACGATATGAAGAAGTAAAAATTCTTGTCCTTACCGGGACTCGAACTCCAACCCCTCGGTCATCCAATCTGTAACCAGTCACTATACTGATTCCTCTATCCCGGCTCACAACAATTCCTATCATAACAATAAATTCCTTCAAGCGAGGATTGTACAATTACATTAAATAAATTGTCGGCGATTTCCGTTAAAGACGACCGAAGAGAGGAAGAAAAATCTGTGACGACGTAAATACTTAAAACAAACAGATGATAGAATTCCTGTTTTGTAGCTGCATTTTTTAGTGTCAGGTTTGGAATAAGCGATTAAAAGCAATGATCATTTTAAGCACGTTTCTGCAGAGAAAGAAATGGATTTCAGAGAAGGTTTAAAAACGTGTGCCCTGTTGGAACAATTGTGGTCCGAAGTCAACCGTGTGGAAAGTCAAGAAGGAAGTCTTTACAGTATTGCGTTAAAGTTAACCGGTTAAAACGTACTGATAATCTGCCTTTGCAATAATAGACGACAGATATGTGTTTCGGACCGCCTCTGTGGTCTAGTGGTCAGAGTTCTTGGCTACAATCCAGAGGTCCTGTTTGGATTCCCGGCACTACCAGATTTTCTGAGGAGTAGTGGGTCTGGAACAGGGTACACTCAGCCTCGTGAGGACAATTGAGCTATTTCAAGGAAATAACGGCTCCGGTCTAGAAAACCGAAATTAACGGCCGTGGGGATTCGTTGCGCTGAACACGTGACACCCTCTGTCTGCTGAAGTTGACACTAACTTTGCCGACATGCGGCGGTCGCACGGTCGGCATAATTCGCTTGCGCACTAAAAACACTGAGCTTTTTCTTTTTTGTTTTGATATGTGTTTCATGATTCAAATCACGTCTACTAGAAAACAGTTCCGCGAAAGCCCCTTTATGATACAGGACGTTCTTTAGCAGTTCATTGTTATTTAGCTGATAAAATTAGTTGCCTCTATGCCTAAAACAAGGGTTCATGACCGTCCATACTTTCTGTTCCGAATCGGCTTACTTTACCCATAATCCCTTGCATGGTCTTGAAGGATCATTTCACTGTCCTGTCACCTACGCATAAGACTTAACAATCAGTATTATTAGACATTTATCTTTCCGCTTCGTGCTACATTCCAGCCGACCTCATCTTCCTTGATATATTCACCCTAACAATATTAGACAGAGAAACGGTGAATTTCTCAACAGTATCCTTGAAAGGCACATTCTTGAATGTGCGGCGCACATAAAATTATCGTGTTTCTGGACGGTATCCATCGTTCTGTTTTTTTATTTCAAACAACGTTTCGGAGACTGGATTCTGACTCCGTCATCAAGTAAAAACCTGCTAACTTAGACCCAATCGATAGAGCTAGTCTCTAGGAACAGAGTCCAGTGTCAGAAACATTGTTTTAAATAAAAACAAGACAAATGGCAATGTCCTGGGACACAGTAATTATACTAATATACCATCGTCACAAACCATCTGAGCCGGGGTAGCGCAGTCGATATAGAGACTGGGTACGGACTGGCCGATTAAGGGGTTAGAGTTCGAGTTCTGGTGGGGGTAAAAATATTCACTTCTCCATGTCTTCCAGACCGGCCTTGAGGCCCAATCAGCCTCATATCCAATGAGTACTGGGGGTTCTTTCCCCAGGTGTAAAGCGGCCGTTGCGTGAAGCTGACCACTCACCTACAAATTTTGCAAGGTCAAGAAAACCTGGGGCTATACATTCGCTCCCCAAATATGCCTTCATGGCGTAGTGCTTAATTAGATAAGCGTGGGGACAGCTATTTTACATCATAGTTTATCTCATTTATAGCTTACATTTTTCTCCCTCAGATTCAGAGACTGCATCTTAACTGCCCTATAGTTGCAGTTTTGTTGCGAATAACCAGTACAAAAACATTTACCTAAACCTAAATATGAAAATTAATAGGTATAATTTAACTAATTTATACCATATCGGATTTACATACAGAAAATTAGAAATACTGCACCCATCTTCGAATAATATGAACTAAGAATGTAATATCTGGCGAGGAAATTGGAAAGTCCAGAATCACCAGTATCACCGAGCAGCCTGGTTTAGCGGGAAGGTTTCACACTTTTGTTGGGCGGGAGCTGAGCTGTGGTAACTGTCCTAAATGAGGTTTCTCGTGGTTTTATTTTGTCCCTTCGCGCAAATGCCAGGGTGGTACTTGGATTAGGCTTTTCCTAAATCATTTTTCACTTCTCATTTACCATTTGACACTATAGTTTGAGAGGCTGACAGCATCTAAAATAAACCACAATAGAAACGTTAAGGTAAAATGTAAGGCCGCACCATAGCTCAAGCGGTTAGTCGCTGGCTTCCCACCGCGGCGGCCCGGGGTCTATCCCGGGTCTGGTCAAGTGGGATTTGTGGTGGACAAAGTGGCGCTGGGGCAGGATTTCTCCGAGTACTTCGGTTTCCCCTGCCAATCTTCATTCCACCAATTGCTCCACAATCACCCTCACCTATCACCTGGGGCTGGTACACTAGGCCAGAAGTGGCCGCAGTACAAGGGACTTAGTCCCACCCCACTAACAATAAAAAAAAAACACTGGTTCAGTATGAGACTGTCACCTTGCTCGTGAAAAGGCAATGAGTGGATACAACAGCCCGCTGTGAGCCTTGGCTTTCTTAACGATGCGGCATTACAATCTTTCCTCAACTTCGGCTCTACAATAGGCCAGAAGTGGCCGCAGTACAAGGGACTTAGTCCCACCCCACTAGCAATAAAACAAAGTTAAAATGTGAAGTTGTTTTTACGCCATGGAAATATGTTGTAGAGTGGATGTATAGATGTAGGTATTCTTGACCCCACACTAACTGGAGGTCAGTGGTCAACTTCACGCCTCGGCAGCTTTGCCCCTGGGGAAAGATCTCCCAGTAGTCATTAGAGAGAAGGCTGGGTGGGCTCCAGAATCGGTCTGGACGGCGTCGAAAGGAGAAAAATCTTGTCCCTACCGTGACTGGAACTCCGACCTCTCTGCCTTCCAGCCCATAACCAGTCGCTATACCGACTTCGGTATCCAGGTGCTCAATAGAATTCTAACATATCATTAACATTAAAGATCGTCATTGGACACATGAAGGGGGGAGGAGCGGACAACAACAATACTCTCCACATTTCAGTTTTCAAGCAGTGGAAGAGTTGTTATTGTATTTATTTTAAATCAGAATGGAGATTCTTAATGTTTAACTATATAGCTTCAAACCACGTGGTCCTTATATAAGCTCATAAAGAAGGCCTATGAAATATTCGGTAGCGAGGGGAACAAGAACTTGGCTATGACAAATCAAGGTCAGAAAATAGATCCTGGTCACACATACTTACTCACGGAGCTGAGCCCTTCTTGAGGAGCCGCCAATTCTGCAGTTACTCAAGAATTTCCCAGCATTTTATGGAACCCATAGGTTCATTGACTTGTTCACAAGAGCCCTCCGCTGGTCCCTATCCTGAGCCATATCAATCCAAACCATACCATCTCTTCCTATCTCTCTAAGATCCATTTTAATATTGTCCACCCACATACGCCTTGGTCTCCCCAGTGATCTCTTTCTTTATGGTTTTCCCACCAGTATCCTACATGGATTCATCTTTTCTCCCATTCGTGCTACATGGCCTGCCCACACCGTCTTCCTTGACTTGATCATTCTAATTATGCTTGGAGAAGAGTACAAGTTGTACGAAGGATCTTGGTCATTGCAGTCATTAAATAGTTTCATCTGCCCTGCAATTTATTTCCCTCTTCTTGTAACTTCAGTTTATCTGGCACTTAACCGTTATGCTGTGTATTAGCAGCTTTTCATATTTCCTCACGTCGCACGCACCTGCGAACAATATTATGGCTCACGCCTTGTGCTCGACCGCGACCGACCAGACTGACGTAGATGTGAAGATCTGAATTTGTATTCGGAAGTTACAGATGTCGATTCTCGGCCTGAGTACGTAGTTTCATAGTTTTCCCAGTCTCTGAAGGCCAAAACAGAATCGTACGTTAAAATAGGCTACGACCCTAGTTTAATCTCTGTTGTATTACAAGTTGTTCTTCCAGGCTCGTCAGACTAGCAGAGAATTTTACTACGATATCTGTCACTATTGTCTCCTTCCAATTCTATATCTACTCGTAATTTTTTATTGCGCTGTCATTTAATCCACCTCTACATGTCTTTTGTCGTAGAGAGCATTTCAAGTAACTAAGAAGTAGTAGCTGACATACGTGATGAAACATAAAATGAGAGTGTAGGAGGAAGTTGAACGTCAACTGTTGCTCCCGTAAATTTTCAATTACATAAAACGCAATTCTAACACAACTAGATACACCAGTGTTGGTGAGAAACCTTCTTGGAGAGATTAACTAGTCTGGAATGTAAGAATTGAGGTTTTGACGGCGGTGAATCTTCTGGGATGTGGCGCCGTGTATATATTGTCTTAACAGACATTTCGGAGGAACGTACCGCCTCCATCTTCAGGGTATAAGAAATCAGCTTGAGCAAATGGCTGTCATGCTCAATGTAAAGTCCAGCTGCTACCTGCTTCATATTAATCTTCGCAAATGTATTAAGAACTAATTATATTCCAGTATTTCAAGATGGCTAATGAATCTAAGGTCTTGGGGGAACCGACATCATTTCGAAATAAATACACTGTTGAAAAAGGCTCTTGTCAGCTCGGGAGTTTCAAGTGTTTGCGCGTTCTTTCTTACGTTTATTACGAAAATGAGAACAAATTTTCTGTTACCCAACGGGTTTGGAGTGACAGGCGAATTTATATTATTTGGAATTTGTATTTTATTAGGAATGGGGAGGGTCTGCCACTTGATCTTTTCCTGTCTGGTCATGTTCTTGGTTTTTCTTCTTGCTTACTCATATTTAGCACATATCCACTCCTGTTCATGTTTGTCACACAGCTTACATGTTGATTTTCATTTGTCAAAAACATAATTTAATTCAATAAACTCCTCTCATTGCTTCTCATTTTCTTAATTTCTAATAACTTCTTGTTCATCGACGGACCTGATTTATCTCAACTATGGTCAAAATTTATCAGAAAATAAATCTGAAATTTGGACTTATGGGTTGAAGGGTCGGTACATTCTAGGAAGAGGCACTGAGATATAATTGTTCTGTCAGCGTCGAAAAGACCTTTTGTCATTATTTTCTTGGGGTGGCAGTTATTTGACTATCTCACAGAAGAACTTGGCCAGCAGCATGATTCAATCGAATGGCAACCATATATCGATTCCTCGAAGCTGAGTTTGAAATCTGTGTTTCCCCCATAATGGTAATGAGTACCCGTCATTTCCAACAGAACAAGCAGTCATATACGAGGAAGAGTCAATAAATAGGTCACAAATGGATATAAAATGTAAAACATGTTATTTTAAGCGTGCAAAAAATACTTCTCGTCATATGCTCCACCAACATTGATGCACATGCGTCGAAACCCGCAGCATAGATGTCTGTTAACTTTTGTCTCAGCCATTTCCGCACCACCGTTTCAACCTCTTCATCAGCATCATCATCATAATCATCGAAACATTTGCCACCCAGTTTTGAAAAATTTTAAGTCACGAACACTTCCCACTGTAAACGGGAAACATTTCTTTATGAACATCCTTTCCATTAAGCCCTTTTGCCCATAAAACACGCACAACAGAACGCTTATCTTCGTTAGTACACTCCTCAAGCACTGTCGCTATTTTGACTACTGAAACCAGTCTCTGAACATGTGCATGCTTGTCTGCTACATAGGCTGTCATGAAGCTGGACTCTGCTGCTACCTAGTGACAAATATAGAAAACTATGTCGTCCATTACAACTGTTTTACCTCCATTTGTGATCTGGTTACTGACTTCTCTCGTAAAAGTATCATAAGACCGTATGCAACGTCTTGAGAAAAATATTCATTATGATCGTTAAATATTATTGAGATGTCTGTGGAGACATGAGATTAATGGCGCATTTGGTTTATTCACAAACCGGGTTGTACAAAATTCTCTCTTTTCTGTATGAATTGGGACATTTGAGCACAACGGAGTCGCTACTCAAAGAAAGGATCGCTGCTTCGACAGGCATGGAATCCAGGGGGCAAAAATATCTCGAGCAAACCTTTGCTTCATCCAGTTGAAATTGGAAGTAAAATTAAACGAGCAGCTTGAAGAGCATTTTAATTGTGACCACAGACTTCCTTATGAAACTAAAGGCAGAAAATTACTGGTCACTTAGGGAAGAGCTTATTAATGTCTATAAATTTACGGGACGCAGAAGTTACTGAAACTTCTTTTTTGGGGCACATTTTAGAACTCTTTTCCCCAGAAAACTTGGGTACTGTCAGCAATGAACATGAAAACAAGTTAAACAAGAAATATCCACGATGGAGAATCGATACCAGGGCAGTCGGAGCTCCAAGGATGTTAAGGACTTACCCAGTGGTCAAATACAGGCGTGGATCATCAGCGTCTACAGTTTAGGTGAACACAGTATGAATGTCTACTTTTATGTTGTTATTACAACTTTAAGGTAGCAATAAATTCATTTTAGATTCACTCCAATTGACGGAAAATAAAGCATTTTGAGGCCACTTTCGACTTCAGCATTAAAAGGCTTGTAAGACACTCCGATTAATGTAAATTTTACAAAACGACTTTCGTTTTTGTCATTCATTGTTATCCAGAGTGTCTTCATAGGCTCATCTTAAGTTCTTATTGTTCTTCCTTCCATACGGAAGTAAATCCGTAAGAATATTCATTATCGTATTATATCCCTTGTAGTGTAATAATTGTTTGCGATTAAAAATATAGCATAACGGGATAAAAAATAAACTTTATAACTGTAAGTAATTCATGGTCCGGAAGCTGCTTTCAGCTTCGTAAATTCTACACCCTTGAGAACTGCTTACCGTTAAACGAAACGTGAAGAGAAAATTACATGTAACCTAAGAAGAAATAGAAATTCGTGTAGACACAACGGGTGAAGAGTGGCCGAAATTGGCATGGTCTAAATGTTAAAAGAATTAGGAAACACTGAAAACAAGATTTTGAAGGCTGTTTAGTTCAAGAAGAGAATATAGCACTTTGGGTAAGGGTGTAACATAGGACATAGGACATAGGACTTGGGGCGGTCGTCAACACTGTCGGAACTAGGTGAAAAGTTGGTCGGTTTCGTGGCGGTCTAAATTTCAGCGATGACAACCATGTTCTGTTGTATCGAAATGTTGTTTGCCTTTAGGCTTTATGTCACTTTTGAAATCTCTGAAGTGTAAACTGAGTGGTCTTAACGAATCACAGCAAAGTGTACAATTTATAAATGCGATTAAATTGTGAAATAAAGGAAGAATTGAATGATACCGTACAGCCATTTGTTATTTGTTACGGTTGACCTAAATGCAACGCTAAGTGTAATTCTCGGAATGCGGTTAATTGTGTTAAGGGGATTCCAGTGCTTTCTTTACATTGCTTTGTGTCAAGTCTGTCGTCGAATCCAATCCACAGGGTTTCCGTGAAAGTGTTAGGTATCCGGTCCTTCAAACATTGTCTCACTAAGGACAAGTGGCGTTAATTAAATTCTGTGGTTAATTGTCGACGTTTTTATGTTGCATTTTCCTTCGTACGAATTAGGCCATCTAGTCTGTTGTCACTCAGAATTAACTCCTAAATGTATGGATCCCACAGACAATTTGTAGGACGCCTTGGCTGGAGGAACGCCCATCGTAAGGCCTTTATGCTACCTTCACAGGACAGCATAGCAGAAGACACACGTTCATGCCGAGATGGGATTCTGGCCCAAGGTCCCAGTGGTGGAGCGGTATGCACTTGAGACTGCGAGGTCGCTGTTTTCGGCGTTTTTATACTCGTGCTTAAATTCTGAATAATTATTAGGTCCGAAGGTCTTGAAAAGAAACGAAGAATATAGAAATATTTTCTCTAAAAATGAAAATATTACTACTACTACTACTACTACTACTACTACTACTAATAATAATAATAATAATAATAATAATAATTAGTACGCGTAGTGTAGTTGGTTGAGGTACTATGCTACAAGCCGGAAGGTCACGGATTCAATTTCCGATGCGGGCATTAGATCTTTTCAATTTACCTAATCCGTCCAGCAGCACTAAGGCCCTGGGGTCGACTCAACCTCTAACAGAAATAAGTCCCAGGGATCTTCCTGGGGTTAAAGGGCGGCCGACGCTTAAACTGATAACCTCACCGCGCCATCTGTGAACCGATTGTCTAGAAAATGTGGGAGCCTCGACGTCTCACAAGCCTACGGGCCTTCATAGCCTGATAGAGAACTAGCTTTTAATAATAATAATAAAGGAGATTTTGATAAAGCAACGGACTTGAGAGGAGCAGTCCCACCGATGTAGCAGCAAGCTTGTGAGGACCTGGATGGTTATTGTGGTATTACGTAGTTTATTTGGTCGACAGGATCGGTAACATCAGCGTTTATTTCTTTTTGACTGCATACATTTGCAGAAGTCAGCCGTCCTTGGAAGAGAACACATTTATGAAAATCATGGCTTGGCACTACAGCCCCAGTGGGCCTAGGCCTACCTCCATGAACTCTGTACACTTCGGTCCTTCTAGATCTTACATATACGGTAGGACTCCTTGGGCGGGTGATCAGCTCGTCGCAAGGCCTCTACCTGTACACAAACACAGAAAAACGCACACACACAAACTAAACATCCATGCCCTGAGTGGGATTCGAACCCACGATCCCAGTTTCCAAGCGAACGAAGGCAGTACATGCCTTAGACCGCTCGGCTACCGTGACCGGCGAAAAACAAGTTTACCTAAACAAAATTAGGAAGAACGATGATGGCAATAATGATGATAATGGTCATGATTATGATGCCAATCGAAGAGGCTGTAATATAGGTCTATATATAAATATCGTTACAAAACCGAGGCTTCGTGGTTTGTTCAAGCTTGCACCTACAGTTACACCCGTTTCTGCGAATGTCACCGAACCGGAAACACGTTTGAGCTCTCGGGTGACCGGGATATGGCTTCCCCGTTTTCAGAACTTGCAATTAGAAACGGCAGGACACCGGATGGCACGCTAGTTGAGCTCCTTAAATACGAAACAGATACTTCAAGGTGTTTTATGTGGCACGTATAGAGGACTAAGAACTGAGTAGCAGATCAGGTTAGCCCAAGTGGTCACGTCTCAAATTTTGTACTCAGGAGGTTCTTCTTTCGAGTCCCTACAATGTCCATTTTAAGACTAGATCTTCGTAAATTTCGTTTTCACAGCACGTTGAGCGACTTCGCTACAGAAAATCGACTTAGTGTCCAGACGTGTGCTATTTCTTAACCCTTTCCGGTCATATTTTATCTATCTATGGCTCTACAGTCCTTTTGTTAGACCTTGGCCGCTTTTTCAGTTTCTTCATCTTGTACACAGTCGGTAGGACTCCTTGGATGGGGGATCAGCCTGTCGCAAGGCTTCTAGCTATACATAGAATAAACGCACACAGATATCCATTCCTTGAGTGAAATTCGAACCCATGAACACAGTTGATGCCTTAGACCGTGCGGTCACTGTGATCGGCAGCCATGTTACTATTCGACGTTAAAATATGTAACTTATCGTGTGAAAAATGTCATCAGGTAATCCCAGAATCAGTCAACTACAGAAACTTACACATCTGCATTACCTCTCACACTGTTCTTCGTATTCTAGAGGAACCCTGTTTGAATCTTTGCCGGAACAACAGTTACCATTACTTTCCATAGTTTTCCTCAGTTCCTCCAGGCAAATAACAGTATAGGGGCTTAAATTGGTCCTGACTCTTTCCTTGCAAATCCTTCCCATATCATTATTCATAATGGTCAAGTGATTTCTTATCCGACTCATTATAGCCCAAGCGGTGTAATTCGTCATAGCGTCGTTAGAGAAGCCACAGTACTGTATACATTTGTAATTGCTATTTCCTACTCTTATACTGTCACGTGTAAGGGGTACGCGTGACTAAAATAACGGGTTCTTGATCGGATTTATTGGAACTTCAGTTACAGTCTCTCTTAATTAGAATCAATAGAGCGCTATAGTAGATTTACACACTTTTCAGTTCACCATTGCACACGCACTGGGATTCTTAGTTTCCATTAGTCGTCTCCTGGCAACGGATCTCAACACAGAAACTATCATTTCAGATCACTGTGAGGTCGTCTTCGACCCAGTTCTCCAGTGTTAATTCTCTCTCTCAAATTCTCTGTACGACTGGAAACTCCTGATCCGAATTCTCAACAAAGCTGAACTGCCAGTCAGAGTCACATTGTCATTCACATTGCGACTGACGGTCAGTCAGTAAGTCTTGGTGTTGAGCCCCATCTGGGGCTCATGAACAGATATTTATTACTGTTTGACTCTTACGGTCTTGCTTTGTGGGGCGCCCTTTCTAACGAGAGGACGGGTCTGTGCTATGTATATGCTGCTGACACTTGCCAGCGCAGTCTTCCTCGGGGTCCGAGTCCCATGGGACTTGCGACCTTATTTTAATCTCTCAGATTTAAGACTTTTCTTTTCGTCACCTCCTACTACTCGTAGGGTCTCGGTGGAGGTACTCGATCTGGGCTCCACGCGGGAGAGTCTAGTCACTTCAAAGTCAAAGTCACATTTGGACTGACGGTCGGTCGGTCGGTCGGTCGGTCAGTCTTGGTGTTGAGCCCAGCTGGGGCTCATGTCCAGATATTCATTACTATTTGACAGTTACGGTCTTGTTTTTGTGGGGCGTCCTCACTGACGAGAAAACGGGTCTGTCTTTTGTGCATGCTGCTGGCCCTTGCCAGGGCAGTCTTTCCCGGGTCCGAGTCCCTTGGAACTCGCGACCATATTTTACTGTCTCAGATTTGAGACTTCCATTTTCGACGCCTCCTACGACTCACAGGATCATGGTGGAAGTATTCTACCCCGCCTCCACACGGGTATCTCTGACCCTACTGGTGTGGAGGCGGGGTCGAATACTTCCACCGTGATCCTAATCACTTGATTACAGAGATCACTCCAAGTCCAAGTCACGTTGCGACTGACGGTCATCACTCTGTCTGTCAGAAAACATGTTTTCAGAATAGTTGTGTAACCTAGCAACTAGTTAACAGAGAACATAGCCCCTATTGTTTCATGGTTGCTGGAACGTGTATACGGAGTCGTTGCTTAGCAACGATCACATATTGTTGCCACGCGCTTAAGAGAGAAGGTGTTTATCGTGACTTTGCCCAGCTATACTCGTACATGTTACAATATTATCACCATCTATTCAGAATCTTCTTCGATCAGCGTTATTAAGAAAGTCTTAGGGAGGCGGTGCAGGATGGTGTGAACCACGGGCACCTGAGGTCTCATTGTGGCCTCTTGTTCAAAGGTCTTGTAGGTCAACGAAGCAAGAGAATTTACTGACCAGATGAATAACTGTCAAGTCTCCAAGTTAGAGTCTTTACTGTGTCGTTAACTACTTCAACAGAGACCACCAAGAGCTTTACATGAGCCAGGTACGAGGAAAGGCAGCGAATTCCTGCAAAATCTTTTATTCGTATGGACAATAATTGATGCGACAAAGATCGGCCAAAGACACCTGGGAAAGCACCTCAGGGTCAAGTTACCGGTGCAGTGCAGAGGTGGTAGAAATGTGTGTGTTTGCCACTAGCGGGATTGAGGCCGGTGAACTGCTGAACTACATAGCTTGACTTAGCCGACCTCAGCTATCGAGTTCGGAGACATCTACTTCTGTCAGCTGATCCTGCATCTTCTACGAAACTTCCTCCCATTTTATCCATCACCATTAAAAGACCTTCTGGATATGGAACACATGATGAGATAATGCACATGTCACGAAAACATAACGCCTAGGCGGAGTGAGTCATGCTTCAAGCATTCCTGGTGTTGTGTTGGCAGTTATTGACCGTTTAGCATGACGACTGCATTTTCGTCTGAAATGGAAACTACAAGGAGATCGCATGCACTGTTTGTTGTAGTCTCAGCTCAATATGTCACGGACAATTGTAAAGTTATGTGCATGTGTATTTTTGTGTGTATGTACTCCAAATTTCCTTACATACACACTCATGGAGCTGAGCCCTACTGGAGGAGCCGTCAAATCTGCAGCTATTCAAGAATTTCGCAGCATTTTATGGAACCCGAAGGTTTATTACCGTGTTCACAAGAGCCCTCAACTGGTCCCTATCCTGAGCCAGATCAATCCAATCCATACCATCCCATCCTATCTCTACGATCCATTTTAATATTGTCCACCTACCTACGCCTTGGTCTTCCAAGTGGTCTCTTTCCTTCTGGCTTTCCCACCAATATCCTATACGCATTCCTCGTCCCCCCCCCATTCGTCCTACATACACACAGCTTTTGTAATATGATTTGCAATTGTTTCACAGAACGTTAACATTTTAGGGTGTAGTAATAAATACAAATGTGACATCACACTAAACATTAATATCATGAGTGGTTAATATGAAAACCCGTTGTATTTAACAAATATAGAGAGTTTGTACAACTGCAAAACATCGAAACAAGAGCACAAAATTTAAATCTAGGATATATTTAGTGGCATTGAAAACAGGCAGAGTGTTACATGAAAATATTAGTACAGTTACTGATATCAGAGAGGTAACTGTTCAAAAAGGAAACAGTAGCTCGGTATTGCTAGGCCTGCTATTACCTAATGTGTAAAAGTTGTGTTGAAATTCAGAATATTAGGCACACAGTGGGCGCCTACGTTTTTGTTGAATGATAACTGGTGAACAGATGTAGATAAGTAAGTTTTGAGGTTTTCACGGCGATGACTATGAAGAAAGTCGTCTTCAGGGTTTAGGCGCCGTGTATTCTTCGTTTTGGCCGACGTTTCGGAGGAACGTATCGCCTCCATCTTCAGAGCAGTTGAATGGCTTGGAATGCAGAGAGCAGTAGCTGTAGTAGACTACGTTGGCCAAACGAAGAATACACGGCGCTTAAACCCAGAAGACGACTTTCTTCAGATGTAGATAAGCTTTCAGCTTTGATATGGGGAAGCTTATTTAGGTGCCTCCAAATTTGTTTGACATTTTCTGTCGTGCTGTTATATACGTAAGGTAGCGTTATCGGGGGCTTATTTAATTAAGCACCACAACGTGAAGATGTATGTGGGAGTGGAGATGTAGCTGCATTATGCTTAACCTCGGCACTAGATGGAGGTGAGTGGTCATCTTCAGAACCAGCCGTTTGACCCCCGAGAAACAGACCATATTATCGATTGCATAGGAGGCTGGGCGAGTTTCAGAGGCAGTCTGGACTTTATGGAGAAGAGAAAAATAAATCTCTTGCACCCACAAGGGCTCAAACTCCAAATGATGAATTAGAAAGTGTGGAGTTTAAAAGTCTGAAAGTACTTTCACGACATCGGTCTGGAGGAAACTGAGAACACCACGAAAAGCCAACCAGATCAGAGAGTCGCCGAAGCCGAAATTCGAATCATAAGATAACAGCTACAGAAATACGGGTTTACCGGGGATTTTCGAATTATCCTGAGGATTTCAGTGATACGGGAATTATTTAGTGACTCTACATTCCACAAATTTAAAGAGGATAAATATGAATTTGAAAATATGGACTAATTGAAGGAACACCTAAGTGTATCGATCATGCAGTTATGCTCCTACTGTCAAGACGTTCTGATCCACCCCCCCCCCCCCCCNCATCGCAGTCCATTTTGCTTTGCTTTCATTCTTCTGTCCCGTTTGCATTCTTCTCACTTCAAGGTATTTTCTTCTCTAGTTTCGTCTGTTCTTCTGTAGTCATTGTTTAGATAGTCCCTCCTTTTTATCTTCCCTTTCTTTTCCTCAGTTTTTGTGTCCGAAGAATCATCAAAAATATTTTCAGACGCTTCTGGG
>NW_019742447.1:1004492-1044603 GCF_002891405.2 Cryptotermes secundus | reverse complement strand
AATCAAAACTATGTAGTTTCTTGGAATCGTAATACTTGTCCTTAATTATTATAAACGACTTACCGAACTGGTTAGAGTAGAAGTAACGCTCTGGATTCGTATTCGTACGGAGGTCGGTTCGAATGTTGGTTGAGACATTGGCTATCCTGACAGGATTTTTGTGGGGTTTCCCTTTCCCCGCAGGCAAATGCCGGAGCAATGCTTCAGTTAGACGGCGACCGCTTCCTACAAAACTTTTTCATCATTCATTTATCAATTTAAATACACAATTCGAACATGGCAAAGTATTTAGGAATGACGCTAGATGCTTAAACTGCGATGGAAAAACACGTGAAAAAAATAGAAGAACTTAACATAAAATACAGGGAAGCGAAGTGGCTCTTGGGTAGGACGTCCCAGCTGTCAATACAAAACAATATGCTAGTATACAATCATGTCATAAAACCGGCCTGGGCTTATGGAATGCAGCCGTGCGGTTGTGCCCGTAAAGGTAACATTCAAAAGATACAGAGATTTCAGAACAAAGTTCTGAGGGGAATAGTAAATGCCCCTTGCTACGCCCCTAATAGCGACATCCACAGGGTTCTTGGCATTAGGATGGTCACTGCCGAAATTAAAAGGATAGCCAAGAAGCACGAAGATCGGCTTCACGACCACAGCAACGTGGAAGCGATACAGCTAAGAAGCGCGAAGATCGGCTTCACGACCACAGCAACGTGGAAGCGATACAGCTAAGAAGCGCGAAGATCGGCTTCACCACCACAGCAACGTGAAAGCGATACAGCTTTTGACGAGAGGACAGTTAGAAGGCTCAAGAGACTCAAACCGTTTGAACTAGTGTAGTGCAAGTGCGCATTAGTGTAAATAGTGAGATTCAGACTCAAGCCGCTTGAACTAGTGCATAACAATGAGCTCAAGACACCAGATTCTGGGACACACTAGTGGATAGTCTTAGAAGTTTAAGTCAGAAGAGAAATGGTCGTTAGTCTCGGAATAGTAGCATTGTTAAAACGTTGAAGAAAAAAATTATCGATGCGCCATTCGATGCTACATGATCTGGTCATTGAGAGCGCCGATAAATAACTCACAAGTTGAAAAAAGTAAAACAAAACTTTGTCGCTAATATGATTGACAAATACTGGGACAGAAATTACACCGACACAGTCTTGTGTTACTTTTAAAACACTATGGTTTACTGGAAGAAACAGAGTATGAAAGAAAAGAGTATGAAATAGCTGTAACAGAAAAATTCCTATTCTTAGTTGACAATTTTAAGTCTCCCAAGGCGTATAGGCGCTACTGTAGCACTCTTTGCTCTAGTTACAGACCTTAAAAGACTTTCACTGTATAAACGTCACTTCACTAGCAGTAAGTAGGCTTTTGTGTGCCTCAATTACGTAAAGCACTGCTGCTGCTCTCATTCATACAATTGAGAATTAGAACTTCGTTTCCAGTTTATTCTAAGAGCGAGCCGGAACTTGTGTTTGCAATTTAAATGCAGGTTAACATTTCCTTCCAGTTGCTCAACGGAGCTGAATGTTCCACAATAGAGAAACAAACGAACCCTCCCATGAATGGGAACAACACAACAGGCAGTGGATAAAACGCAGTCATTATGGCGGATGGTTCTGTCACATGAACAGAGGCACTTCTGACTTGTGTCCAATGATGTAAAAGACTTGCTTATTGTCACGTGTCACAGTGAGTAAAGACTGGGTTCCGATTGGTAATTGGATTTACTGACCACTTACAGGTCGCGTAACTACAATTAATTATAACACTGTTACTGATTTTCACACTACAAAGCACTCCACGCTACTCTCTTCAGTTTATCTCCTCTAGTCTTCACGGATTTATATCACGGGAATTATAAAAACAAACTCCGTAGGCTGTAGTCCGCAAACGAACTATACCGACCGAGCGACCGCCGCTTGTCGGCGAAGTTAGTGCCAACTTTTGCGGATAGAGGGTGTCGTGTGGTCAGCGCAACGGATCCCAACCTCGGTTTTCTAGACCGGGGTCGCTATTTCCTTGAACTAGTTCCTCAGTTATCCTTACGAGGCTGAGTGAACCCCGTTCCAGACCCCACTACTTCTCAGAAAATCTGGTAACACCGGAAATCGAACCCGGGACCTCTGGATTCGTAGCCAGGAACTCTGACCACTAGACCACAGAGGCGGTCACAGGAACTATAAAAGTCTCACTAAATCACACAGTCCAAATACCACTGCACTATAGCACACATAAATTCTTCAAACCCGACGTTCACTTGCTTCTGTCGCTACTCAATGTCAAAGTCACGTGTGATAGCATAGGTTACATTTGAATACTGTTGAATAAGAACAATGTGCAAGTTGAGAAATAATGTTTCTAAATATGTGTCTTGTTTAAAAATGTTATAGGTTAATTTTTATTAGTTGACTCTTTCTTGATTTCTCTTATTGCTATGGTGTTAAAAAGGTAAGGAGGTCGTGGAGGCCCATAAGGTTGTGAGACGGCGAGATTCATATATTTTCTAGATAATCGGCTCACAAATGGCGGTGAAGTTGTCAACCTTACACGCCAGTCGCCCTNTTCCCCCCCCCCCCCCGGAAGATTCCTGGTACTTTTTCTATCAGAGGCTGAGTCGAACCGAAGGTCATATTGCGGCTGGAAGTATTAGGTCAATTGAAAAATCAAATGACCTTGTCGGGAATCGAAATAGAGACCTTCCCGCTTGTGGCATAGTGCCTCAACCAACTGTAATTGTTTATGCTTCCTGAATTGATGCAAATCTCTCGCGCTCTGCTTAATACTTACTTACACTGGGTTCCACCAAGACGTAACGTGTTGGGGAAATTTTCCGAAAAAAAAAATCACCATACGAGGGCATGTTGAGAAAAGATAAGTTACATTTAATCTGCGGTACATTTAGTTTTGATACGAGTGCCCTAAAATTAGTTTGTGCATGTGATATTACTTTGTGTTTTCACCTGACACTTTTACAACTGCGAAAGGAAAGTCAGACTGTGTGGCGAGCAGGAAAGGGATCTTGAAGAGAAGGATATTATTATTGCTAGTGGGATGGGACTAAGTCCCTTGTACTGCGGCCACTTCTGGCCTATTGTATCAGCCCCAGATGATAGGTGAGGGTGATTGTGGAGCAATTGGTGGAATGAAGATTGGCAGGGGAAACCGAAGTACTCGGAGAAAACCTGCCCCAGCGCCACTTTGTCCACCACAAATCCCACTTGAGCAGATCCGGGATCGAACCCGGGTCGCCGCGGTGGGAAGTCAGCGACTAACCGCTTGAGCTATAGCGGGCCTAAGAGAAGGATACGTATTAGGATAATTAATGACAGTTGCTGGCTTCACACCCGGCGGGAATAATGTAAAACATAGGTGCATTTAAGCACCAAGAAGTGTGGTCAGGGAAATTGAAGTTTAACATATTGGTGTCGAATTAATGACATAAATTAGATGAAGGAAATTGCTTAATGAAAAATGGTGTGATATATTCCCGTTTCCTGCAATTATTTGTTAATTAGTTAAGTCAGACATGTGAGGGTTGATGAGCATACAGCTTGAACGGGAGAATAATAAGTGAATTAAAAATTTTGGTGGATAATTTTTCGTGAATTGGAGCCACTTCGAAGATGGAAGAAGGTGGGAAAATAATATTCTAAGTGGTCCGAAGGAGATATATTTTTTGAATATGAATTGAATTCAGCTGGTTCAAGATATAAGTTTTGTGTTAGTAGTGTTAAGCCTTCAGTTTCCAATGTTTACAGGTAGCAAGCAAGTTACTAGCTAGTTCGTAAATCAGTTATATCATTAGTTCCTTCGTTACCGCATTAGCTGGCTACTTACTCGTAATTCACTACAAAGTTACGTGGAAAGCTGGTTAATTCGTTGCCTAGTTAAGGCCATGTCTCCAACCGGCTATAGCTACTTAATTTACGTCTCTGAGCTAACTGTAACGTGCATTACCTTATTTACATAGGTCCATTCTAAAACAGATGGAATACTAGCGACTTGCTTCACATCTCTCTTCCTTTGGACAGCTGGGCAATTTGTGCTGAATTGCTTTCTTCACAGTCCAACCGTTAAGATAAATTACGGCTCCTTATCCGTTACATACACGTACATAAGAGGAATTTCTGACAGCATAACTTCTTCTTATACTTTTGTGCATGATAGTTGGAAATGTCTATATGGATGCCTGAGGAGGAAATAGGAAGTGACAGAAGGCTGGAAAAATTGCATAATGAGCTTCATAAGTCGTATTCTTGTCTTCGCCAAACATTATTCGGCTAATCAGAACAAAGGAGGATGAGATGGGCATGACATGAGCACGCGTGGGAGAGAGATGGTGGGCGTGACTTGAGCACTCATGGGAGATATGAGGTGGGTATGGCATGAGCTAGTGTGTGAGGTGAGATGGTCATAGCATGAGCACGCGTGGGAGAGATGAGATGGGCATGGCATCAACACGCATGGAAGAGAAAAGATGGGCGTGACATGAGCACTCATGGAAGAGGTGAGATGGGCATGACATGGGCACGCGTGGGATAGATGAGGTGGGCATGGCATGAGCATGCATGGGAGAGAAGAGATGGGCGTGACATGGGCACGCGTGGGATAGATGAGGTGGGCATGGCATGAGCATGCATGGGAGAGAAGAGATGGACGTGACATGAGCATTCGTGGGAGAGATGAGATGGCATAGCATGAGCACGCAAGGGAGAGAGAAGATGGGAGTGACATGAGCACTCATGGGAGTGATGAGATGGCCACAGCATGAGCAGGCGTGGCAGGAGCAGGCGTGGGGGCGTGAGAAATGCATAAAGTTCTAGTATTTATAGGTGACAGTCCAGGAAAAGCTGCGCAGTGGATGGGAAGGTCCATTCATGAAAGTTGAGGGGTGTTGTGATTAGCCATTCGTCTGAATTCAGTGCGAGCGGACGTCCCAAGAGCATTCTTCCTTGTACAGTCAAGTTAAAAAGTTTTGACTCTTGGAATCGTATTTGAGTGCATTATTCTCTAATTACTGTACTAATCTTTTATTTTATTGTTTATTTTTATTCGTTATTTTTTTTTTGTTTATTTATATTTGTACATTTTTTCTATCTCCTCTAACATGCCACCTACACGAAGTAAATTGAGTGGAAAAGTGTTGCATTCACAATCAAGAGAAATTGTTAGTAATTTACGTGTGTATAAGGATATGAAAGAGGCTGGTCCAACAGTTAGAGTGAAGAATACAGGAGTAGAAGTAGCAAAGGCAACAGGTGTATCGGAAAGTAGTGTCAGAAGAATAATATGAGAAACAAAAAATATCGAATCTGGGGCTTCCACTTGCTTTTGACACTCCATAAAGAAAGACCTAGGAAATCTCCATTAGCCACTTTGGACGACTGTAACGAGTCTGTGGTATGAAAAACAATTAATGACTTCTACATAGTCGAAAAACGGAGACCTACCCTGAAAAAAGTTCACGAAAAGTTGAAGAAAACGTTAGATTTTCAAGGATGCATCTCCATATTAAAGAAAATTATTTTGAAACTGGGGTTCCGCTGGAAGAAAACAAAAAATAATGGGCAGATGAGGGTGGAACGATATAATATCAGAGCCAAACGTCTTCAGTATTTGCGGCAAATTAAGGAATGTAGGGAAGAGGGCCGCCCAATCATCTACATGGATGAAACCTATATTCATTCATCGCACACCACCTCATATGCAAGGAGTGATGGATCCATCCAGGGATTATTTTCCCCTGTGTCCAAAGGCCAGCGGCTCATTGTTATCCATGCAGGGGGAGAGCAAGGTTCCATCCCTAATGCCTATGCCCGCTTCAAATCTGACCAAAAAACAGGAGACTACCACAGTGACATGAACTACACCAATTATGAAAAATGGTTAAAGGAGCGACTTATTCCTAACCTTCCCCCAAATTCTGTCCTTGTCATTGATAATGCTCCCTACCATAATGTACAACTAAACAGAGCCCCTAACTCAAATTCAAGAAGAGATTTTATGATATCCTGGCTAAAATATCACCTTCCACCTATTACCTTCAGTAACATTGATTTTTCATCATTGCGTAATCCAGACATATATAATATGATCCTACCACACAAATCGAAATACCTTTCCTATAAAATAGATGGAATCTTTGCAGAACACAATAACGTACTACTGTATCTTCTGCGATATAACGCCGTGTAGTCCGTTGAAAATTAACCGAGCAAGATTTTAGCGTTAAAGCAGGCTTATCATACGCTTTCACTTCATTATCTTGCTCCGCTTATTCGACCCTGAAGATAAAGGCGATATATTCCTCCGAAATATGGGTTGATATTCAACGGACTACACGGCGTTATATCCCAGAAGATAGTGTTCTTCAAATGACAGTTTCCGGACTCAGCTCCATTCAGTTATTTAACTGGTAAGTTACCTTGTTTTTGTGGATGATTACATGGGCACAATTAGGATATGTTCTCAGGGGGAAGGGAGCCAGAAAGTTTGCATACAAACTTACATTTGAGCAGTTTAAGAACATTCTTATGGATCTCCTTCTGTATTCAGGATCTCGCCCCCATCTTCCTCGCATATGGGTAATTATGTTCTCTCTTCGATTTTAATACCACATAAACCCGCTATTTTTCAATTGTAATCATGTCTAGACGAGCTGATAATGTTGGATTTGTAAACGAGTTGTGTTATACGTCTACATTATGAGAGGGCTCATTGGTCCGTCAACCAAAATAACCTGAGAAGCGAGAAATTAAGACGGTACGGTTTTGATAGATACCTTTGGACATATCTTATCGACTTGTACACACTATGACGCCCACATAGATATATAGGGTATAAAGTACAGTGAATACTCTTAACAAATAATTTTCATGCTGATGTGTCAGTGATAAGCATTTTTATCACTTTCGTTGGCTGCTGCCCAGTGTAATAAACAGGTTGTCGGTTCACGTGTTGTTTACAAAAAGCTGCTTTCCCGGTTTGCATTATCAATTCGCTCTTCAGCTCACTGATATTCCTTGCATGGTCATAAATGTGACACAGTTTCCAAATTCTGTAGTTTCCTTTCATGAATATTTAATGCATTCTCAGCCGTATGCAGGCTGATATCACACTGATGATTATTTCAAAGATTATAATTACAGATATATCGAAAAAATCTCTTTCGGATGCGTTTGTCAATACTGAAGAGATATTCTGAAAGGATAAGACTTTTTCTTCCGAATGTGTGAGTGATCGCAACGTAAAAATTGTCCAAGGAAGTACCACACGTAAGCATAGCCTATGTCACATTTTTTTTCTTGTGCACTACAGCCCCAGTGGACCTAGGCCTACCTCCATGAACTTCTCCGTTCACTTCGGTTTTTTCTAGATCTTACACATTCGGTAGGACTCCTTGGGCGGGTGATCAGCTCGTCGCAAGGCCTCTACCTGTAGACAAACACAGAAAAACGCACACAAACATCCATGCCCTGAGTGGGATTCGAACCCACGATCCCGGCTTCCGAGCGAGCGAAGACAGTGCATGCCTTAGACCGCTCGGCTACCGTGACCGGCAGCCTATGTCACATACCCAAAGTAAAACTACTCGTATATAAAGTGGCATAAGAATTTCTTTCGTTCTTTGAAACAATGTGCTTCTGAAAACGAAGTCACTTCGTGGTTTAATGAATAGAATTCCTCCTCTTTTTTTGGGGGGGGGGATGCTGCTTTGGACCTCGATTTTGAGACTAGCTGCCTTGGCTGATGTCTTTCGTTTTGTTCATTGACTAATTAAATGTTGTGATGGTACTGCAAGATATGTCAGCGCCCTTTATAATTGACAATAATCTGATTGTTTCTAAATATACGTCTTGTAAACTTTGTAGTTATTAAATGATTATACGTATAAATGACTCCACGATGGAGTTTAGAAGAGAAGCGGGAATCTGTGTTGTGGAACTGTTGGTACTATATGAAGTGGTCATGGCCTGTAAGATTTGAGGTTTTCACGGCAGTGACTATGAAAAGTGCTGTCTTCTGGGATGTGACTCCGTGTAGATCTTGTGAACCGATAGTGCTGCAGTCTGTAGCCACCTGCTCACGCTGGTTCCTCGCTCGAGAATTTTTCTACATTGAATATGGAAGCGATACGTTCCTCCGAAACATCGGTTCACACAAGATTTACACGGCGCCACATCCCAGAAGACGGCATTCTTCATGGTCATGACCTATTTAAGTAACTCTGTGAAAACCTGCAGCTCACAAATAAGAACTTTCCTTATCAATTGGGAAGCGGGTATTGGATCAGATTAGTCAGTCTGGTTCTTCGAAGTCGTTGAAATAGTAATATGATGAGAATGATGCCGTTCTGTGTTACAAAAAAAAGAGGAGACAGCATACAAGATGTAGTCATATCGTACTTCAATCTTATCAGTAGATGATACCTGACTTACGATCATGACGTCACGAAATTAGACAAATAACGGCGGTGAACGTGGAGGCACAATTTCATACACACCGGAGAAGAGATGACGGAACCCAAAGGTGCGTGAACAACAGCTGCAGTATATTCCACGCTTTTGCAAGAGATTCATGTACTAAGATTTGGAGATGGAAGTCGGCATTACATATTCGTAAATCATTTTCGTTACTGCAGATAACAAATGTTATCCGAATTCTATTTTGGAATTAGTTTTGGCGTTGGATTCAACATAGGCCTGCCAGTTCCTTCATGTTGGGAAATAAAAGAATATATTCTTGTTTCTAAGAAAAGTGGTGTATACGAATCAGCACTGTGGTGTGTTCTTTCTTGACAGCAGATAATTCCTCTACTTCTGAAGTCTAATTCTGTTGTAATCTTTTTTTGCAGGAGAAGTGGTGTACGACTCCATTATCCAGAACAAGCACAAAACCAAGAGCTACTGGGAACAGCTGATGATGGCGGCTGCTACCACGGAGCAGCCCAGGTTACCGTTCAAGAGAGACTTTCTGAGTCTCGGTAGTGATGGAGAAGACGGCAAACCAAGCAGTGACGTATCCGAACAGGAGTATTATGATGCCCGTTCTCAAATCTCACTCCATTCCCCTGCAGAGCCGCTTGATTCCTTAGATCAGACTTATGATCTTACGAGTTCAGGGCCTAAGATTGTTGAAACTGTCTCAAAGAAACTGATGGAGGCGGAAACTGTGAAGTTGAACAAGAGCATTGGTGAAGAGAGTGTTATTGAGAAAGAGATACGTTTGCAACGTGAAAGAGAGGAGGCTTTGGCTCGTGAGAGAGAAGAAGCACTTCTAATGGCCGCTGCTCTGCCACCGGACCACGTTGTCGAGACTTCTACGCCGAGCCCCCCAGTCAGTACTGTAACGGCCACCTACACGAGTCCAAACGCCGCCGAGACCAAGATTGCCCTTGAACTGCGGGAAATGCGAGAGCGGGAAGAGGAACTTCGACGTCTTCGTCAGAGGCTCAGCAAAGAAGAAGCTGACGACGGCTTCAATAGCATCCCCAACACAGACGAAGGCAACTTTTCCGAGTACGGGAGTGAAGAAAAAGAGCTCAGTTTGGACGGCAACAGCAGGTGAGTACTCAGCTTACGATCTTTCCCGCCTCTCCGCATCAAGGATAATTGTAGTCATTAGATGATTAGCAACAACTGACATAAACGAGCCATGAATATACAAATAAGAATCGGTGCTGTGCCGTTGCACATGTTTCTCACATGCGCTTGGCGGATCTTGATCTTCTATCATCCTATAAAAAAGTGAGCCGCGCCATAGCTCAGGCTGTTGGTCACTGGCTTCCCACAGCGACGGCCGGGTTCGAGCCCAGGTCTGGTCGTGTGGGATTTATGGTGGACTAAGCGGCTCTGGGGTAGGATTTAGACGATTACTTCGGATTTCCTGCCAATCTTAATGCCACCAATTGCTCCACAATCATCATCTGGGGCTGGTACAATAGGCCAGTAATGGCTGCAGTACCGAAGGAACTCAATCTCACCCAGCTAAGACTAATAAAATAATAATCCTTAAATAAAAAAAAGCAAATCTATCCCTGTAACATTCCGTGAAGGCCCATAGAGTTATGAGACGTTGAGGGTCCCACATTATCTAGACAGTAGGCTCAAAGATGGCGGTAAGGTCGTCAGCCTTACACGCCGGCCGCGCTTTACTCCCCAGGAAAGTTATTTAATTAATTCCTGGTACTCATTTCTGTTAGAGGCTGAGTCGACCCCCAGGGCCATAGTGCGGCCGGAAGGATTAGGTCAATTGAAAAAATCCAATGGCCTCATCGGGGCTTGCACCCGCGACCTTCAGGCTTGTAGCATAGTGCCTCAATCAACTGCTCGTGCCCCATCCTTAAATAAATATTTCACAAAATACGTACATCTATTTTAAATATAAACTATTTTAGTCCATGGTGCCGTACCCTAGAGCCCCTAAAATGTAGACTCTTACTTTATGGGAAATACACATATGACAAAAGCAGCTTTATTTGGAAATATGAATAATATAAATTGGAGAAATGTAATCAGAATCGTATGTATTTTTGAGGCAAATAATATTCCGTGATGAAGCCCCGTACTTAGGGCCCGTTGGAACGAGTTTACATAACTTATTGGGCGTATTTTATTAGAGTCCATAAACTTTCCTGCTCCTTAGCAGTCTGTTGCTGTATTACATTGTCACGTGTTGGGTATATGTCACTCGACAAGTAACTTCACGCCTTATTTGATATAGCGAATTTATTCCACTTCGTTCATACATTTACACAATTTACAGTGTCACAATTACTGCCATCGGCAGTATCACAATTCTTCTTCTGTAGTCACTGCCATACACTCGATACAACCCGACTCGGCGACTGCTACAATTCTACTAACTGGTTAATTGTTACTCACTAGTAACTCACTCGTAACTGGCTCAGGCCTCACTCACTAATCACTACTGAATAGCGTTCGCTGCTCCTTATTTTGCCTCGGCACGGACAACACAAAAAACAGTTACGTGATAGGTACCGCTGTTGCCTGACGCCGTGTTTACAGGTGTTGCTAGCAACGCTGTCGGGAGTTGTTTACGGCTGGGTAGTAATCACGGTATTCCTTGTTGCGTGACGCCGTGTTTACCGATGTTGCTAGCAACGCAGTCGAGAGTTGTCTCCTGCTGCGTAGCAACTGCGGTATCCCTTGGTAACAATACAGTCGCTCTTCTGCCACGTCACGGCTGGGAAGGGGGGGGGGCGCTCAACAAGCGTTGCGTACTGATGGAAGGAGTGGGGGTATGTGACGTCACTCGCGAGACCGCAGAGTTTACGTGACCCCTACTTCCCGTTGCACCATCTACGTCACAATATTATTTATGAACTGAGAAGGCTCAGGGAAGATAGTGGACACCTAGGGGTAAAGGATGATATTTTGATTCTTGTCGTGGGAGAGTTATTTCTGTTCTTCACCCTTGCTGAATATCCTCCTGTTCTGAGTATTAGCAACTTTTTCGAAGATGATAAAGACAGCCGGAATGTAAAAGGTAAAGTTGTCCCAGTGCTTAACTAATTAAGCACTACACCATGAAGCCGTATGGGGGAATGGATGTACAGAATCGTATTTTCGTGATATCGATACTAGTCGGAGGTGAGTGGTCAGCTTCACGCCTCGGCCGCTTTACCCCCGGTGAAAGAGCCCCCGGTTCACAGTGTATAGGAGGCTGGGTGGGTCCCAGAGCCGGTCTAGATTACGTGGAAAAGTGAAAATTCTCTCCCCCCCACTGGGACTCGAACTCTGACCACTCGGTCATCGAACACGTAGCCAGTCGCTATATCGACTGCGTTACACCGGTCGGAATGTAATCATGTCATTTACTTCAATCTCGTACCGAGGTCAGGAATAGGTGGAAATCACCTCTGAGTTTTTCCGTCCGTTCATGGCGTGATTTACATTCCCCGAAATTTAATAAAAAAAGTTCTTTGCATTATAGTTATGTTCTAAGCCGTTACTGGATAGTCTGTTTCACCTTTAGGAAGTAGTTGTTAGGCTTGGATTATTAAGTGTGGTCCATGAATCTTATCTGGTCCATTTTGGGCAGAAGGAAAAAATATTGTCATTCTTCTGAATTTGTGACTTTGAGTTGCACGTTCTTTGCACGAGGTATAAGAAATAAGCGGATTGTGGGGAGATCGTGCCCGCCCTTCCCCGCATTAATCTCGGAAAATATTGAACCGGTTTGTATGAAAAAATTTGAATTAAATTGTTGCGAACCTGTACTTAAAATACGGCGGGTGAGTATAATTGTCGTTCACGCTACTACAATGTAACCTCTGCTTCATATAAAGTGCAAGTAGAATTACATGAACTTTCTAAAACGAACCGTCGCACAGCAAATTCCTTCATTTTTCATTTTCACCTGTGTCCTGTATAGCTAATGTTTAACGAGAGACAAGTCAAACAACCAACGTTCTATTACCAACCGATGTAAGACGAGATTTTTGACGACCAAAGCGACTATGGAAAGACCAAGATTATCTTTGGATTCTTCAAAATAGACCCTAACGCCCTAACCCCATGATTTCGACGACCATGACGACAAGAAAAACAATTTATGACTGTGCAATGTGGTATCTATAATAGATCTGCAAGAACGGGGTTGTCTGCATGAAACAAACGGATCGAATAGGTTGATCTAGCAGTTCGCTCTATACTTGTATTCTGGAGGCGCCTACTTCGAATCTCGAATAGACACAGACTATCCTGACAGGATTTTTGTGGTGTTTCCTCAGACCTTCAAGTAAATTCTGGGATATTACCTTGATTAGATGACGGCGGCTTCCTTCCAAATCCTTTCCAGTTTATTAGCCATGAATAGTCATATAGCGTAGATGGTTACAGCGTATAACCCACAAAATATAAATAAGCAAGCAGGCGGGTAGTAAGACGGTTTATACAGAATCTTTGAAATGTACTGAAAAAATAACGAATACTCGTACATTGAGGTGCTCCTTTCATCTGCTGTTTATATCATCATCTGCAAGGGTTGAGCTTGTTAGCCTGTTCCGTCCTCAAATATCAAGCCATTTCCTTCTTGGCCTTCCTGGTTCAGTCCTTCCGTCGGTGATGAAACCAAAATTGCTCGTTGTTTTAGTTATAAGCGGAAAAACTAGATGCCTGGAACAGCGGTAAAACTTCTGATTTATTTTCGCGTTATTTCTGGTTCGAATCTCATCGAGGGAAGAGGATACTAACCGACGTGCTAGAGTTTCAACCAGCCCGCCTTCGAATTTACCATGACCGCTTAATTCCGAATTCATACCAGCTCATTATATTACATATATTTCAACCAATACTATATAGCGTTCGCTGCACAGCAAAGGTTTACAGTGAAATTAAAAAAAAAAAAGTCGTCGATTATAATTTGTTAGATTGTAGAAATAAGAGTTTCCGTTATCCGGAATAATAGAGGCCGTATTGCCGGCCTTTGAATTGGGAATATGGTTAGATCTTCTAGAATACAACACATACTGAAATGATCTGGCCCAACAAGTGCTTTGGGGTTGAAAAGACGTTTTATCTTTTTACCTTTACCTTGCAGTTTACATTTGTTAGCCTGTACCGACTGCTCTAGGAGCCGGGGTAACATGGTTGGTATAGCGACTGGCTACGGGCTGGACGACGAAGGGGTCAGAGCTTGAGTCCAGGTAGGGTCAAGAATTTTCTCTTCTCCACGTCGTCCAGACCGGCTCTGGGGCCCATCCGTCCTCCTATCCGATTGGTACCAGGGGCTCTTTCCTCCTCGGTAAAGCGGCCGGGGCGTGAAGCTGACCACTCACCTCCAGCTAGTGCCGAGCTCAAGAAAATGTGGATATATACATCCACTCCTCCACACGCCTTCATGCACAGTGCTTAATTAGTTAAGCACAGGGATAACTTTACCTTTTACCGACTGCTCTAAAGAGGTAAGATTTTTCGGGTATCATGGAAACAAATTTTTTTTAAAACGTTATATAAAGCACACTGATTACCACATGTATCACCTGCTTGAACATTGTCCACAGTCTGTGTGTGTTTCGTACGATTCTCAGAACGAAAGGCGACTGTTTCCCTAAACAACATTAACCAGTTGGCCTTTATAATGGAGTCGCAGTTTGTATCTTACGGCGTATGAACTGAACCTTTAAATAATTATTTATTTAAAACGTATCGTTCTTTTTTGCCTATATTCGTGACCCATTCTTCTGAGTATGATAAACCACGCCCACATTCACGGATAAGGATAGAAGCCATTATCTTTAGATATTGGCATGTCGATAAGGGAACGGAACGTTGATGTTGGTAACTGTAGTCAGTCACTGACGGCCGCGTTTTTGTGAAACTAGATTATCCATTGTCAGATGGAAGTCACGTTCCACGAAGACCACAATAACGGATATTACGATAGGTAAGTAAATACCGAGTGACAGTGAACATGATCTCTGTTTGCCATCGTTAATCCTCGTGAATTACTAAGAGTATGGCGTAACATAAGAGACGGGTTAGCGTAGTCGGTATAGCAACTAGCTACGGGGTGGACGACAGAGGAAGTCGGAGTTCGAGTCCCGGTGGTGTGAAGAATTTTCTCTTCTCCACATCGTCCATTGCCATACGGTCACTTCGAGGAAACTGCAAAACGACTGCTGCCAGTGGACGAAGATACGGAAGTTTAATTCCTTATCAATTCGAATACAAGTGATTAAATTAAAATCAGAAACGAATATTTATAAAATTCTAAACGATTTTAAATAGTGCACGAAATTCTCGTGCCTTAAATTTATTGGGGGGGGGGTTGTTTTGAATCCCAGTATAGTGACGATGTTTCCGTTGAATTTTCTTCAAAACGAAATTTTAAAGTTTTAACGAGATTTATCACAAAATATTTCATTTACATTTTTGTACAACTTTAATTTTTATATTTTAATCTTTAGTCTTTAATTGTTTAAATTTTATTACCTAAATATTTTAAAATTTTGATTTATGCATTTAAAAACACCCACGAGCACAATAAGGATCCTTATTGAAGAATTAGATGCAAATAGATGCAATTCACCAACAAACTGGTATCATTGTACTCCTACTGATGACCCAGTATAAAGGTCGAAACATGTAGCGTCAATAAAAACGAATGTTGCTACAATAGTGTCTACTTTGTTTTTAAATACAGAATATTGTTGCGTAGACTGCCATACGTTTATATACATTTTATGCCCTATTTATAACACATAAGAGGATACGTACTATTAAGAGTGCCAAAGAAAACACAGATGAAATGATGAAGAAGACAGATAATTTAGGAATTACTAAAGAAGGATCTTTGTGATTTATACAAATCGCTTTTATTGTTAGGTTAACGATACCCACGTTGCTTTTTAAATTCAAATTCAAATTCTTACGTTCCTTACAGAATAAATGTCCTGTGTGGTTTCCAAGAGATCTCCGATATGACAGTAATGATACCTATCTTATGCCGATAATAGTATCTAGTAACGTTCTAATGATATCGTAACGAATTACTTCACTATCTGACCACGCTCCTTAAGAGATATGTTAGGCATGAAGCATCATTCCAGCGTTTGTTTGTGAGGTTAGCTTTGTTGCCGCTTTGGAGACCACTCCGTGGAAACTTCAGAGTGGAAGAGGAATGATTATATTTTATAATAAAATCTTAAGTACATAATTCTGCTTATATTTAAGCATTCCTCGTATTTGTATGCTCATGTAACGTGGGATTTTGATCGATGGGGAAGAAATACGAAAAATTTTACTTTTTTTTTTCTCAATTTTATGACTCCTGGTGCAAAGTACAGAAATTCTAGGATCGTCTCCACTTTTTAAATCTTAAAAGGAAGTTTCCGTTTTAAAATACTCTGCGAGAAACTGTTTTATTTTTTCATAGTTACCATACTTCTTCAGCAGATATAACGTTAGCGAAAGCAACTCTGCTGTTGAGTCGTAATTCGTGTCTGACCCCCTACCCTGCCCAATATTTCATACTCTTCACTTGTTCCTAAAAACAATTCCACTAAACTGGGAAGTATACCAGAATTATACCGGTACTCGAAAGCAACTCACTGCCACCGAGTATCTCGGTTGCTATTCCTCATTTGAGTCTGTAGCGCTCCTTCACCCGCGGGATGTCCCGACTTCGACTTTCGCCCCGCAAGCCTGCCGTCATGAACTTTACATTAATTTCCTCGGTTCTTCTAATCAAGCACAGGGATAGCACGTTACAATTTTTCAAGATTGACTCCTTACACTTTCTCCTGGCTTCCTTAATCAAATTCATCGATTCGACGTTATGTAACCAAAGGAACTGGCACTATTTTATAATCACAGAGAACACTTAATACTAGATTGGCCGCGTCATAGCTCAAGCGGTTAGTCGCTGGCTTCCCAGTCAGGGTTCGATCCTGGCCTGGTCAAGTGGGATTTCTGGTGATCAAAGTGGCGCTGGGGCAGGTTTTCTCCGAGTACTTCGGTTTCCTCTGCCAATCTTCATTCCACCAATTGCTCCACAATCACCCTCACCTATCATCTGTGGCTAGTACAATAGGCCAGAAGTGGCCGCAGTACAAGGGACTTAGCCCCACCCCACTAGCAATAAAAAAATAATAGAGTTAAGTAGTTTTCATGGTGGTAAAATTTAGCTTGTTATCTTCTGGATTATGACAGGATAACGTAACGACATTTCTGATTAAGAACTGAGCTGGTAAGTTAGTGATGTGACATTAACTTATAGCGTTATTAGAAAACTAACTGTGCCTCCGTTATTCACGTTAGCATATTCATTTGGATTCCCTTTACTTGCTTTTTGCACAAATATTATTTTCTTGGGCTATTTAACGACAATTTCAATATTGAGATTATGTGCGTCGAATGGTAGAATGGTAGATGAATAATGATGAATTGGAACGGATTTGGAAGGAAGCGGTTGTGGCCTAGTCAAGTATTATTCTGGCATATGCCTGGAGGGACTGAGGAAACCTACGAAAAATCTCAGTCATGATAGCCAATGGCCGACCAAAGAAATAATTTTCCACCCACGTAGAAGAGAGAGAAGCGAGTTAAAATTTACTTGAATTAATTTTGTTAAATATTGAGATGTGTCTGAAATTTGAGGAGGATTATTCCGGGTCTGTGTGAAAACTACGAAGATAAAAACCACACATGATATAGTGACTGTGACAGCGACGGCGGTAGTGATAGTAGTAGCAACTTCCGCGTCATTTATTTTAATTTCTTAACCACATAGTTTATGTGGGTCTACCTAATGAAAGGCAATAAAATGATTATTTCATGAAGTTAAGCAGATTTGACCACAGCCTCATAGTTGTTTAATGTATGTTCTTTCACATCATTCAGGCAGATAAAATGCTTTTCTCTTAAAAATAGGTCCCAGACTTGTAGTATCCGAGTTTCTAATGGCAGTGGGTATGAAGGAATATAACGACGTGCAGTTTGTGGAAAATCATCCAATGTTTCAGAGGAGCATATCATCTTCATCATCAGGATTGAAGGATAAACTAAGCAAAAAAACACCATGAATCAGTTGTGCGGCATGCTCCCCTGCAAACGTCTATGATTTTCAACAGACTACTTCGCGCTCTTTTCCAGAAATATTGTGTACCTCTTCAAGCCCCACCCATTTTTCCTCGTCCTTTTCCTATCGCTTTTTGTAATCATGCCCACACCTCATTCAGTGTCACACATCTCTACTATTTCAAAGAGTTTTATTAAATAACCAACAGTGTAGAGCAAGACTGAAATTACATATCCCAAACATACACAAAAATTTGTTTACAATAGGTACAAATTCTGAAAATGAGACATTTTTGTGATTTGTGGAACTTTTATTTGCTACTTTGTGACTTGTGGAACTTTTATTTGCTACTTTGTGACTGCAGGTGATGATACCATGCAGTCTGGTAAAATGTCAAGTCTACTCAAAGATGGAGTCAGTATGTTCCCCCAAGGGTAACAACTACCAAACTACACAGCGCCATAACCAGGAACACCAATGTGATCTTAACCGCTGTGAAAATGTAACCTCACTTTACTTTCAGAATCACTGTTTTTTTTTTACTTTTTCCAGCGTCCGGTATTCCAGAAGATAGAAAACTCGACGTGTCGCAAACTCGCTCTGTTTCCGTCCTCAGTGAGCTTAACTCTTTCTAAGGGACCCAGATGAGTAAGTGTCTTCCATATTCACTTGGGGACAGAAACGGATCGATTTTCCGAAACGCTATGTTTTCTATTTTCTAGAATACCAAACAGTGGAAAGAGTCCAGTAATTCTGAGTGTTTAACACCATCGTCAGAACCCTTTAGAATCTATGTATTTTGTTTTCCCGTTCAACTTCCCAACTTTCTTCTTTATTTCTTTTTCTTCCCTATTAATATCTCCTTATAACGCTTAGAGGAACCCTCTGGTAAATTTCATTATATCATCTCCAAATAGGGGTACGCGTTAGCGTAGTTGGTTGAGACACTACGCTACAAGCAGGAAGGTCTCGGGTCCAAGTCTCGATGAGGTCATTGGATATTTTTTCAATTGACCTAATTCTTCCAGCCGCACTGTGGCCCTAAGGTCGACTCAACCTCTAACAGAAATGAGTACCAAGAATATTCGAAGAATATTCTTTGGAGTAAAGGGCGGCCGGCACGTAGGGCTGACAACCTTGCCGCCGTCTATGAGCCGATTGTCTAGAAAATGTGGGAACCTCAACATCTCACAACCCTATGGGCCTCCTTGGCCTGTTACAGGGATACGTTTACTTACTTACACTTCCAAATAAGCCACAACTGCTTCAGTCATCCTTTCTAACTCACTGTTTATAATTATTCAGGTATTCATAATTGGATGCTATTTAAGCCATGGAATCGGCATACAACTCTCGCATATTCCAGTGTGACAGAAATGTAAAGTATTAGCGCTTCGTTGTGGAAAACGCAAGCTTCTAACCCGGTTATGTGTGTTCACAGTCGCATGATGAGTCCAGAAGTTCCAGCAGGTCCTGAAGCTTTCTTGCACCAGAGGACACAGTCCATGGATTCCATGAGTTCTGGGCACAGCTCAGGCTCTGGCTCTGGTTCCGGTAACATTGACATGATTGCGAGTCGCCGTCGAATCACTGTGAAGCCTCTAGATGAACCTGATGATGAAGAGATTCCAAGCTACAAGATGAGGTCAGACATTTGTGTACCAGCTTTCCGTATATGTAATGGTGTAATGACTTGGATTATATTATGACCCTACCAAGTTGTGTAATATTAGTGCAACTAAATTCGTTGTACAAGCAGGCTTAGAATTTAAAGCAATTCTGAAGCATGATCCATTATACCAATATTATATTGGCAATGGTTTTCCTTAAATAATGATTTGTCAGCACAATGGCAGTCATCTAAACATGGGAGTAGATCCAGTTCATGAATAACCATATCAGACATACATCACACAATGAATAATTCCAGTACAATGTTCATATAACTTAGAATTTGTAGTATTATATTGTACTGAATTAAAAGCAAGCATTGATTGCTGTGTTGCTTTTATAAAATATAAATCCAGGTACTGTAGTAGGCTGCATGTGATCTCTGAAGTAGCAAATAAGATATGGCAGAATTGTTCAGGAATGTTTCAGTATACCACATTTTTCACAAAATCAGCGTGTTTGTAATCGTTTGTTGCTATTTGTCTAAACAGTAAATTGCAAAATTTAGTATCTCATCAGTCTGTGGCTTGAATTTGTTACTTTACTGTGACTCCATCCTAATCAGGTTTTGCCATAATCTTGGAACTCTGGAAGATGTATTATTAAAATCTTTGGTTTCAGATGGAAAGCATTTTAAATTCTTATCTCTGTTCATAATGACTACCTTTCTTTAGACCACTAATGGATTACTGCAAGGCCTTTTGATTTTAATTCTTTTTAACTTTTCTAAATATATGTATAATCAACAATCATTGTAATATATGCAAAAGTTGTGCAAAGATCTTTACATATTGTGGTAGAACAAGGAATATTGTGGTTAAGAAAATGAATGCAACCTTACAGTAGCAATTTGTTCAATATATCATTTACGCTTGCCAACAGCTTATATATTTTTGTAGTAAACAAGTCTTCCAAAGGCACAACATGTTCAGTGTTTCTCATAATGTATGTGGAGTTGTGTCAGGCTTTGTTACATATAATAATGCTTACCCAATTTTCAGAAAGAACTAGGATGTACAACTACATTTTAATGTCAACTTAGTAATACTTATAGTTCCTTCTAAACCAAATAACAGTAATAATATTCTTGGTATGCCGGCCTCTGTACTTTGTCACCAATCCTTTCAGTTATCTCTTTTTTATCTACTAATCCTTCAGCACTAAGTTTAGGAATTTTGCTTCTGTCATTAATATTAACAGCTTATGTGTGGTGATTTGATATGAATTATTCCTTTAAGTGATACATTACAAAAATCTCTTTAATATGGGAGCTGAAAATATTTAACAGCATTACAACTGCACATCAACTACATCTGAGTAGACAGGAAGATCTTAAGTGGCAGTGGATGTACTTGTTCCTCTTATATCCTAATTCAAGGGAGGCAATGGCCATGAATGATGAAAGCTAGCGATAGTAGTTCAGCACACCAAGTCACAAGAGATAACACATTTGTAGAGATTCCCAGTTGACTGTTGGAGGCGTAATGGAAACCGCAGTTAAACCAAACCTTTTACTTTGATATTATTATATTTCAGCATCCTGTTGCATTGCCACATCACTCGTTCACTTGTTTCAATCTCTAATGGAACATAAACTTTTATTTCAAAATGTCATTACAATCACATTTAAATTTCCTAAATATCATTAAAAATCACATTTTATTTTACCGTTCCGACATGTTTCGGCCCTGTAAGGCCATCCTCAGGTAGCTGTTAGTGGATTGAAACCACCGCACTGTATCAGACAAATTTTTACTGGTGTGTTGTGAAAAGTGTACCTCAGCCGAAGAATACTTGCACTGTAAAGGATGCACAAAGTGAAGCACTGGGACTGTGCAGAAACAGATTACGGTATGGGTGTATAAACTGCGAAACCAATATTTTCATTAAATTAGTGATTGTTACGAATTAGCCCAAGTGGTTTTGCAACTTTCTCCGAGATTGGATTACATTGCTGCCTATTGACAGATTCTGATTATAATTCACCCCGTTAGATGTTTCCGTGATTTATTCAGTTTAAGTACTTCAGCCAATATAACTGTTTTTGCGTTTTAATTTTCCCAAGAAATAAACCTGAATTCTAGAGAAACATAACTGTTGCAACTAACCCCCCTTTGGGCCACGCCACAGCTCAAGCGGTTAGTCGCTGGCTTCCCGGGTTCGATCCCGGATCTGGTAAAGTGGGATTTCTGGTGGACAAAGTGGAGCTGGGACAGGTTTTCTCCGAGTACTTCGGTTTCCCCTGCCAATCTTCATTCCACCATTTGCTTCACAATCACTCACCTATCATCTGCGGCTGGTATAATAGGCCAGAAGTGGCCGCAGTACAAGGGACTTAGTCCCACCCCACTAGCAATAAAAAAACTCCTTTCTGTATGGTCTTAAGAACACGATACATGTAAAACTCTCCGAATATTGCATGTTCCATATAGTTAAAATTGTGACTTCAGACAGTTAAAATTTGGTGGGTATAAGGTTTCTTCTCAAAACTTCAAAGTAAACAATTTGTAACCTGAGAACACTTCAGTCCTACTCAGTACAGTCCAAAGTTTAAGATGTTGCGTCAAGTTCTGAATTATCATTAATAAGGCAACTGAGTAAGACAATTATAATTGGTTTCAAATTGGTGGATATATGTTTAAACTTACGTTTCATTGCAATGGTGTGGGAAGACAAAAAATATTATATACACATAATTCCGGTCTAGAATACCGAAATTAATGGCCGTGGGGATTCGTTGCGCTGACCACGCGACATCCTCTGTCCTCTGAAGTTGGCACTAACTTCGCCGACAAGTGGCGGTCGCTCGGTCGGTATAGTTCGCTTGTGGACTAAAGCCACAGAGTTTGTTTTTTGTTTTATGTACACATAATACGAGTATTATACTGCAGCATCCTGTTGTGATGTGTATTCTAAATTAACATTCACACTTTCCACCATTTCTGAGCGATTTCTTCGATGTATAAAAATTCAGAGACATTCATCTCTTCCTATTATTTGTACACTATAAGTTTCGGTCCATCTGGCCATCATCAGGTGACAAGTTGAAGAGGAAACTGCTGCACATTGTCATGCTGCTACACTTTTCGTTCTACAAGTGTATAAATATTTACATAATATTTTGAAATTATTTTAAAATTATTTTTAAAATATCATGCAGCCACATACATAACCAAAGAAGATCCAACACACAAAATATACACTTGACCCAGAACACATCCATACAACAAGATAATTATGCTATGATATTTTAAAAATAATTTCAAAATATTTTATAAGCATTTTACGCCTTTAAAATGAAAAACATAGAAGTGTGTCAACAGGGCAACAGCTTCCTTTACAACTCGTACGCCTCAGGATGGCCAGTTAGGCCGAAACATGTAGTGTTCGAATAACAGAAAGAGACTAAATGCTTTTGAAATGTGAATTTAGTACGTTGACAAAGTTACACAGGAACTTTGAGAAGTGAGTGTGCTAAGTCGGCATAGCAGCTGGCTACGGACTGGACGACCGAGAGGTCGGAGTTCGAGTCCCGATAGGGCGAAGAATTTTCACATCTCCATATCGTCCAGACCGACTCTGGGGTTCACCCAACCTCCTATAAAATGGGTACGGGGGCCCTTTCCCAGGGGTAAAGAGGACGAGGCGTGAAGCTGACAACTCGCCTCCAATTAGTGCCAAGGTCAAGAAAATGTGAATCTATACATCCACCCCCCCATACGCCTTCACGGTGTAGTGCTTGATTAGTTGAACACGGAGACAACTTTACCTTACATGCTATACTTCGAAAACAATGTTTCTTGAATGCATATAGGTTCTAATTTTAGCAAACAGATATAAGACCTAAGTAGGCTTTATTATTAATAAGACAAAGAACGAAATATTACATGTTTACATATCACTGTCTTACTGGTGACCTCTATAACAGTGCAGCACTGTTCCCAGCTTTGCAACCTAGTCGTATTGCTCGAGTATAGGATTTTCTTGAAAGCTTTAAGCAGCTGATTGAACGAGGAGTGAAAAGCAAGGCTCTTATCATAATTAACTTTTGTCAAGCTTGTTATCATGTGATTGATCATTGTGTGATAAAATTGCCGTTCAATAGAAACCCACGTAGTACAGTCCATACGAATTAATCTTGGTACTTAAATGTACCCGTAGTAATCTGTGGTGTAATTCTTCGAGAATGTCACAGAGTCTCTATCCAGGGATATTTTATTCCCTTGGCCCGGTAAGAGCCTAATTTCTCCACTGTGTACACGTAAAATAACGGTCCTTATGGGTAACGAATAATTTGGATTTGAACACTGTGCATGCTTTGTGTTAACATAGAGCTAATATCGATGCATTTTTTAAAAATAACTAGATATTGGAATCGCTGTCAAAATTTTATTACTGTTTTGGTGTTATAGATATATTACTGAAATGAAGATACAAAATCATCCCATAATTAGCAGCTCAACTTTGTTAACGAAACAATTGCTCTACCACTTGTTTCTATCTCTTCGCCGTAAGAACCAGACATCTTGCCACACAGCTGGGTGGAATCGTACGAAGTTTTGTTAAGGTTGCTTCTTTTTCTGTTTTATATTTTTAGAAGCTCAAAGGCCTAAGATATTTAATTTAATATTTAATCCAGAATAAGAGCCCGTCGTGCCATCCGTCGTCATTCCTTTGTGTCATGGATAAATATGAAAGGGCTCTTGCAGCTGACGATTCGCCATGTTTATAATCCAGTGAGTTATATCACTTGCCCTGCCTAGAAGCATTCGAATTAATGTAGTTCCTGTTTATCATATGGACGGCTGATAATCTAATAACTACAAAGGTTACTGTTCACAGTCGCCGTTGTAAGAACCCCAAGACCAACACAGTTATTCTTAGTTTGTTCATCGACTCTCTTCTCGCTACATGGATTTTGAAACGTTGAGTGGGCGGTTGGCTGTGACTATTTAAGCGGGAAAAGTCGAGGAAAGAAGCGGTCTTGTCTTACGTTTTCGTTACTACTCCTACATTTCTCTCTGGACAGAGGAAAATGGAAGCTTGTAGTGCACGACGACTAGCCTATGTTCCCGGCGATGACGAATCAGATTTTGTTCCGAGGAATAGTCTCTCCTATTCTTAAGCCTACGTAATCAACCGGAAACAACAATTGGTCTGCCTGTGTGTCGATCATTAGCCTTCAACGTATTTCGCCTATGGCAAGTAAATAGATTTGGAAATTTTAGGAAAAAATCAAGTATATTACAGAGGATATTAGTAAAAGATTGACTTCAGAGAGTGTTTTATACCATTCATTTCAGTGTTTTATCTTGCCGTTTCCAAACTGAAATCTTAAACACAACAATATGAGACTATTTAGCTGATGTATGAAACTTTATCTGTGGTTCTGATGGAATAAACAGAGTGTGAGGGTGTTTGAGCGGAGGGAGGTGAGAATTTTTAGAATCTGAGAAAGAGGAAGTAAAAGGGGTTTGGAGAATACTGCGTAAAGAGGAGTTGCATAATATGCACACTTCACTATGTATTATCAAGGAGATCAAACAGAAGAATATGAGATGGGCTGAGCATAGGGCATGCATCTATATAACATTTTAGTCTTGGAAATCATACTGGAAGAAAACATCGAGATACGTAATCACAGATGAGAAAATATTGAGATCAAAGAAACGGGCTGTGCTGATCATCATGAGAGAGACTGGTGACGGCCTTTTTTCAGCGGTAATAAAAGTCTGGTGCCATAGAATGTGGGTAGTTCCTTGATAAACTGAAGGACTATAAATGTCTCGAGAAAGACTTTGTTTCTTAGTGTCGTTTCATTTCCTTTCAAGACTGAGGAGGTTAGAGGATAACATTATAATGAACATTTAAAAATTTGTAAGATTTGAGGTGTTCATAGCAGTCACTATGAAGAATGTCGTCTTCTGGGATGTGGTGTCATGTACATCTTTGTGAACCGACATTTCGCTTCCATCTTTGTGGTAGAAATTTGTTTTGGTGGATGAAAGATGGAATTGCTTTTGGATCGTGTTCAGCAGTAGGACTCTAACCATTGTTTTAGAGAGACGGTTATATTTTGTAATTGCAGTAAGACAATAGTGTACTTACAAATACAAAAAGCTGATTTCGAAGTATCGTTCCATTTTTAGACATAGCCCAGAATTTGCATACCTGACTGAGGTAAACCAGATATAAATCTCTCTAGGGTTCTCGGCCTCTGATTAATTCTGCAGTTCTCTCGAATGTAGGTAAACTTTCATGCGAAGTTTAACCACTGTAAAAATTTTCGTTTACCGTTCTATTTAAACGAGAAATGTTTTCTTCAAAACGCTAACACTTTCTGATTTTGGCACTGAAGTTGCTCGGCACAAATTTAGCAGTTGAGCATTTTCTACTACCATATGAAACAGAGAAATAAGCCTGTTGTGCTGTAGAAGAAGAGTGTCATATCTGTGACCTAATCACATGTCTGATGCCTTTTTAAGATAATTAATGCCATAAAAGCGCTATCAACTGTTGCAATGATTGGTATTTTGTAAATAGGTAACATTATATTGAAGATTACGATCTTCTGAGGTGGGATGTCGTGCAGTTTTGTAGCTATCCCACAAACTGAAAGGTATCACATCCCAAAGGGCAGTAATCTTAATGGAAACCGCCCCAAACCTGCATTACTCAGCTTACTACAATCACTAACACCAACATGGCTGCGCGATACCGTCATCACGTAATACGAAGTCCTGCAATTGGATACGGTAATACATCTCTGAAAAATGTGCATATTTGTTGAGGCATCTTTTTCTGTAAAATATGATAAAATGGCGGCTTCATCAAATCTTTATTTATTTTGTTGTTTAATAGCGATAACTAATGAACCATTAGAGCTAGACATGTAAAATTTAGTATGGAGATAAGTAACATATGTGCCTACAAATTAAATATTAAATATTGATTTACGTCGAAAATTAGTGCCAATTTTGGTGGATAGAGGTTGTCGCGTGATCAGCGCAACGAATCACCAGGGCCGTTAATTTCGATTTTCTAGACCGGAGCCGCTGGTTCCTTGAAATAGCTCCTCAGTTATCCTCACGAGGCTGAGTGAACCCCGTTGCAGACCCACTACTTCTCAGAAAATCTGGTAGCACCGGGAATCGAACCCGGAACCTCTGGATCTGTAGCCAGGAACTCTGGCCGCTAGACACAATTTCGCCTACAAGCGGCGGTCGCTCGGTCGGCGTAGTTCTCTTGCGGACTCAAGACATGGAATTTCTTTTAAGTCGAAAATTAAAATATAGCTACATCTTCGTTATGTGCAACGAATTTAAAGTTACTCGAAATGAGAAAATCAGTAAATGATAATATTGTTAAGGTGTTCATGAAATTATTCGTTACAGCCAAGAGCGTGGAAGGTTGAACACAATGCATGTGAAAGTGTATTTCTATACCGTTTACATCTTTACAATCATTTTCAGATTATAAAGGAGTGTGCAGTCTTAAGTTGCGTCCACATTACTCGTGCTCGTGCATCAGAAGCTTACTGCTGCCGGAAAATCAGGATCTGGAGCTGATATCTGTTGCGAAGAAATGCGAAGCTTTGTATGCAAACCAGTTTGGGCGTCCACTTCGTCAGCTCCAGATCCTGATTTTCCGGAAGCAGTAAGCTTCTGACGCACGAGCACGAGTAATGTGGACGGGCCTTTATGGAACTAGAATATTACTGTTCGTAAAAGCACGTCATATGACCCTATCTTGATTCAGTTGATTCCAGTTATTTCTGCAACATTTCATTCATTCTGTACCTATGTCTCCCAGGCTACCTCCTCAGCTAAGACGATCAACTAAATTTAATACACATTTCTCGTGCTGAATTTACGGTCACCTTATCCTTTCATGCTTCATCACCTACCAGTACTAGGTGAGAGAATAAATTGCGAAGGTCCGCATGGCACATATTTCTCGAAATCTTGCCGTATTTTTTGTCCTATATTCTAAACACTTTTTTATTGCTAGTGGGGTGGGACTAAGTCCCTTGTACTGCGGCCACTTCTGGCCTATTGTACCAGCCCCAGATGATAGGTGAGGGTGATTGTGGAGCAACTGGTGGAATGAAGATTGGCAGGGGAACCAAAGTACTTGGAGAAAACCTGCCCCAGCGCCACTTTGTCCATCAGAAATCCCACTTGACCAGACCCGGGATCGAACCCGGGCCACCGCGGTGGGAAGCCAGCGACTAACCTCTTGAATTATTGCGCGCCATTCTAAACAATTTGGTTTGAAACAAGCTCAGTTTGCGTTCCTTTTAAAATGGAAGACTACCTTTCACCTTCATATAAAACCACAGGTAAAATCGAAATTTCGAAATCTTACAGAAAATATTATGGATGATAAATGAATGTTAGAATGAATTTCATGCATTAATTTTCTTTTTATTTTAACTTCATACATCATTCCGATCTGTTACTATGATTCCAAATATTTGAATACTTTATCTTTGTAATATTTTGATGTAATTTATTAGGAATTTTTGTATTATAATTATAATTTATATTTTTATGACGAATATGTTTTTGTTGCTGTATCCATTCATAGACCAAAGCCCTCCCTGATTTCTAACACACATTCGATGTTTCTTTCAATAGCAGCAGGCTGAATATTGATTTTTCAGTGCTGTAATTTTGTTTCATTTTGATGCCTGATGTGAGGATGTGATACTCTGAGGACTGCAGCGTTAACTACATTTGTGTCCTCCTTTGAAGTTCATCTCTAAACCCGGAAAAATAGTCCGGAGACTTAGGCTTAATCTGTAGTTCTGTATGACAAGTAATGAGATGCTTCTCAGGTTTTGAAGACCTGGAACTTTCACTTTACAGGCTGGTAGCTTGTCCTGCAGAGCGGTGAACCATGGCTTAAAATATTTGCTATCATAGCTTACTTTCGAACGAGTTGAGTTTTCGGCATTAAATCGAAGCAGTTGCGTGATGGCTGTTGACAATACAGTGCTCAATAAATTCCAGCCATGTACAGTGCGCTAAAGATGCCTTCAAAGAACCGAATAACTTCTGCTGTAGTACAAGTATCAGTGTGGTTTAGTGTTGATGGAATCTGTTGCAGTACTGCACAGGCCCTGCATCCTGTCCTCAAATGAGCTTATTTTCTACTTTTGGTAATTACTGTACATTTTGTTGCTGACTTCCTGACTTATGTCACTGAGTACATAAGGTATTTGGAAATACATCTATGTTGTAGGTTACTGTCGTCTGGGATGTGACGCCGTGTGGTGTGGTAGAAAGGTACCGTATTTCTGTGGACCTTCCTACCAGATTACACGGCGTAACATTCGAGAAGACGTTAATTTTAACTAATGCTTTTTATTCTACTACACAGTCCGTCAACAATGCAAGAAACTGTTCCTTCCTTTTTACACTTTCACTCTCGAGACTACAAGATTCGGCCCTAAATGGCCATCTTCCGGTGTAGGGCCGAAACATGTAGTGTCGAGAGTGAAAGCGTAAGGAAGAAGGAACATTTTGTTGCATTGTTGACGGACTGTGTAGTACAATGAACGGTATTAGATATAGTAATGCAACAGGAGGCTTAAATACAGGATTAATTTTAAAATTATTTCTCGTGAGAACATTTAGATGTAACTTGTTGTGTTAGTAACAATTAGGCGGTCATACACAAAATTTTTCCGACAGTTTTGAACCGTCATCGTCCTGATATGGAGTATTTGGAGACACAGGTCTGTTCGTATCCACTCAAGAGTTCTTTCAGACACTTTCACCGCGTCGTTAAGTCTGCATCTAAACCATGCAAATGCACTCGCGGATTTAGCGTGTATCAGAACTGTGGTGGTTTCCAGCAGTGAGGTAATTTCTTCTTCTTCTAAAGGGAGTTTGATTATAATTTCGCTTTTAACACGATCATGTTTTATTCCATTAGGAACTGCGTTTAGATGTACCCGTTAATGATACGTTATTAATGTACATTGTACCGGCCGCGCAATAGCTCAAGCGGTTAGTTGCTGGCTTCCCACCGCGGCGGCCCGGGTTCGATCCCGGGTCTGGTCAAGTGGGATTTGTGGTGGACAAAGTGGCGCTGGGGTGGGTTTTCTCCGAGTACTTCGGTTTCCCCTGCCAATCTTCATTCCACCAATTGCTCCACAATCACCCTCACCTATCATCTGGGGCTGGTACAATAGGCCAGAAGTGGCCGCAGTACAAGGGACTTAGTCCCACTCCACTAGCAATAAAAAAAATGTACATCGTAGAACAGTAAATAACCCATTCTTAAGCGAATACATAATTTCCCTGTTGAGAAAATAGTTGCGGGTCAAGTTTTTGTCCAAAGACTTAGGTCCCGATCAAATCCACAGACTTCTCTACAGTTTCCACTTACTACCACAAGGTTTTAAACTTCGCGTATTAAATTTTCGGCCTTCTCCTCTGGTACCTTCATGCGCCTTCGAGTCTGCACATAGAACCGTGTATGGCCCTTTACGAGTATTGGCCGACGTTTGTAACTTGGTTCTTTACTTCGTTCCGATAATGTTTATGCCTTGCTTCAATATATTGCATTCAATATAACGTTATTTCAATCTATCAATTCTACCATGAATTCTCAACATTATGCACTGGGTTTAGACAAAATTCAGTATCCCAGCAGAACTGTCTGTTTTTCGCTGTTTATCAGTTCACTAGGTTTGTGCGTTCTTAAGACACTTATGCCTGATGCGATGAAAGAATTCCCTGTGGCTAATCCAGGTACTGATGTACAGTAAAGCTCACTTCGCAAAAGAAAAAAAAATGTTGATATTTTACAAAAATGTTCCAGAGACTCTCATTGCATGCATGACCAAACAGATTTAACGTATGCGGCAGATAAACGAGGAAAAAGCAACAGGAACACATTTTTGAACCGCTGTTGAAGTATAGGGACCGCCTCTGTGGTGTAGTGGTCAGAGTTCCTGGCTACAGATCCATGGGTACTGCGTTCGATTCCCGGTGCTACCAGACTTTCTGAGAAGTAGTGGGACTGGAACGGGGTCCACTCAGCCTCATAAGGATAATCGAGGAGCTCTTTCAAGGAAATAGCGCCCCTGTTGGAAAACCGAAATTAACGGCCTCGGGGAACCGTTGCGCTGACCATGCGACACCTTCTATCAGCTAAAGTTAGCACTAACTTCGCCGACAAGCGGCGGTTGGTCGGTCGGTATAGTTTGCTTGCGGACTAAAACCATGGAGTTTGTAATTTTTTGTTGTTGACGTATCAGTCGGCCGTTGGCCAATGATAAGGACGCGTGATAGAATCGTTAACTCCAAAGAAGTTGTTAAGCAGATTGAGTTGAATGCAGTTAACAACTATTCTTAAATTCGTGAGTTTGTCTTCTGCTTGTAATATGAGACAGAAAAGAATTGATCTGAAACAGCTAACGTGTGATTTTTTATTTAAACGTAAGTGATCTTGACTGTAATACAACGTGATCGTTTACTCGAACCGACGTCCAACACAGGGCAACCGCAGGACCCGTAAGTTGAAAACTGCTGTTCTACAAAATACATCAGAAAACATGTTACATTCCAGTCATGCTTCACTAAACAAGTTAACTTCAGCGTAACTCGTCCAACCCGTATTCGTAATTTGCTCTCTTCTAGTCGGTCAGCTGTGACCTTTCCACCGCATTCGACAGAACATGGCCCGTCGTTAATCGTAGTAGTCGAAGAATGGTCTCTTACTGTGACGAAAGAACAAAACTTGACATTTCGTTACGTGGCGTTAAGAGGAGGGGAGTGAGAAGTAAAGGTAATAGAGCAGTTTACAAAACTAGAAGCTATGTAGGCCTATGAAACACATGTGTAAATCTGCCTGCTTCTATTATTAAGTTAATTTTTTAATGATGACAGTTACGGGAGATTGGAGAAATCTACATAATCAGGAGGTTCATAACTTGTACTCTCCTCCAAGTATAATTAGAGTGATCAAGTCGAGGAGGATGAGGTTGGCAGGTCATGTAGCACGAATGGGGGCGTAGAGTGATGCATATAGGATATTGGTGGGAAAGCCGGAAGGAAAGAGACCACTAGGAAGACCAAGGAGTAGGTGGTTGAACAATATTAAAATGGATCTTACAGAGATAGGGTGGGATGTTATGGACTGGATCGATCTGGCTCAGGATAGGGGTACCAGTTGAGGGCTCTTGTGAACACGATAAATGTACCTTCGGTTTTCATAAAATGTTGGGAAGTTCTTGAGTAGCTGTACATTTGGCGGTTTGTCAAGAAGGGCTCGGCTCCATTAGTGAGTAAGTGATGGGTTGGACATAATATTTACAATTGTGCTGAGGAAATTGGGGAGAGACGTATACGAAACTTCTGTATGCATCGATTTTTGGGGCGAACTCTTATAAGGCACAGAAGGAGCTTAAGAATAATATTAAAATGGCTTTGAGCGAGCCTCATGGGGAATTGTACTGAATTTATCCTCTCAGTTATCAGTTGGGCTTAACTAATTAAGCACTACGCCATGAAGACGTATGGGGGAGTGAATGCATGTATCCACGTCTTCTTGACCCCAGCACTAGTTTGATGGGAGTAGTCAGCTTCATGTCCCAGCTACTTCACCCCCGGGGAAAAAGTCCCCGGTACCCACTAGCTAGGAGACTGGGTGGGCTAGGGCCTGTCTGGACGACGTGGGGAAGAGAACAAGAACTGTGTACTATAAGAAATTGGTCTTACCTTGTTACTGTTCTAATCCAAGATAGGGTACTTGAGTACGGGACTTTCGAAGTTTAGAAATGACAATGATCTCATTGGGTCGCATGCTTGACCCAGGATTCTGTAACCGATGTCGAGCCGAAGTTCAGCAAAATCAGAGATACCCAGACAGCTGCTAGCAATCCGGATTCAGTCTTGCCAAAATTAATTTTGTGTGCGTACGATTAAGAATTTGGGACAAGCATTGATAAAATATTAATGCAGTATACTCGTATGTTTATTTCATTTGGTCCAATTTCTTAAATTTCTATCGCCCCCTCAAAGAACAAGATGCTCGAAGATGAGAAGTAATTGTTGGGCCGATTTTTTTTATGGGAAGCCAGAATAGCTTAGTCGGTATAGCGACTAGAATGTGGGCTAGATTACCGAGGAATCGAGTTTCGATTCCCAACACGTGCAAGAGGTTGATTTCTTCTCCATAAAGTCAAAGCCGGCGCTGGGGTCCACATAACTTTCTATACAGTGGGGTACCGGAATCGTTTTTTTTTTCCAGGAGTGAAGCTGATCGTTCGACTTTATCTGATGTCGAGGTTAAGAATGGTGGAGTTAGGCCTCCACTTGCCAAAACGTTTTCATGGCGTGATGCTTAATTAAGCCTGGGAATAATTTTACGTTTTTAATAGTGTTACATTTTGTTCCCAAGCTAGGAAGCAAATGATCACACACTCAATTCAAAATTATAATGGACTCTTGCCTTTGAGAAAACGAAATGGGGATACGAATGTTTGGTCCTGTGTTTCTCTTACTCTTTTCAAATCGACAATACGTCATTTGGAAAATATCTAAGATCCCAGCTTATAAGGTTGTATATTCTTCACTTCTAACCATTGCAACTGACTAACCATGGTGCGAGGGCTCTAACAAAGTAACAGAACTTGAGGCGTAGGGTTTTCAACAAAGTTGCTGACTTCTCCCCAGGGTTCGCAGGAACTTCAGCACTACCACGGAGACAGCTATCCTTCAGCGGGGAGTAGCCAGGTAAGCCTCTCGTGGAACCTTCTAGCAATATGACATTAATTTTTTTGGTTTGTTAGCAGTGCGCTTCGAATATATGTTTTCCCTCCGCACTTCATATCTGTTGATTATTAAAGACGTTAGTATGTATAGTAAGATGACGCATAATTTAGCAAGAAATACGGCAAATAATCTTGAAGATTTTCACCCAGCTGTAAGAGAACTGGACTGCCTCTGTAGTCTAGTGGTCAGAGTTCCTGGCTAAAGATCCATAGGTCCCGGGTTTGATTCCCGGCGCTACCAGATTTTCTTACTGGTGGGTCTGGAACGGGGTCCACTAAACCTCATGAGGATAATAGAGGAGATATTTCAAGGAAATAGCGGCTCCGGTCTAGAAAACCGAAATTAACGGCCGTGGGGATTCGCTGCGCTGACTATGCGACACCCTCTATCAGCTAAAGTTGGCATTAAAGCAGCGGTCGCTCGGTGGGTATAGTTCGCTTGCGGACTAAAGCCATAGAGTTTGTTTTTTTTTTTAAAGAAAATTGCTGAAGCCTGATGCATTTCAATATATTTGCTGTTAAATTTGCAACCATGCTTTTACACGCCAGAGTCATTATGAGGTCAGTATAAAATCGTGAACCGTGTGCAAAAGGATGTGAATTATTTCGGAATACTTAACAGAAACAACTAGCTTATGTTTTACATTTTAGGAACTCTCCTAGAATATTAAAGACAGCTTAAATATTAAAAGCTATTTAAGTCTTATCAGAAATGGAATAGTGAAGTTTAGAAAATTTGGAAGATTTTTTGAAAACTTACCATCCTCTAATAAGGTCGTGATCAGCGTAGTGTAAATCCATGATTACTCATAAAGAATTTATTTACCCTTGTGGTGAAATAAGAGAATAATTCCTGTTACATATGAGAATGTCGAAACCGTGCCTTTATATGGTTTCACAGTCGTAAATGTTATTAGTCGAATTTCTTGAAGGGAGATGAAAGATTAGGTTGTTTAAATACTAGGACTGTTGTACACATACGACTATTTCCTATATTCTGAGTAATCTTTATATTGTATATTTACTTTAATGATTTTTTAAGTACTGAGTTTTAATAATTTAATTGTTCAATTTAATATAAATCCTAGTTAGTGATTTAAGCGGTCTCCGTAGTCTAGGGGTAACGTTCCCACCTTATGACTCAAGGTACGCGGGTTCAAACCCGGCGGAGGTCGTGGAATTTTTAAGGGCGGAAAAATTCCGGGAAGAAGTCCTCCGGGAGGGACTTTAAGCCGTGGGTCCCGTGTCGTAGACCTCTGAGCAAAATTAGGTAATAATTTCCCGCCTAAGTAGTTTCCAATGCCTCTGGTAGATGGGGGAAATATCAGGTACCGACGGCCGACCTCGTTGGCTGAACGAGGCTGATAGCACGCACCAGTACCGGTAGGGTATGGCGACAGTAGAAATTAAAGGGAGACGCACAATGGACCAATAACTGGTCTAAGTGCATGGGGAAACCCACCCCCTCTAATAATAATAATAATAATAATAATAATAATAATAATAATAGTGATTTAAGTGTTAACAGCATTTAGAAATACTTTGATGCAGAAAGGAAGTTTTAAAACAAAGTTTCTACCTGCCAGGAACTCGGAATATTACGCAACTATAAACACCCAAGTTCTTGTAATTATCCTAGTACGAAGATGGCAACATTTAAGATATTAGATGGGCATTACATATAGCATAAAATGAGTAGAACATGATTTTGGTTGATAAGATCTTGTTGAAAATGTCTGCGTGGGTGACTTGTGAGCAGTGGTTGCGAAGGTATCATCAAATAGATCTTCGAGAAGTAAAGTTCATGAATGTGAGGAAGCGGTTGAGATTGAAATCTGTGGTGTGGATGTTTTGTTGAATTTGATGTATATGAACATTAAAATAGAAAATGTGTTGAATAAATGAATACCTGTCTGTAGATTACAATTAACTCTTTAACTGGCAGTTTATTATTTATATGTTTTGGGCCTATGTTTGCGTCGAATGTAATGGAGCAACGGTCAATGATGGTCTTGAAGGATACTCTCCTGGCTTATTTCCAGGGTATCACGTATATTGGCATTCTCCTTAAGAAATTAGAGGAACCCACAGCATTCCAACAAAATTGCATTGACACAGCAGCTATTAGAGCTAGGTATGTCCCGAATGCTTGACTATAAAATGTTACCTTTATACCAGCCTGCTTGGTAGCCATTTACACATAAATACACTGGGGTACTTTCAGTTTGCTATTCTGCATGTTTTCTGAAGCATACTGTTGCAACCCTTATATCCTCCTTGAATTAAATAGGAGTACGTGGGAGGAGCTGGGATAGGGCAGTCGGTATAGCGACTGGCTACGGGTTGGACGACCGAGAAGATCGGAGTTCGAGTCCCGGTAGGGTCAAGAATTTTCTCCAGGTCGTCCAAACTGATTCTGGGGCACACCCAGCCTCCCATTCAATGGGTACCGGGAGCTCTTTCCTGGTGGTAAATCGGCCGGGATGTGAAGCTGACCACTCACCTCCGACTAGGGACAAGGTCATGAAAACCTTTATCTATATATCCACTTCGCAAGTCATCTTCGAGGCGCAGTTCTTGGTTAGTTAAGCACAAGAACAACTTAACCTTTAGTTTGAAATTCGGCATATGCTGCAAGAATATTCTCCCTTCAATATGTCAATATGAAAGAACCCCTGATTTGCGCGGGCAAATTTAACTAAGCTCCAAAAGGACGCCTCACTGCCATTTCAAGAGATGTGATCATTCTCCATCATAAATGTGGAATTTAAAGTTTTCGTAGTGGTGATTATGAAAAGTTATGTTTTGTGGGACATACCGCCGCGTATTCCGTTGAAAGTCAGCCGAAGTTTCGGAGGAACATTTCGTCTCCATCTTCAGGGTTGAAGAGTAAGCCAAGAAAGAAACGAATATGAAGCAGGTAAAAACGCAGATGTGACTGCTTTTGTTGATTTCTTGCTTGGCTTACTCTTCAACCCTGAAGATGGGGCGAAATATTTTTCCAAAATATCGGTTGACATTCAGTTACACAGCATTATATTCCAGAAGATCAACCTCGTTGTTAACCCCGTGTTACAGTGTTGATTCCAGTTTGTAACTCCTAAAATTTCAAGGTAAGATTCTTTAGGAGCAGATCTCTCCTTCCTTGGAAACCGACTATTAGCAAAATGCTTGGGCTCAAGTGTCTGTTAGTACAGGACCTTTTGGACCGGTATGCTTCCTTTGAGGGGAACACATTCTGTCAATTATGTCCACATTTTTTTGTACATGGGCAATTTTGTCCACGTGTCAAAATATCCATCTCAATATTTTTACTTCTGCCATCCCTTTTATCCATGAGTTAATTACTTTGAAAAATTAAATGTGAAAACCAAGCATAGCTTAGAGCATGGGGGAAGGGGGGTCCCAAATCTCCCATGATCCAGGAGGAGGTTGTCTTTTCACTTCTAGGAGAAGCTATTTAGTCTTAGATCACATGAGCACAACTGCTTTGTTCAGTATATTCCTGTCAACTTAGAATGTGCCTAAAGCTGCTAAAAGGAACACTCATAGGTACTATGTAACATAAAAAGTGAACTTTAAAATATGAACGAATTATCCCTTCTTTCCTTAGAAAATGTATGGGGGAAACATACTATATGTTTTAATCAGTCATTTCAGATATTCACAAACAGCTATTGGTTTGTGATAATATTTAAACCCTTTGAAAGAGGTATATGTAAAAGTAACAACCTCTAACAAAGCATCTTTAATAAAGGTACATTGACAAAACTGCATGGATATTCTGTGCCAGAAATGAACAATTGTATGTCCACATTAGATATTTGTGGATAATATAGTTACTGGAAGGAATATGTGACTAGAAAAAACTGATCCTAATGTGAACAAAGTTAACTAGGCAATCCTGTACACAGAACAAAGAATATTATTTGTTGAACATGACTTTGAGAATTTCATACTTTTACTAGGCAACCCACAGAGGGTGGGTTCAGTATGATGATTTTGGGTCCCATCATGTTGAAAATTAAAACTATCAGTTTTATAATGATGATTGTCATAATCTGATGCTAAGACATTCTAAAATATATTGCAGATACAGTATACTGAATTAAATAACCCATAACCAGATAGCACTACGTGGTGTAAACAGTAACTATCCACTCTTTGTAAACCTGTGTATACACATGACATCATTGATGACCTTTCCATATTGCTGTATATTGCAGTCTAGTGGTTAACCGTACAGTGATCTTCATTGAAGTTTTTTCTCCACCCCCCCACCATGGAAAATGCAAAGCTACTAAACTAAATTAGGCTGTGACTGCTTCCTTTGATGCCTTTTCTGCTTTCTCATTCTCACTTGCCCTATCACCCAGAGCTCCATAATATTTTTGAAATTGAACAAGGATCATTATAACTAAAGAATCAATCACTTTCATATTTTCATGACTTACATGTGTGTAACTATACAGGGGTTATTAATTGGTGAATTGATTTATTGGCCACTACATGTGTGTGAATATAGACGGGGTATGGCCTGGTCATCAACAGCCATGCCCTATCAGCAGCTTCTAACAGTGGAAATTCTTCAGCTTCACGCACTCACATCATGATTGTCTGGTGAATATCCCACAACTTATTTCTTGTCAGCTGTCAACTCAACTATAGTACTGTCTTTTTTTCAGCCTTCCTTGCAGAGCTCAGCTCAACTCAACTTCCAACCCTGAACTCAACTGTCAGCTGAACTTGTCAACTAGAATATCTTCAATATAACTCCTCAGAGCAGACCACATTGAAAACACCGTTCCTCTGTTGTTGCACACGTGTTTGTATCAGCAGGAACGTGTTTGCCAAGCAATTACTTAGAACTAGGTTGCATAACCTGTTGTTCTATTGTTTCATGTGTGCATGCATGTTGTCGGTGTTACCTAGCAATGGCCACTGTTTGCAGAGTCACCACTTAGCAACAGGTCTACAGGGTGTCCCAGGAGGAATGTGCCAAACTTCGGGAGGGTGTTCCTTATGTTAAAGTATGCCGATATAACCCAAAACACCTATGTCCAAAGTTGAACGGTTACGGAGATAATGGCCCAAGAAAAGTGTGGTCTTCTGGCAGGTCCAAGCACTGTACCTCGCTGTACCTCTCAGCTGAGAGCCCTTATCTATGTTTGTCCTTGAGTGCGATGATACTCCCTAGCCGTGCTTATGTAGTTGGCTCATACCAGAACGCGCAGTCAGCACGTTACGTCATCGCTCGCCAGTCATGTGTTATGTATACTGCTTGGAAACCTAAGGACAATTATGACATGGCGAGCGAGTATTTTGTACTTCAATTTTATGGCTTTCCGTCACTCACAAGTTGGTTTGATGTTACGTACATTATTAACATTACAGAATCCACATATTCCTGCCAGTTTTAATATGTATTTTGTAATCAACAAGTGTGTAACCCCGGTCAAAGTTTGACACTTCTCGGGCCATTATCTCCGTAACCGTTCAACTTTGGACATAGGTGTTTTGGGTTATATCGGCATACTTTAACATAAGGAACACCCTCCCGAAGTTTGGCACATTCCTCCTGGGACACTCTGTATATGTCACTACTTCTTTTGACATTTTCAGTTCCTTCTTATGAACAATACCATGACAACTATTCGGACTTCTTAGGAGAAACACCACCACTGGCATTCGATAGCATCCAGAAGAGTCATATGTTTAAAATTACTTAGAAAATATGCAGCTTTTATTAGGATAAGTTATTAGTTATTTTTGCCCTATTTAAAGTCACTCCTCTAATGCATATTTGCTGTAGCGTCAATTTAGTGTTTGATTGACATATTGGGAAGGATAAGGTCATGATATATTTTTAAGGTACTAAGTAAATGTTTTCTTAGGGAGACCAAGGGAATCCTGTCGATGTAGCCACTCAGTGCACTGAGAATATAACCTGGAGTCTCCTGAATGCAGACACTTTGCAGCCCTTTTTATGGGAAAGAGTGTGACAACCTTGTAATTGAAGTGTATTTTAAATTATATGTGATAATCAAGCTTAATTGCAGCAATATTTATTGAATAAGAAACAAAGTGATGTTATTTGGAAACCTGAATGCCCCTTGTCAGTGGTCACTTTTACAATATCCATGAGATGGCACAAAAGAACACCACTCTCTACTATTACCTCCACCATCACAGTATTATCTTATTCTAGGTTTATTTCACAGGGATTCTGCTCTGATCCATGGGTATCACCACCATCCAGACTAAGATATTGTATAGGATCTTCCTGTGTGGTAATTTGTGAAACAGTTCGCTTATGCGTTCATTGACATGTTTCATTTCAAGGAATCAGAAGGAAACTCCTATTGAGCGTGAGATTCGCTTGGCCCGAGAAAGAGAGGAAGAACTGCGTAGAGAGAAACGCCTTCCTCCACTCATCTCTCAGCCTTCACCACCAACTGGAAAACAGGAGGTCTGTGTTTATGTAATTAGGCTGTAGAGAATTATTTTGCTGATAGAGAAGATAAAGAGGGCCTGGCATAGATAAAATCTCAATCAGTTATAGAAAGAAAATGAAATGTTATGTACTATATTAAAATAAAGTATAGTCATATAACATGTCAGCTGGTATTACTCTTCAAACCATCCTCCAGACTCTGAGGATATGCTGCCCTTAACCATACAGTGGATGTTGATAAGTGGTCAGTTTCATGATCTTCCTGGCTCTTGCGGAGAGTAGGTGATAGAGATTGTTCCAGTTCTGATGCATTTTCAAAGTGGGGAATTATAAAGCATGGTGTTCCACAGGGATCAATTTTGGGCCCCTTACTTTTTCTTCTCTACATAAATGATCTATCAAAACCCATCAATAATAAATCTAAACCAGTTCTATTTGCAGATGACACTAGGATAATATTTAAGAACTCTAAAATTGAAGACTTTAAAAATTATATAAATTTTGTATTTGAAGCTTTAAATAGATGGTTCGAAGCCAATAAACTCTCACTAAATTTTGATAAAACCCATTACATACCATTCTTAACCAAAAACAGCCACCAAATTGATCTGGTCATCAGTTATGCCAACAAATTAATCTGT
>NW_019742447.1:980166-1002485 GCF_002891405.2 Cryptotermes secundus | reverse complement strand
TTAACACACGATTACATTAAATTAGGTAAATGATTTCAGACTATTGTATGACTGTGACAGGTATATATGATATTTAACTGGTATGTGAGGTGTTATATTTATTGTTTATATTTATCTTGAAACTAAAGCGCATAATAATTTTTTGTACTTAATATATTTTGGGTGGAATTGTATATAGAAGATTCATGTTATTGATAATTTAAATTCTTTGTTTTAATTTGTTTGTATTTAATGAAATTGTTATCTACACTGTGTACTATTTTATATCGTTTTTATTGTTTATCTTGACTGTTTCAATGTTTGGAACTTATTTTAATATTATTATTGACATGTTCTATATCCAGGGTTGTATTTCAACCTATGTTTTGGATTTACTGAATTTGAAATAAATGAATGAATGAATGAAAATGAGAAGTAGAGATTCATGTAGAGATTTATTTAAGAAATTAAAAATTCTACCTCTTCAATCACAATATATACTACTGCTTCTCTTATTTGTTGTGTACAACAAAAATAAATTTGAATTAAATTCCAGTATCCATAACATGAATACTAGACAATAATATAACTTCCATCTACTTTCATCAAACTTTTCACTATATCAAAAAGGAGTCTACTTTTCTGGCATAAAAGTGTACAATAGTCTCCCACAAAGTATCAAAAACTTGAGTAATGATACTATACATTTTAAATCAGAGCTAAAGAAATATCTGCATGCTCATTCCTTCTACTCTGTAGATGAATACCTCAATGTAAATAGAGAATAATGTAGAATTAAGCTATATTAGTTTAAGATAAAATTACTTGTACCAGTAGGTATTATTTTGACTTGTTCTATATCCAAAGGTATTAACCTACTTAGGATCTATGGAATGCAAATAAATTCAATTCAATTTACAACACTGTCAGTAGCTACACATAACCTGTGTTAAATTGCAGGTTCTTCACAACTCGTTAGCTTTGTTAATAACAGTGAAATTTTTGGGTTGACAGAGAAAGTGACGTATACCAAACTTACCATGGGTATGTGTGAAAAAGACATAAGTTCAGTTCTATATATTGTCATGCGTAATGGAGTTGTGCAGTTTTTGGATGGGATGACTGGATTTATTGACACCTTATACACTCCACTCAAAACTACAGGCAATACAACGCTATTGCTATTCCCACTCTTTACAGGTCACTGTTACACACACTAGTGTCTTCAGTCTATTATGCTCTCCACTAGTCATTTCCTGGTAATGGATTCATAACTATCTCACTGTCACTTCAAATGACACATGAAATCTTCTTTGCACAGTTTAATTCTTTGCTTGCCAACTCCAGAGACTCAATTCTAATTCCTCTGCTTCCCAGCTCATATCCTGGCAGGCTGGCATGTCAGAACCCAACTACCTCAAATGATCTTCTTTGTCCTTTTTATAACCTCTTGGAATGGACCACGGAGAAACACACCCTTTCTATTTTTGAGAAGGTATGTATACAGTGCCATTGCATAGCAGCAGGAGTTGTTAGATTGCCACAGGAATGTGTTTACCGAGCAGTTGCCTAGCAAAGAATATCGCCTCTGATTTCACTATTCTGGCTTTCAGGCGTCATGTCACAATATGAGTTTCAGTCTGCTACATAAAAAAAAATCAATTTTTTTATCTTACTGTCAAAATATGTGTTTCAAATTTATCTTGTAAGTCAAATATTACATACAATTTTGATATTGGTATCATTACAACTACCCTCAGTTACAGTTTGAGAAGGGACTAAATATATGAATTCACTCACTCATGGAGCTGAGCCCTTCTTGAGAAGCTGCCAATTGTGCAGCTACTCAAGAACTTCCCAGCATTTTGTGGAACCGAAGGTTCATTACTGTGTTTAGAAGAGCCTTCCACTGGTCCATATCCTGAGCCAGATCAATCCAATTCATATCATTCCATTCTCTCCCTCAAAGATTCATTCTAATTTTGTTCACCCACCTACATCTTGGTCTTGTTAATGGTTTCTATCCTTCTCGCTTTTTCACCCATATCCTACATGCATTCCTCTTCACCCCCATTCGTGCTACATGCCTTGCCCATCTCACCATCCTTGACTAGATCATTCTAATTATACTTGGCAAAGAATATAAAATTATGAAGGTCCTCGTAGTGCAGTTTTCTTCAACCTCACATCACGTCATCTCTCTTCAATCCAAATATTCTGCTCAGCACCCTGTTTTCAAACACACTCAGTCTATGTTCCTCCCTTAATGTCAGAGACCAAGTTTCATTCCACCCCACCACCATCACCACGCACAGACCAACAGGATTTTTAGACAGCAGATGAGAAGACAGAAGGTTCTTGACTGAATGGTAGCAAGTATTATCAGAATTCAATCTCCCCTTAATTTCCTCATGGATCAGATTTTGATTTGTTATAGTTGTTCCCATATATCTGAACTGTGCCACATTCACAAAACGTCTGTTAGCTATCATTATGTCATGATTTTGCCTCACATTCTTGTGACGAGACAACAACATATACTTACTTTATCTTTGTTTACTTCTCGGCCAACCTCCTTACTATCGTCACTTAAAGTGAGTGTGTTTTTCTTTATGGTATATATATTATCAGACAGTACATTCACATCATCTGTACATATGAATTAGGAATAATACTAATCATAATCAGATCGTAGGAAATTTAAGGCTGTTTTTTTTTTTTAGATTCGACGAATTAATAGCAGAAACACACTCACTAATGATTCCCGAAGTGTCCAGCATCGTCTAGCAACAAGTCGCATCCAACACGAGATAGATGAGGCCACAGAACGTGAGAAAGAACTGCAGGAAGCTGGCATGATACAGACTATGTCTGAAGAAACAGTGGATTCAAAAGTATGTGCGTTAATATTTCATATATTTTGGCAAGAATGTATCTCTTAACCTTTCTCCATGTTAGTTTCTATTTACAACAGTGCTTTTCTCTTACTTTATTCCATGATATCATATAATTTAGCTTCTTTAAATTATATTATTGAGAGATTAAGAGAGACTTCCTTTGTTGATCTCAAGTACCAAATAAATTCAGCCTGCAAATTCCAGTGCTTCTAAGTTCTATAACACATATAGTACAGAAAGGTTTAACCTACCAGAAAGCGTGATATAAATTATAGGTAAACTTTCAATCATACACTTAACATTGTACTGGAAAGATCATATTGTAATGCTATGGAGTGAAGTAGATGTGGTTTAGATTGGTAATTGAATATATTTAACTCTTGTATATCCGTGACTACAAGTAATTATAACCATTTCACTAATTCACGCACTTTACAGTTAACTAGAGCACATGCTTGCATCTTCGCAGCCTGCTGTGTCATCACCAGTCTTCTGGTAACAGCTTCCATCAGTGGACTTTCCCTTCCTCTGGTTTCCAAAACTGTCCCTGCATCAGCTACAGCAACTCTCAACTAACTGATTGACTGTCTCTAGACTTGTCCTCCTTAAAACACTTCAGCACAGACCACTTAAAAAAAAGCCATTACTCAGTAACAACTGTCTCTGCTGGCTTCACAGTTCTTGCCTTGAGCAAATATGCCACAGTATTTTATAATTCTTAAAGAAAAATAAGCAACATTTGTTATATTTTATATTGCACAAGTAAGCAGTGAAATAATAATTGGAGTGTATAGAAAACAAATTAGAATATTTGTGTCTGTTTGCAGTGCGTTACTTCCTTGCGTTTTTAATGCAGGGTTAGTACCAAAAGAAAATGCTAAAAAATTAGAGAGAAGTTTGGTATATTTCTTACTGTAGATCAAATTAGAAATAATCTTACAATTCCTTACAGCCATTGGTAAAAGCAATAACCAAACATGGATTCTAGTGGACAGCATAACACAGAATATATCAGAAAGATTTTACAATACTCTATAATTATCTTTTGTATTTGCATCTCTTATTTAAAAATAACAGAGATAAGATACACAGACCTGTAATTTTACTTGTTTTTATATGGGTTTCCACATAGGGAGAAGAGCATAGGTTGTGGGTGTCTGAGAGCAAACTGCCAAGGAGAAGTTTTCAAAGACTGGGAGTAGTTGTTCCACACACTTAAGCTAATATACTGATCTGTTACACTTTTACTTTGAAGCACATATTAAACAATGTATAAATAATAATTTTTTCTTTGAAATGTATAATAATCATGCTCTCAAGTCCCGATGAGGTCACTGGATTTCTTTCAGTTGACCTAATCCTTCCAGCTGCACTATGGCCCTAGGGTCGACTCAGCCTCTAACAGAAATGAGTACAAGGAATTTATTAAATAGTTCTCCTAGGGAGTAAAGTGTGGCCAGCACGTAAGGCTGACAACCTTACCACCATCTGTGAGCCGATTGTCTAGATAATGTGGGACCCTCGACGTCTCACAACCCTATGGGTCCTTGACTTTAATTTACTTTACTTTACTATAATTATAAGAATAACCATATAGATCCATTGCTAACTAATGTCCACAACAGATTCCTAACATCCACCAGTAGAGTAACTAGGAGGCGGCATTTTTACACAGTAAGTGGGACAGCTACATGACACAACAATGAAAAAAATGTTGGAAGAGGTGTTTTCTGTGCGGTCTGTGCTGAGATGTTATAAGCAGGATAAGTCTAGAGTTTAGTCAGTTGTGTGGTAGTCACCAGCCAGTAAGGATGTGAAGACAGAAGCTGAGAGCCATCACTAATCTCCACACTTTACAAATAACTACTTGTACAGCACCTGCTAAGCCTTCTTAGTCTGTTACAGTCTGCACTAGTCGTTTCCTGGGAATGGCTTCTAACAGAGTTTCTTCAGGTTTTGTGCTCATGTCATTACTGTCTGGCAAATATCCCACAATTCAACTGTTCCTCCAAACTGACGTGGTTATAAAAGCTCAGCACAGACTACTCAGAAAACACAGTTCCACAATGTTGTACTTCAGTTGTTGCATGTTATGAATCTGCTGCCTAGCAGCAAGCCTTGTTCTGTGGTTTCTTTCCCAGTCATTACCCAGCAAAGTTTCCGCACGCTGCAATATGTAAAATCTTACTCATACTGAAAACAGTACAATTTTATGTTTTTTAAAGAAACCTTCCAACAGAAATTAAGAAAGATCTGCATGACTATGCTTGTACAGTACTAAGTTAATATACATTCCTGGATTTTGAATAAATTTGCTTGATTTTATGAACTATGACTTCAAAATATTTAGGTATAATTATGTTCCATAATTTGGGTTTTTGTTAATTCAGATTAATCCTTCCCATCTGTAAACACATATTAGTGATGTTTCATTGACCTTTTTCTGACTAAATATGTGCAAGCCACTGATTCTTCTGAAAAATACACTGAAAATCATTTTATAATGACCATTTCAACTCTTTTCAACAGCATTCTCGGATGTCTTAAAAAGTTTCCAAATGGGAGTCCTTCAGTTAAAATTTCAGTTTTGTGACCATCAGAAAATCTTATGGAAAAGTTTGTAGAGAGTACTCTTATTGATTGGTTTAGCACTGGTCACTGGTGGTGAAGGAGCATATGTGTGACACAGAAACATTTGTTGAACCAATCATAATTTCTGTCATTTCATGTTCATAAGCATTACAAAACTAGAAGGTACAATGCTTGATTCGTTGTTCATTGCAAAAGTACTATTTGTAATAGACAGTTCCTTGATATAAGAAGAAGGTAACCAAGCAAGTTCGTTCAAGTGGTAATGCTTCTAACGTTTTTATCCAGGAAGTGCCCAATTAGAATTCCAGCCTGGGTACCAACTGTCCTGGTTGAGGTTTTTCGTGATTTTCATTGGTTCTTCTAGGGAAATTCCAGGTTATTGCCCTGGAATAGGCCACGACCATTTTACTTTTATCTTCTTTCCAATTTTCCCATTCAATAGTCATCTCACTATTTTACACTGTATTGTCTGAGCTACTGACAGCATTATTAAACAGATAAGAAATTAATAAATCAGATGAAATCAGATCAAGTAAGCAGATAAGGATGTTTTTGACCTTCAACTTTGACATGAGCGCTTTTCTTATCATTTTTTATGTGGGAGACCCTTGATTTTCCATTGGAGACTGGCATTTTGCTTTGCATAATATTGAAAGATCAGGTTACACACTCACTTTAGCACAATATTTCTACATAAGCTCGTTTTCTTCCAAAAGCTCAGTTCTGCTTGGTCATTGAGATTCTTCAGCAGAATCTTGCATATGATTTCTCATTCAGATCTGTGGCCGAAGTGCACCTTCATAGTTTCTCTGTTCTTGTTTAATTAATTTGTTAGACTGGGGTGTTATGGACTGGTTTCATCTGGACCAGTGGCAGGTTATTGTGAATACAAATATGATATTTTGGGTTCCTAAAAATGGTGGGAAATTCTTGAGTAGCTGAGTGACTGGTGGCTTCTCAAGAACAACTCAGAACCATGGAGTTTGTTGGTTGGTTAGTTTGTTAATTTCCAGGACATCATTATTAACTTATTCACTTCCTATTTGAAACTTCTTAACTATAAAAAAGCCTGTGCTGTATATATTGTTTCATTTCCATAAATTTCTGGTTGCTTTTTAAAAATACCATAATACCTTCCTTGCTCTTTTCAGTTTCACTATCATTTTAACATTGGTTATCTGCTCTCAAATCTCTTTTATTTTGACAAAGAAATAAAATGTTGTTTTGGCAAAGCATTTACTGCTAATACAAACTGAACTGAATCAAAATGATGGTATTACATATTACTGGCAAAGTCGCATGCTTTAATATGCACTGGGTCAACAGAGATACCATTTCTTGAAAAAGAAATTTTCTTTACTTCTGTTGGTTCTTCTTCTGCTTCTTCCTCTTCTTCTTTTGTGATTTATTTTACATCACTCCCAACACCTAGACTATTAACTTCGAACTCTTATTGTTAACCCTCCTATCATGTATATGTTTAAAATTATAGAAGAATCAGCATGCATCTGCAATTCACTATAACATATATTCTTCTTTACATGAAAAAATCTGTTCTATATGGAAAAAAGAGAGCTGCTGTTTATGTTAAAACATTATACCATGACTTTATAATATACACACTTAAAATGTTTGAACACAGCAGCTGGGTTATGAGAGCTTATGGTTTAAAGTAAAGCAATGATTGAAATTATTACACATATGCATACACTTTTCAGGTAACACGGTTCACAGATTTGGCAGAATTTGCCATTGAGGAGCAAGATCGTAAACTTCAGAAGTCAATCTCTACATCACATGTTCCACAATCTGTAGATGAGATGGATGGACAAACCAGCATTTCTCATACTTTTGTACAGAAAATTCAGAACAATATTGGTTCAGCAAGAGGCCACAGAACTGCTGGACGAACCATGTCACAGAGTCCCAGCACCCCAACACTCAGTCCACGGAAGTTTCCCAGCAGTTTGGGACAAAAGGGACTGATGGAGAGATTTCTGGCTACTCGAGGAAAGATAGGTACTCTCAGCTCTGGCTTTGTTACTGGAACATCACCCACCCCAGGACCACTTCCTGCACCTCCTGTTACAACCAACAAACTGGCAGACATGTCACTTGATGAACGGCAGGTGAGTACTGACAAATAATTTTAAGTGTAGAGAATTTCAAGGGCTTATTCTGTAGCCCAATTGTACCCTAATACTTCATTTGATCTATTGGCTTTTTAAAGTATTCTCAATTTTATGGCCCATTTAAACATGGAAATTAAGCAAGGTGTTAAATATGCAACTATTTTATATGTAAAATGACAGATGCAGTTTCACAGACAACAACTCTCTATGTATCCCTACAATGCTTTGCATGTAGTTAGTAGTAAATTAAACCATTCTTTTGCCAAACAAGTTGGCTCATGCAGTGATTCTTCTAACTTGCATTTGAGAGTTGACTGGAACACTGACTATTCTGAGAGTGGTTTTTGTGATTTTTGTCAGTCTCTTGAGGCAAATTGTGGGATACTGTCCCAGATTAGGCCACAACCATATCCTTTCTCATCCTTTCCAATTAATCCTACCATCTGATATTACATAGCCTGAGTTACTGACATCATCATTAAATAAATGTGTGCGCGTGCGTGCTTGTGTGTGAACACACAGACACACAGATGTTTTTCAATGTTGTGTTATAAAAATAACCCAGTCATTGGACATGGTTATAAAATAGAATGTTAAATCTACTGACATAATTGATTAAATTGGCTGAGTGAGCCTGTTCTGTAATATTAAATATCTAAATCAGCACAGAAAACAGTGGGTTAATAGCTACAGTTTTTATAATATCTCTATCTTCATCAAGCAGAATATACAAGAAAGCGATGAAAGAGAGAATGGAGACATTCAGAGAGCAGTTTTTCGCCGAGGATATATTTCAGCTGAAGAAAAGATGAAGGTGGAAATGCAAGAGATGCAAAAACGTGAGGAAGAATTGAGGTATATTTAATTTGATTTTGTCCTGTATAAATAAAAATGAAATCATATTTATTTGCATTTATATGTAAACCTATGTAAATTAAGGAAACTGGGAAACTGTAATTACAGGGACCCCAATATACAGACTTTGCTTTGACAAATTCCTATTACATTACTATTTTACATAGATACTAATCCATTAAAACTAAGATAATTTACAGGGATAGAAGTTTAATCACATTCAGAAGAGGCTACTTCAGCTTGTACACGCTTGCATCTTTTAAACTAAATTTTTACCATCATGAACACCTGTTCTATTGCATTATGTAAAATTGTTTCCAAATCACCAAATCTATTGCCTTTCTAGTTTCTCTCTCCCCAAGTTTAGGGATATAAAAAACATCATAGGGTGAGTATGGTGATTTGGAATGCTGTCTCACTAATGGAAAACTGTGTTTACCTGAAAACTACTGCACAAGCTGGGCTGGGCAGGCATGAACATTATTAATGGTAAATTTATGACTCAACTGGATTCCCATTTTTGCAGATGTTTATGATGCACTGCATCATAGAGATGTTGCATCACATGTAAAGAGAAACATTTGTTAATAGAATTACCTTGTGGAGCAAATTCATGGTGCACAACAAACCTTGTAATTGAAGAAAACAATCAGTGGCACTTTGGTTTCACTGCACACATCGCATACTGTTTTCCATTTGGAGAATTCTGTTGTAATTGCTGCTTTGTTCTAGGCCATAATCATAAATCCTTTTTCCACCATTCATTATGTTATCTTCTAAAAGGAGGGTGGGGAGGCGCTAATCTCAATCACCAGCAATTAGTTCTTTCTAAGGAGCCCAACTGAGCAGGTGTCTTCTCCCATCCCCCTCACCTGAGAATGGAAACATATCTAGTTTCCAAAACGTCATGTTTTCTATTTCCTAGAATACCGGACAATGGAAAAAGACCAAAAACCCAGCAATTCTGTGAAGTATTCGAAGTCCTCAGGAAACACCAGTCTCACTGAAGAATATTTTAACAAAATGTTTTTATTAAAGAATATATATAGTTATGTATTCAAAGCCGTGAGAAAACACTAGTCTCTGAAAAAGTTTTTGAATAAAATCTCTTTTTTATACTGCCATGCCCATCTCTGCATCTTGGTGGATAGTAGTAACTTAGTGTTCTACTAATATTATATTATAGCATCCTGTTGCACTTTTCACTTAGTATCAGTTAGTTCCACAGTGTCATTTGCAACACTAACAAACACCAGTGTGACACATCATTGTTTTATAAAACTCTGCCACATATTTCCCCAAAAGAGCAATGTAAGTACTACTAAAATGTGTGAACAGAGTTGAAGTAATTGTATATGAATATATACAAAACTGCAAAATTGAAGTGTTTCAAAATTTCTCACATGGGCAAATGGATTCATTCTTAACAATGTATTTTTATCTGAAGATAATGCCTCAAAAATGTATTAAATATGGACTATATTAGGACCCATTGCAGAATTGAGATTGTAAGTTTAAAACAGATAATATTGTGACATGTTGACCCCTACCTCCCCAGGTGCACGTAGCGGTAACGTAGCGATCGCGTAATAGGCGAGTAGTAACCCCACAACTCTCCCCGCGGTGACGTCACGAGCGGAGCCGAAGTGAGCCGAGCGGAGCCGACGTTAGCCGAGTCCCCGCAACCTTGAAAGCTATGCAAAGCGAGTCAACAGCGGTGACGTCACCAAGGGGTAACAGCGTGCTAGGCTATACTCCACGTCACACTAGCAACAGCGAACGGAATAAAAGCCGGCTGAGCAGCAAGCGAGAGGCAGTGTGCTATCAACGAGTTCTCAGTTCGCAAGTTACGAGCTACAGACGCGTGTGCGAGAATCAGTGATAGTTCGGGATAACCAGTTATATCTGGAGTGTGTAATTCAGGGAGACTTGTATAGCTCCCGCGTTATTAGTACGTGAAGACAAGTGAAGATCATGTTAAGAGATTTTGTTGTAGGGTTTGTAAAGTGTGGAAACACGTAATATTGTGATAATTAATTGTAGCCGTTGTTTGTAGATTGTTAAATAAACCAATTAACCATCTCTATGGCGTCTTCAGTAACGTAAACACGTTACAATATTTATTAATTTCCTTTTGCCACAACACCATTCCCAGCAGTCATATGAATGCCAGAGTCACCTTATTGAATGGCAGAACGTTTATCATTCAAGGAACAGAAAATTTTGTTGTAGTATTGGAAATTTGGAAATGTGTGCTAAGTACAAAGACTGCGGCAGCGTGAATTGGCAACGGAACCTCCAACCCAATTAATAAGCTTGCATTCATGATAGACTTGAGGCCAGTGGTACAGTGTATGATGTGGACAAGCAAAGATCTGAGAGGCCTTGCACAACAATGAGTCCCCCCTCTACTAATATTGTGTTGGAACAGTTTACACTATCAGACATTAGCAGATGGCACATGAACACACTGTCATTGAGATGTCAGAAGCTATCTCAATACCCTAACAGGTCAATGGATAAGACAAGGAGATAGTGCTGAGTATCCCCCACACTCACCTGATTTAACCCCCCTCGACTTTTTTTACCATGTGGGTGTTCCTGAAGGATATGATATATCATAGAAAACCACCGACATTAGAGACTTTACTGTAAAAAACTGAAACATCGCTTGCCACAATCCCAGTTGACACCTTTGCCACTGTTGGTCATGAATTAGTTGACGGAACCCAGAAGTGTCTACAAGCTAATGGTGGACACTTTGAACACTTGTTCTAGCTTAACATGTGTTGCAGCCATCTCTTTCTGTGCAGATAAAGTTTGGATTACCAGTAAATTATGTAAGCAGATATTTTGAATTTTGATGTGTACATGCATTTTCTGGGTCCCTTTGTCTATTAGATCACTTGTGAACATTATGATGTTCCCCTATATGTTACATCCTATCTCACTACCTTAAACTTTCTTAGCTCAAAATATTTTCTTTGGCATTTTGACATGTGAAGAATAACTATGTGCGTGAATAAGAAACAAAAGTGTAGCATTTTATTTACTAAATACTATTTAAATTTCCACAAAAATTAAAGATTCATTTTTTTAATTTTCACAGACTGCAACGTGCTCGAATGTTTGCACGGTCTCAACCAAATCTGCTGTGCCTTGGGGACGAAGAGGAAGAGGAGGGCCACACCATAGATAGAGACATGGAGAATCACATCCCTCTTCGCACTGCTTTGTCAAACCCTAATTTATTGGACTCAGAAACAACTCCTAATGGTGACAGCAACTCAGTAGACAAGGTCTTGTTCATTTCTTAATATCATAATTAAATAAAAACTATAAATTTTGGGCTTGATGCATGCAAATCTGAGCTTGAGAGTCATTCTTAACTGAGTGACTAATGGATGGACTCAAATCTCAGCATTTACTTGCAACTATAAACATGCTAAACAATCCAAATAAGTGCTTAATAACTGATCTTCATTGTCATATTTGTGGCGTACAGCTTTTGACCACCATGGTCTGTGCTAGGCTGGTTAGTCTGAAAGTAGGTATACACATTTTATAGATGGGAGAACTTGTGTGGTAGATATTGTAGTCTTCTGAGTTATGACATTGTGCAGTCTGACAAGTGAAGATGAACATTACAAAGAACATACTGTCTCATATTCAAGGTGAAAATGGGTAATTGATTATGTACCAAACTACCAGATTATACGGTGTTACTTTTGTGATCCAAGAGGTTAAGGTACGTAGGAAAGATCAAGTATCGATAACTCTAGTACACCCCAAACTCAGTCAACTTTAGGTATCTAGTCCGGGGTTTGAGAAAGGCCACTTTCATCCATAAAAGTTAGTTTCTCTTAACCTTAAGAGAAAAGATTTCCTCTGTTTTAACTCGTTCATATTTTTCTGTATTTATTTATTCTGACAAAGAAAACAAAATACACACTGTGGTTAAACACAGCCAGATAAGGGCCATGAAATCCAAATATAATTCAGATAGTCTGTGAATAAGCTTTGTTGCTGAAGAATAGACATCTACTTGCAGTACAAGATGAACAGTCTTCATGGTAATGTGGATAACTGTCCTTCTGCTCTGTTCTCAAGCTGGGTATACTTCTGAGGGGTTACATTTATTCTGTCATATTAGTCTGTTGTTATTTGAAGCAGCATGATCAAGAATAATCTCAACTATTTAAAAAAGAGCTAAGTGGCCTCTGTATGAATTTAATCCTAGTTTCTAATAAGCATATTATGCCTTAAGTATCAAGGTCTTCTCTTTAAATACGATGTTTCACAGGATCTTATACGAAGGTTGTACTCTATGAAATACAGTGAAACTAGATGTAGGCTTACATATAAGAAAATATGGTGAAGAACATTATAAGCGTTTAAAGCTCTTGGTCATAACTGATAAGGACTTACCTTATTTGCCACACTGGTATGCAAAATATATGAACATGAAATGAAATGAATCCTCATGCCATTCATGAGTTTCCTCTGTACAGTATAAATAATTGTAATAGTGAGGTGCAAGTTCATGGCAAATTATTTACCTATTCCTTCAGCAAGCAGCAAATTCAGACTCATGTATGAGCCAAATATTGAATACCTTCCTCACCAATTCAACAACTTATGTATGTATGTATGTATGTATGTATTTATTTCATCTCTATAGATCATTATGATAGGTAATGCGGGTATTTCCAGCATTATGTTACAGCAATTATTGCTCACAAGCTCATGGTCTCTATACCCCAGGTGTCTAAGGCTAGAACAGGCAGCAAAGGACTCCTAGATTTAGTACTTTTATCTCTGGAGGAATCTGAACAGAAATGTATACAAGAATAGTTCTTTCATCATCAAAGGACTTCAGAACGGACAAACACATGCAGTTAAAACTTCAGTTCCCAAAGATAAACTTCAGATCATAGAATTCATGTATATATTGTGAGCATGCTTGAAGTCAGGGCTACTGTTGTTACTTCTGTGGTTATGTAGTAAACTATTGCCCTGCAACTTCATGCAGTGTGTTTTGATCTCTTGAACACAATTATTTGACTTCCAGTTTTATTTTGGTCTATGTTTATGTATATGTTTAAATTATGCACAAGCCATTGTATATTTTCTCTTTCCTCATTTCAAGCTCTGTTCACAGCAATGCAAGAATTCAAGTTCACCATAACCTTTTAACCATTAATGCACTTTTAAATTCACTGTATCCTGGTGCTTCATATCAGTTACTTAAATGCCCATTGAAGTATGCTTAACATAGCAAGGAACACACATCTACTGTTCTGCTACATCAGATGCAGTAAATGGATAAATATGTTACTAGGAAGACAAAATAGTTATTCATAGTCTGTCATTCCTATGGGATGAACACATTTGCAGCAACTGTTAGCTCATATCCACAGTGTTGAAACATTATAATTCTGTAATATATTGTAGCATGTAGACCTGTTGCTTAGTAATGACTCTGTAAAAAAGTACCTGCTGTTAGGCGATGGATTCCTGACAAGCAACAGTTGAGCTACAACAACAAAGAGCTGTGTTTTCTACATGGTCTCTGCCAAAGGGTTATAAGCAGGACGAAGTTTACAGCTTAGTTGTGGGATATTCGCCAGCCAGTAAGGCTGTTAATAGAGGACACTGTCCAGGTCTGTTACCAGGGAGCAACTAGTGAAAGCAGGCTGATAAGACTGACTGTGTGCTCTAGTGATCTGTAAATTCTGGAGATTAGCAATGGCACTATAATTACTTGTAGTTACCATTTTTAAGTGGTCATTAAATCCAGTCACCAATCTAAATTCACTTTATTGTCATTTCTTACATGTGACAATATTATGGAATTACCAAATTTCTGGTTAGGAATGTATGGTTAAACAAAGTAACTCCCCTAAAACATAATTTTACACAGCTAAGGATTATTAATGTCTTCACACACTGCTGTATATGCTCGTTAAATTTAATTACACGTTATATTTGTAAACAGGACAGATTCAAGTTAACTATGCAGAATAATCCAACAATATAAGAAGATATTTTAATGAAAACTGTGATTATTTCTCTTCCAGCCATCCTTCAGGACAATCCGGAAACAGAATGCACTGATTGCACAGTGGGAGAATATGATTCAGCAAAACATCGAACATTAAACAAAACAGCCATTTGATTAGTAAGTTGATATACAGCAAGCAACATAAATGAAAGCGTGGCATTATTATTCCCTAATTATATGTTGAATATGTGAATTTAGAGCAAGTATTTTACCTCCAAAACTAATGGAGCAAGTAGCTGAACTAGATATTTGTAGGCAATGCACATAACTTTACAGAAAGTTGAATATTTAAATTATTCACTTCTTCTGTTCATGAATACAAATAATTCACTATGGACAAAGTTCTTGTTGATTTTGTTTGTCTGGTTCTGATGAAGAAAATATATATTTGTTTTCTCTTATTTCAGGTTGTATATTTGAAGAATATGAATATTTCAGTAGAACTGAAAACCAGTGTTTCTTTATGTGGAATATTTAACATTTAGAACAAAGGAAGCTATGTAGAATGGTGAAATGTTGCTAATTTAGAATGTTTAGCAACATAAAACTATATTGCTTTTCTCTACATGTTATGTCAAGATGAAGGTTCAACATGGAAACAGAGATGGAAGTGTGACAAGCAAAAAGTAACAAATGGTAGTCTGTTTTTTCTTATTGAACTCAACTCAGTCAACTAGCATGGTGCTATCAAGTTAAATTTTTCTTAGAATATTTTGTGCTATTTTTTGAAATAGCAGACACTAGACAGCAGCATCCTTTTTGGTCTGTGAATAACTCACTAGAACAAAAAAAAAATATATCAGTAATTTCTGTGTAGTTATTTTCTCAAATTTTGATCTACCAAGTAATCTTAAAAGTGACAAAGATACTTCATTCTCATTTAGGGAATGAAAAACACATAGTTAAAAAATTGCAGCCTATGTCATTAGAAGAATCAATGTTTTCATTGACATCTCACTGCAAGTTTACTGTAAGTGATGTTGACAGTATAAAATCAAAACATATATTAAGTAGTTTTCTTTTTTTTTTTGCTTATTCCATTAGCTGCTCAGCTGAAAACAAAATTATATATTTGTGAAATATTTATTTGAATTTTAACTTAACTCATCTTCTATTTCAATTATGTAATCAGATGTAATAATTAATATTGAGTGGGATATTAATTCTTTACTACTTATTTTTTAAGTTAACTACAAATTCTGCTTGTTAATCAGTTATCACAGGCCGTCAGTTACATACATTAATCTTTATTCCATGTTAGGTGCGGGAATATTCAGTGAAATCATAAAAATCATCTGGTTGTGAAATAAATTATTCATTTTGTATGAAAACAATTATATTCACAATTAAGCAATGTTAGCAGTAAGAGATCAAAATCGGCATGCTTCATCAGCAAAAAAACACATAGAGAAGATGACTTTGTGACACTTTGTGTCACTTTGTGTCTAATCCATAAGTGCAGCAACCGTAAAAACTGGAAATTCTTAATGAATCATGATATGCATTCTATCATATTATTCACAAGGGAATAATTACCTTTTTATATGAATTAAACAGTTATAATCCACTGTGACCTGGCCTTCACACTTCATATTGCTTAGCTGGCCTGGAATGGTTTTCATATTATTTTATATAAAATAGAGAATTATTTATATTCAACATATTTTTTGGTACCTTGGTGAATACCTTAACTGACATGAGGAGCAGCTCAGTGTTATTTTTAATATGTAAAATGCAATACATTACACGTTAATGATTTCGTTATGTTCTAATTTTCATAATGCCAGCCATCATGATGTGCATGAATCACAGGCGCCAATGAAGTGTTTTATGTCCTTGGCCCCTGACACACATGTCCATTATTTGTCAGTAACTGTAATGTTACACTAGTATATAACAATATATTTTTTCATTATTAATAAAGATGTTTGTGTCAAGAGAAGACTTGCAACATCATTATTTGCATAAAATTCTTGTACTGTAGTTAAAATACCTGAAAATGATCACTGTAAAATAAGCTAGGAAAACTGTTTGCTTTATTCATTAATTGGTGTAAGAAGTTTTTATTGTAGCCAAGATTTCAAAGGTAATGACATGAGGAAGAACATACACTTTGTTTCCCCTGTATGACAACATATTTTGCAGTATCTCTGTGCTTCCACTTTTTAACCTTCACTGTACTGAAATCCTGCATTTAAATCTTTTATATACTCTTTCTCTATCTCCATCTAATGGTCAGGCTAAGAATGCAAGAAGCTACATCTTCACACCCCCATATAAATTCAGGGCATAATGCTTAATTAATCAGAGAGAATATTTGTCTCTCAAGGAAAGAATTAAAATCAAGCTGAGTCTACATGAAACAAAGCCCTACTTGAGAAGTTAATAATTGTACAATTAGTCAAGAAGGTTCCACATTTTACGGAACTCCTAGATTAATTAGTATTCAAAAGAGCACACCACAGTTCCTGTCCTGAATCAAATAAATCCAGTTCATGCCATCCAACACTATTTCCTAAGATAAGAGTTTAATATTCAACTGTGCCTGGTTCTTCCAAGTAGACTCTTTTCCTCAGGGTTTTCGGTCAGAATCTTACATGTTCTTCTCACCTATTCCATGTATGCTACATACCAACCATTTCATCTCTTCATTTTAACCCTAAAAATATTTGGTGAAGCATACAAATTATGAAGCCACCCATTCAATTTTCACAATCTTCCATTACTTCATCATGTTCAAATATTCTCAGCACCCTGTCCTCAACCAAACATTCTTCTATTAAAGTGACATGCTAAGCTTCATACCCATACAAAACAACAGGAAAATTACAATATTGGATTGAATTATTAAATATCTCAGCACAGAAATTAGCACTTCAAATCACTATGAAGTCTTCTTACTGTTTCTTCTTCAGTCACTCTGGAACCTCAGAACTAAAAATTCTTCTGAACTCACTCCTCCAGCTTATAACTAACTCGTAACTGCCATGAACTGAAATTGTTTCTGTATTCACTCCGTTATAAGCACTCTGCACAGGCTCCACAGAAAACACCGTCTCTACTATTTATGACATCACCGCTTTTATAGCATGGTCCGATATATAGAACTGTATTTATCGAGCCGTTGCCTAGAAGCAGGTTGCACAACTGCTTTGTTCCATCTATGCTTGGTGCAAATGACATAGAAAACACAGCCTCATCTAATGTTGCATGCTGGACCATGTACAGAGCTGCTGCCTAGCAATGCGTTAATCAAATCTGTTAACAATATTTTAATTTGTATCAAGATCCATATAGCCACAGGCACTGACACACAAACCCACCCATCCACTCACTTGTCCTGCCACTAACCAGTCATTATAGTGACTGGCCTACATCCATTCACCCCTTATAAATGGACCATGGCCATCCAGCTTGTAGCCATTCACCATACTGCATGCATTGCCTTGTTTACTTCCTATAATTAAACTCCAACCATATAGCCCACAGCCAGTCACTATACTGACTCATCAATCTCAACTCATAGAAGCAACAATGAAGTTCTTAGGTGTACAAACTCATCACCAAAGTTGTAAATGTGCTGTAGAAATCAAGAGTGTATTTGTACCTTATAATAAAAATATAATTTAGACACGGTTTTCATACTATTTGTAATAACTGTGGTTGCCATCATTTGAATGATTCCAATTGATTTCACCATTTAAACACAGAAAACCCTCATTATAATTCAATTCAATTCTTTATTATTTATGTGCCAAGTCAACAGCCGCAAGGCCAATTACAGACTTAGCACAGTGTAGATGAAAGTAATTACATTATAGACAAACACATGTCAAAAACAAATTACAGGCAATTACTTGGGAAAAAACAATAATGAAGAAAAGTAAACAAACAAGCAAATAAATGATAATAATTCAATTCATGTTTATTTACGTGCGATAACTTAACAGCACAGTGGCCAATTACAAAGTTAGCACGAGTATATAAGGTACAGAAAATAATTAAAAAATACAAATATGACAAATCTGTGAGCATAAATCTAAAGACTGAAATATATACATACATTTATGAAATATTACGAGTGTTGCTAATACTATTAGTAACTAAATACTAAGATAAGACAACTGGGAGTGATAGCATAAATTAATAACAAGTCAATAAATTAAAACCAATTACATAAGAAAATTAAAGTTAGCCGAGGTATACACATTTGTAGTTAATGAAAACACTAATCAAGTAACACCGTAAAAGGTTTGGTACATGCTTGTAAAATATGATTCAGAGAAACTGCTCAGTCTGCAAATATGTCAAGATCTTTACCCACCATGTTGGTAGCAAGGGTGCACCGAGAAGAGGGACAGTGTCTTTAACAATAATAATAATAATTTCATTATCATAAAACTAAGTGTTATTAAGAAGTGAAAAATGAAACACAAATATGGATGCAGACATAATGATTTCGAATATAACAGACAGAATCTGGCTGTATACAATTGTGAATTTTTATAGAGATATTAGGCACTAAGAATATTTTGTAGTTAGAAAACAATTTAAAATGAAAAAGAACTCCAATATAGAAACTGTTATGTAATTATGTGTTTTTATGCTTATTGTGTATACTGGCTATGTATCATATGGTGTAACTTCTTTGAATACCCTTTCACTTAATTATATATTACATCAGCACTGATGACATGCTGTTCCCGCTATCAGTCCTTTACAACAATGGTTTGCTGTATACATTCCGACAGTACAAATCATTTGATAGTGCTCACTGTTAACTCCTCTGTGACATGAAGACTGGAGGATAGAACACTGGTATGGTGGCTGTCAGTACAAACTGGGCCAAAAGTTTGCTTCAATCTTTTTAAAGAAATGATGTCTGATGCCCATGTAGTGGAAATTTACACTCCCAAGATAGATACATAGTGACCACAGTGTTGTAGTCACATAAAATTATAAGCATATTTAATTGTTTTGTTTAAATTTTTGTTTCATACTTACGCTTAATTGATGCCACACTCAAAGTAATTAATTTAATTTGATCATACTGATTCATGTTTCTTGGGGAATAGTGGAAGTAAATTGGGAATGCAGAAATACTACATTTCTTCATTTAGGCTAAAATTGCATGAGTACATTATGGAGCTTAGAATTTGTCTGTGGGGTTTGAAGTTGGAAATCTAGGCACAAAACAATTTGTCACCATATGTCAGGTCCAGTGTTTGAAAACAGGATGTTGGAAAATAATATGCATTTGAACTGAAGAGGGATAAAATTACTGGAGGTTGGAGAAAACTGCATAATGATGAGCTTCATAACTTGCACTTTTCACCTAGTACAATCAGAATGCTGAAGTCAAGGAAGATGAGATGGGCAGGGCATGTAGTACAAATGGGGAGAAGAGGAATGCATCTAGGATATTGGTGGGAAAGCCAGAAGGAAGTAGACCATTAGGAAAACCAAGATGGGGGGGGGGAATATGCATATGAATTGCAACTGGCATTAATGCTATAAATGACAATAGACCTTCCCCTAAAAGTTGTAAACATTGGCCAATGTACAGGAATAACAGCATAAGAAGTAGGATCTTAATATAAAATGATTTATCTGATGATGGCCCAAATGGCTTAAAGTTTTTTTAGTGGAATCACCATAAATTGATTAAATTTTTATAGGAATTGTGTCAACAGAACACACAATAAATTGTTCACATACAATATGACCCTAAAATTCGCTATCACTTATAACAAAAAAGTTTTTATTCCCCCCACTACACTTTTTAATTTTCTAAGCTCAACAATAACATGATGCAGGCGCAAACTTTAATGACATTATGGATCTGAAATTATGAATGGTAACAGATCCTAGGAAAGAAAGTATTTGCTGAGGTAATTTTGTGGAATGATACACAGTTCTATGCATAATTTACATATGAAGACAGCCTTGTGAGACCGTAACATATCTTATTGAAAATAAACATTTGTGTGATGTCAGAGCCCTACTGTGGCCATTTACAAGTTGTGAATTCTCATTATTTTAGTTTAGATCTTAGGGAAAACAAATAATATTATCATCCCGTTATTGTTCTCTTAAAACAAGGAAAGCTTCCCTTTCACATATGATCAGAATCACCAGTGCTCTATGCAAAAGTATTGTGACATAGACTCACATCTATACAATGCCCAAAATGTGCGCATGCAACAATAGAAATGATATTTCAAGAATTGTTTTCTATGTGGTTCGTGCCATACCCATTGCTAGCCAACAGGTCGCTAAACACTCTTGCAACAATGAATACTTCTATTACTAGGAAACGGCGTGGTAAACATGCTTTTGCAATAGTAGAGGAACCAGTGTTTTCTAGGATCTGCCTTGAGACTATAAAAGTAGTCAGCCATAAACCCTTTAACTAGACTGACAGAGGCCTTGTATATATTATACATACTAGATATTAAAACTCAATTGTAAATAAGTGTACATAGTGACAATGGACTAATACTATCAACTATGACTAATGACAGACCCGACCTCTTGTCTGAGAGGGCGCCCCACACGGACAGGACAGTAACTTTTATCTAAAAAGAAACAGACTGACTCACCATCAGTCGCAATGCGACTTTGACCCTTTAACTTCGAGGAGAGTCAGTCAGAGTAGCAAAGGTAATCATGTACCACCTGTGAAGATTGCACTTCATGAGGTAAGTACTGTGAGAGTTCTTTGTTGGGAATTCGTGTAATCACTGCCTGAGCCATCCTTCTGCACCTTTGCAGTTGATAGGGCGCCATTACATGGTCTGGGAACCACAGCAAGGTGCTTGGGGGTAGAAAGAGGATAATGTTCTGGGTTGAGCAATGAGATTCTCTCTTAGGGCTTAATGGGCCTTGCTTGGACGAGAGAGGTCTTCCTGGTGAAGAAGTCTCTGGATCACAACTCGATATTAATAATACACTTCTTTATTAACAGCACTATACAGTTACAAGCAGCAGTCACTTGCAATTACAGGTGTACTTTTGGCACTCACTGTACACTACTTCAAGATTCGCAACACTATGTTACAGTACGGTAGATAATGTACGTCAATCTCCCAGCCCGGTATCTCACCAAATATACATGTTCACTCACTGATCGGCCAATGTCTTACTTGTCTCTTACTTATCTGTCTTCGCCATCCTGGATCAATCCTTTAAATACTGTGAGATGATGTAACATCCAGAACCTTCTCTTTCCAGATCATTCTCGAAGCTGCTTCTACTGTTTCATAGTTCGAGAACATTCTGGAAGTTTCTTTTATCAGACGCAGTGGGATGAGTAGCCATTCACACACCATGCCGACTATTAAAGAACCTTCTAGTAGCTCTTATCTGTACATTCCTCATTGCGAATTCTTAGAACAGTTAATGCAAAACTGGGCATAAGTTGCATTTAGTATAAAATTGGTACTAAGTAAATATTAATTTCTGAAATTTATGGCGGTAGGTAATGACCAATTACAGTACAGAGTTACATTCATGTCATAAAAGTTGATTATATAAGGCAGTGCTGTGCGGGTGCCAACACACTACTACTACCACTACTACCACTACTACCACCACTACTACTACTACCACTACTACTACTAATACTACTAATAATAATAATAATACTACTAATACTACTACTACTAATACTACTACTAATACTAATACTACTACTACCACTACCAATACTACTACTACCACCACCACTACCACTACCACCACCACTGCCACTACCACCACTACCACCGCCACCGCCACCGCCACCGCCACCGCCACCGC
>NW_019742447.1:970396-980035 GCF_002891405.2 Cryptotermes secundus | reverse complement strand
TAAATTAAATTTAAGGAAGAAACTAGTGAAATGCTACATGTGGAGCATAGCTCTGTATGGGGCTGAAACATGGACACTTAGGGCAGTAGATCAGAAACATCTGGAAAGTTTCGAAATGTGGTGTTGGAGAAGAATGGAGAAGATCAGTTGGACCGATTATGTGAGAAATGAAGAAGTGTTAATTAGAGTCAGTGAGCAGAGGAATATCCTACATGAAATAAGAAAACGGAAGGCTAATTGGATTGGTCATGTTTTACACAGAAACTGCCTTCTAAAAGAAGTTATCGAAGGAAAGATAGAGGGGCGGATAGAAGTGACCAGAAGACGAGGAAGAAGATGTAAGAAGATGCTGGATGACCTTGGGGACAGAAGAGGATACTGTCATTTGAAGGAGGAAGCACTAGATCGCATTAAATGGAGGAATTGTTTTGGAAGAGACTGTGGACCTGTCGTCTTGACAGATTACTGATGATGATGATTTAACAGTACTCAGACGTTCAAAAATGTCTCTTGTCTTACAATTTGAATTAATATTAAAAATCGGCTCAATTATATGTGGTTACGGAGGGCACCAGAAAAATATACCACGAGCGTCATGGCGCCCGTGGGCACCGCGTTGGACAGGGCTGGTATAAGGTGCTTACTAATGTGTATGACTATATGTACGTTGTACTGTTTTATTTGTGACTACTTCCACATCCTATGAAATTGTTTTCTGTATGGATTTATGGAAAATGAATGAATGAATAAACCCAAACCAAAATCCATTATTATTAGTCACGCTGCCATACACACGTGACAATATATATTCTGTCATAGCAGACAAACCTCATCATCCAAAATGCGTCCGATGCTTCTGCTGGTACGCCTGATATGTACCTGGTAAGTACCTCCGTGGCCACAGTCTCATTGGTATTTATGTCCTTACTATTCTCATCTCCAACAACATTGGTAACAGTGCTGAAATTTAAAATAACATATTATAATGCCATTAGTAAGATACTCACAAATAGTGTCCCAATATGCATCTGTTCAATTGGAAAGGTATCTTTTTTCCAACGTTCCAAAACAAATGTTACAATGGGAAAAAAAATAATTTTATGCGACTACAAAGGAGACGGGTTATGTGTTTAACAGTCCATGTATGTACGTTCCTTCTGCTACCTTCTTTTTGATGAACTGAAGCCATCTAAGAATGATAGGAGCACAGACCTCTTCTTTGCTGCCTCACCACTGGAACCAGTGTCAGGTTTTCCTCTCCGTCTAATATAATAATCTCTTACGTAGGCCCATCTCTTGCTGCAGTCAACATCTGCAATAAATAATTCTGTAAATTAAAACATTTCTTATAACTTCTTTTTTTTCTTTCAGGTACTTGGCCACAGGAGAGTTATTCAGATCACTTTCTTTCCAATTTTGAATAGGCCATTCTTGGATAAGTGTCATAACAAAACAAGTTGCTGACAGCATCACGAAAACTATGTTCAATTTAATAATGCCATCAACAACTGTGAAGAATTGCTAATACATATTTGTCAACACGGAATTTACCAAACTGTGTGGGAGCGTTTGACGGGAAACATATAAGGATAAGGGCTCCCAAAAACAGTGGACATTCTTTCACTACAAGGAGTTTTATTCAATCGTTATGCTAGCAGTTGTCGATGCGGAATGCAAATTTGTTGCAATAGACATCGATTCTTATGGCAGAGAAGGAGATGCAGGACAAAACATCTGGACCAATACATTTAATATACCCCCACCAAAAGCATTTTCCTGGAACAGATAATGTTGTACCACATGTAATTGTTGAAGACGAAGCTTTTGCTTTACACGAAAATTTTGTGAAACCCTATCTGAGGAAGCAAACTCTGAGTAATCCATCAAAAGCTGTATATAACTATTGACTTTCTCGAGCTAGAAGAACGACTGAAAATGCTTTCGGAATTTTATGTGCTTATTTTCGAATATTTTTCCTGCCGATCGCTACTGTCCCAGAAACTGCCGACAAGTTGATTACATGTGCCTGTATTTTACATATGTTACGGGAATCAAAAGTACTCGCTCCAACTCAAGTGCATTTTGATGATGCACTTCCATTACCTACAGAAAATGTATTCCCTCTAGCAGCAAATAACGTCCGTGCATGAAAGTCACCCACGGAAATCCGAGAAATATTCAAAACCTATTTCAATGGTCCAGGTGCCGTTGAGTGGCAGAATAATTATGAATAACATTACTAAGAAACCTAATTTTTATCCATTGTAAACAATGTAGTTGTTTTAAAAACATGTAAATTAAAATGTTTTAACATAAAAATAAAATATATTTATATATCATACCTGTTTTATTAAGTGTACCGCCAATTTCACACCACAGATTTTGCTTCAGCTGTAGTCTTTGCTCTTCACATTATATAACATCTCATGGTTCTTCGCCTTCTTCGCTACTCCAACACGTCATGTTGTGAGTTCACGGCACCTTCCACCGTACCGTACAAAAACATTGCTAGAACTGTTTGTCGCCGCACTCACCGCCGTCATAATGGGCGGCACCGCTATTTTACGTGGTAACGGTGGTCAATGTTTTCTAGGAAACCGTGTTCCTTAATTCCTTAACGCAGAATCGCATTTCAGGAGTCTTACGTAATTATTCTGAAGTTGGCAACAATGAAATGAGTCGATTAGAATTTGTCAGCGCCCATAGTAGTTGAGTTTGTGTCCCTTTCACGAATTCTGATTTTCTTTGACATTAGGAACAACCGTGGTTCATATATGGTATTATCCGTATTTAGTCTATGAACCATGTCACTTCAAAACCTTTAATGCTTTTGTCAACTATTGTGAGCAATTGTGAGGATAGTGAGGACGAGTAGTTAGTATATAGGAAAGCAAGTAATGTAATTATCGAAGCTGCGGTAATTTTCGTGTAAAATGCAGTTGTATATTTGATATGAATATTTGTAGCAAACATTATGTAAGTGAGGTGCAGAATGTTAGCAAGCCTTTCGTACGTGATTTAAGGTGTAGGAGACATTAAAAATAAAAGGTGAACTTCTGTGAAAGAGGTAAAGTTTTCTGTTATGGGAAAATTCAGAAGTATGTCATTACGATGAAAGTTTATCAGTTTGGAATTTCTATCATAGGTGAGATAACCAAACAGCGTTAGGAAAATTACATGAAAGTGTATGAATTTCGTAATGTACAAACCAGATTGTCACAGTTTAAAAAGTTGTGTTTTCATGTGGTAACAGACACAATGATGTGACGAATTAACCAATTCTGTGCAGTTGAAAGATAGTGTTTTATGAGTGAACGGACGTGATGTATATCTGTAAATGTAGTTGCTGTAATTGAAGTTTTGGGTAGCGGGGGCTCTTTCCCCGGGGTTAAGGCGGCCGGGGCGTGAAGCTGACCACTCACCCCCAGCTAGTGCCGAAGTTAAGAAAATGTGGATCTATACATCCACACCCCCCATACGCCTTCATGGCGTGCTTAATTTAAGTACAGGGACAACTTTACCTTTATCTATATGCATTCTCAACTCTTAACAGTTGCCATTATACAATATCATAAGAGTACACATTCATTGCAAAACTGATAACTTTGCACATAGAGTAGCAACTAGCATCTTCACATTAGTGTGTCCATAGATTTCAGGGTGAATTACATTGCAGATACTACAGGTCATCTTGCTGCTAAGTTACGTGCATCTGTCACTTCCTGACCACCAGCCATTGACAGCTTATCTACAGTTCATCCTGACACAAGCTTAGAATAACTAAGGCCGAGCACCATCAGTAAATGGCACTGAAATGATTCATGCTCACACAAGTAAGCATTTAGTTTCAGTTTTGCCTCATAATGAATAAGGTTGCAATGAAGACAAGCATGTTCATTCGTGGTTACATTGTACAACAAATTGAACTTTTTTTTTTCTCTCCGTTCAAGAAAAGTGGATGATTTTAAAACTTCAGTGTACTGAATTGCAGTCAGAGCTTCAGAATTTTATATCACCCGCACTTTTCAAGGGAAAAGGTTGGGTTGGGTCTTCATGTACAGTAGTGATTCTCAACCTTCATCAAACTGCAGCCCAGTAAATTCTTTTTTATATAAGACAAGTGTGCAGTATAATTGATGCCAGGGTCTGGTAATGGGCCGTGGCCTGGCAGTTGAGAAACACTGATGGACAGTAAGCTGGAGGGTAGCCAGCTGGATATGACATGGCAGTTTTGTTGACAAGTTAATGCATGACATGACTATCTCCTGACAAGTGGTTGAGTGATATTTTGCATTATATTAACCACTAGCTCTATGCTTGCTGCTCTCCAAGCTGAATATATTTGAGATGTTATATATTCTTGTATTCTTCAAAGAAGCCACAAATGTATTTTTCCAAAGAAAATGGTAGATGATATGTTGTTTTCATAATCTGCACATGCAAACATACTGAAATCACCAGCCTTACACTAAAGAGAAAATCATTGTTGTACAGTGTTACCATTGTCAATGGTAATGCTTCAGGAATGTTGAACAGTGTGATAAATACTGGTTGTCATTGTGAGTTGATGATTTGATACAGACTCTCTCAGAGTGTTCATTTTTGTACAGGTATTCCATTATTTTATCTTGTAACTTCTGGGATGATTATAGAGGTTGTGGGAACTGCCCACATTCAAGCAAGTGTGACAACGCAAGCGTCATTGCTTAGCAACGACGAGTAAACAACGGTTGCTAGGCAAAAGCGAGTAAACAGCGGTTGCTAGGGAACTTATAAACACGGCGTCCGGCAACAGCAGTACCTATTACGTAACCGTTTTCTATATGTCCGACTCTAGGCTACATAAGAAGATACACTGAGTTACAGTCTAGTTCTGCCGTTCTACAATACTAGTTCAGTGTTCAAGCAGTTCATTCATTCATTCATTTATTTTTCGTTCCATGGATCCACAATACAAGTGAGATAAAGGACATGTCCATATTGTTCACTATTGTTGTTATCCGTCTGTGTATACTGTGCAGCTGCAATATATCCTATAGGACAGTTCAACTAGTGGTTGTCTCTTCATTCATACGACATCCCACAGGTCATTCTGAAGGAAAAATGTTATATCACCTGCCACAGTGCATTAACATGTTCATAGCTTATTTATGAGACATATTTGTTGCGTATCAGAAAGTTCCAACATGATGTCACATGACTGAGGGGTGAAAGATGTGGTTTGAATTGGTAATCAGATTTATTGAACTCTTAAAACTGATAACTGCAATTAATAACAGCACTGTTCATTAAGTCACATGCTATACAGCACACAGGCACACACTAGGTCTTCTCAGCCTGCTATGTCTTCACTGGTTGTCTAGAAGCAACCTCCAGCACCATAGATCCTTCAGTTCCCAAGTTCAGCAGCTTGTGTCCTTGCTGGCTGTCCTGTATTTCACAACTCAACATGGCATTGGTATGCAAAGACTTACAACAATGGGGGCTGCTCTGCCTTCCACAGTCCTGCAGACTGTCCATGACAACCTCTGCCTTCCACAGTCCTGCCGACAGTCCACGACAACCTCCAACAGGTCTGACTCCCAAGTGCTAACTGCAGACTTGCGACTCTCTACTGACTGGCTTCAGAGTCAGGGTTACTTTATAACTGGCAGTTTATTGCTGATCAGTTCGTCTTGGCATCAAGCCTCATGAGGCTCATGACGAGATTCATTCCCCCACCCAACTGATCCCTTGCAGTCATAGTCCTTATGTAACATCCTCTCTGACAGGAGGATGGGTTTGTCTCTTATGAATAAGCTTGGCTTTGTCAAGTGCAAATATGGCACATATGACATTGAAAATTCTTCCCTATACAATGTAATAAAGTCCTCTGTCAAGCCAGGCTTTGCAAGGTAGATCATGCCTATCTTATTTATCTCATGCTTCAACGGCAGCATAGTCACTTCAACGGTCATAAGCTTGACAGCTGCCAAGTTTAAGCCTCTTATTTTTTATGTGTCTGATTTCGCCATGTCCTGTGCTTTGAACATGATCATTCTCATGATTTTGTGAGATCACTGCATGTTGCCTGCACAATTTTATTACGTAATCATATACATACAGAAAGTTGAAAGCCATGTGCAACTAGTGGACCCACATGCATTTGTTGTGGCTTCATGAAATATTCACAGTCACACATTGAAGTTCCTTCTCAGAAATAGAGCAGACTTTAAACTTCAAACCATAGTCTCCTATGAGAAGCATTTAAGGAATTTTCATGGGGAATGTTCAAGTGTAGCACACATTTCATCATGTTTCTCTCCAGTGGGTACTGAGTCTTTTGAATTTGTTCCTTGACACCCATTAACAGCTGTGTCTGTCTATATTTATTTACAGTTGCATGAATTGGTTTCTCTATGTGTAACTGTAACATTTTGAAATATATGCTGAAATACCCTTCTCACATAGGTAGCACAGCTGAACACTTATGGCATTTGATGCAAGAAGTGACTGATTGTATGTTTAATACAGTATCAAGGGGTTAAGATTGTGATTGATGGGCTTATAATGCGTAGGCGTACTTCACAGCAGTTGTTCAGAGGTTATTGGTTCAGTATTGAAGAGAAATTGGAATATGTGTAGGCTTATGGCCTATCGACTGTGCAAGAAGCCCGAATGCATGGAGAGTAAGTTGATGCGAATGTTTATGGCCCTCCCAGCAGACTAGCTGAATGATTTGTGGCAAGTTCTCAGATAGTCTTCCTGTAGAAGTCTTACATTGGCAGACATTTTATATTGTGGCATGTAGACCCATTGCTGGGCAACAACTACTAGATAAGCAAATATACAACAGCCATTCCTATGTAATGGCTGCACAAACAATCGTGTTTCCATGGCAACAGTTGGCTACAACCGTAAGAGTAATGGTGTTTTTAAGTTCTGTCCATGCCTGAGATGTTATAAGCAGGACAGTCAGTTTAGTTGAATTAATTGGTTAGTGAGTCAGTCAGTCAGTGAAGAGTTGCTGTAGCTGAGGTTGGAGACAGTTTGGAACCCAGAGGAAGGGGAATGTCTACCATTGGAAGCCATTACCAGAAGACTGGAGAAGACACAGCAAGCTGAGAAGAATTAAGTGTGTGCTCTAGTGAACTGTAAAGTATGTATATTAGTGAAACATTTATAATGACTTGTAGTCATGGATCTGTAAGAGTCCAGTAAATCCTATTACTGATCCAAACCAGTCTGTGGTCATGCTCATCACGTGAGAATATGAATGCATTTATCTGCAGAGTTGTATAGTATTGTTGTGTTAATGACTAGGCATTGGTTTTAGACTGATAGTTGGATTATTGGGTGTTTATAACTCATAACCATAAATGATTATGACAGCCTAATTAATGTACACACACTACAACAAACTACAACTGCAGCACCCACAGCCTTCTGTTTGTTAATCTTGAATTATGCATCCTGTTGCATTACTATATTCAACCTTGTTGAATAATGCAACTATTTATTTCTTCATTCAGATTTGCTTTCACTATTAATACACTTTTCAGCCCAAAATGGCCATCCTCGGGTGTCCCATTATGCCAAACATGCTACACTGCACTGAGTATTGTCCATTCCACTTGTGCGTAACTGAACATTTTGTAATTAAAATGTTACAGTTGCACTCAACTGTTATGTGTTAAAATCTTACATGTTACAGTTCCCTCCATTTAAAAATATTTTAAAATAGTAAAAAATTGTTATATATATGAAACTCCTGATTCTACCTCAGAAAGGGCGTCATCCACTTGTCTAAGCAATATACCCTTCTTCAGTTGTTTACATTGCAGCGGCTCACCCTTTCCATATGCAAGCCCATTGTTATGTGTTGTCTGCAAGTTTGCCCCTTGCTTGTCCAATGTTCCCACAAGTCGCGTTTGGTGTTGTCTTCGTATATGCAAACGTCAGTGTCCTTCAGTCTGGTTCTGCAACTGGCATTTTCCAGTCATTGCTATAGGCACCTCCATTGTAGTTTGGACCAGTGTTCTTGCTTCAGCTTGATGGGAGGCCCTGGTACCCAGCCCTGTGAGGCTGTCCACTGTGACTAACATCTACTTAGGAATGGAGGCATTTAATAGAATAGTAGGCATGATGTATTCTTTCAGAAGATATCTGTTCTAATAGCAGAGTGACCCAGAATGTCACTGGTTTCTTTGTAGAGAAACGAATAAATGTGTTTTGATTTTACACAAAAAGAAGAATTTGGAATCACATCGGAAAAGCAAACTGTATTTCTTTTATTTTGACACCATTTCTGGGGGGGAGGAGGGGTGTTTATTGACATTTTGGTCATATATGCAGGGTTACTTTGCATATTCTGGACTGAAGTTATGCAATAGAATTGACAATATTTATATAGCCTTCTTCAGTAAAAAATACAAACATTATTGACATCTGCATTAGTTCTCTTACTGTTTACTGTAACAGTTAGTGAGTTAAAAATATTCAACATTATATTAGAGGGAAAGCATTTTAATATTGTAATGGATTTGATCAACACATTTACAGGCAATGGTTCCATAAACACGGTCCCACATGCAACAATAGAACAATGGGATTATGCAACCCATTTCTAGGCAACGGCATGGTAAACATGTTCCTGTGAACATGCAAAAATGGGAACTGTGTTCTATGTGGGCTATGCTATAACTGGTTGTTAATTGTAGTTAGACCTGTAAGTGGTCAGTAAATCCAAAATACATTCCCAACCCTGTCTTTATTCACCAATACACGTGACAGTATTAAAAATGATTTTTAGGAGGAGGTTCATAGAACAAGCAGTTGAATTGTAAAGTTCTTAAAGAGTTTTGGTATACATTTTTTATACTTTCTTGGTTATGTCTCACTGGCTTGCTTATCCTCCCATGCTGGGTTTTAATATGAGTAGCATGTTAAACAAAAAAGGCTTACGTGTTTATGCCTTTTATATCATTTTATAACTACCTATATATCCTATTTGAACTTTTCAAATGTCACAGTTCTGTGAACTGAAACATGGAATAAATTAAGTATATTTTTTGTTTGTTACAGGGATCTCACAATGAGTAATCAGGTAGTGCTATCAGCAAAGCGTCGAGGACTTCCCAGTTCATCAAGCTCCTCAGCTACGGCGACCAATACAACAACTGTTTCGGCAGACCTGGCAAGTCTGTTCGAATGTCCAGTATGCTTTGATTATGTTCTGCCCCCAATATTGCAATGTCAGAGTGGACATCTCGTTTGCTCCAATTGTCGGCCCAAGCTGACTTGTTGTCCAACATGCAGGGGACCTTTGGGTGAGTGCAGATTTTACTGTGTGTACAAGTTACGTGGTGCAATCCAAAAGTTCCTGAGATATATTAACCCGTTGCCGTGGTTTGACGTGTATGTTTCGTCAGGTATTTAAATCGTCTGGGGGGGTTCGACGTGTATGTTTCGTCCAGCTGCACACGTATGTTATAACGCCCATAATAATTGATGGTTTTGCTGTAGATTGTTAGATTTTTCACTGGCCTGTTGTCAGGAGGACTGTATTTAATGACACACGCGTTTAAGAGCGCTAAGTCGTCGTTACATATGCCTGTCTTGCAGCAACGTTCCTGTGGCTATTGCGAGCTGTTTCTGTTA
>NW_019742447.1:962994-969305 GCF_002891405.2 Cryptotermes secundus | reverse complement strand
TCGTCATCAGTCAGTGTTTGGCCATTTTTAAAACGCTTATACCAGTTGTAAGTTTGTGTCTGGCCTAAACTGTTTTCACCAAAAGCTTGCTTCAACATTTGGTGCGTTTCTGCAGCGGTTTTCCCAAGTTTGAAACAAAACTTTATACAGACTCACTGCTCTCTCAGGTCAGCCATCGCAAAACTGCAGACTCACGGAAAGACAACAATGGAAATACGTTCACCAACAATAAACCCAACCACTCAACTCGACACCGCTTGCCACACTGATTCAAGAAGGATGTGTGAGGAGACACCTAGCGGTATTTCGATGTACTCATAACCATTCACGCGCAAAATTCAAATTTCGGAAACTTTTGGATTGCCCCACGTATGTTTAGCCCCCTATCCAATGGGTACCAGAGGCTCTTTCTCCAGGGGTAAAGTGGCAGGGGCATGAAGCTGACCACTCACCTCTAACTAGTGCCGAGGTCAAGAAAATGTGGATCTATACATCCACTCTCCCATATGCTTTTATGGTGTAGTGCTTAATTAGTTAAGCATAGGGACAACTTTATGTTCACCTTACAAGTTAAGTTTATCAACAATAGAGATTCAGTTAAGTGTTTTATCTGATAATTAATCCCTTTCATTGAAATATTTAGTTCGGATTATGAGAGAAGGTAGCATCACTTCTAGTCGACATTAAGGTAAACTCATGATCGGTTTTCAAGTAATGAAGTCTTTTGTATTCCAATTTGTCATCAACAAATAGCAAAGGAGACTGCTTTGAAGCAGTTGCCTGTAAATCACATGACTGTCATTTAGGCAATCGAATAAAAATTTATCTGAAAAAACAGCACAGAAATGGTATCATCACAAGTTTAAACTGCTACCATTGGCAGAATAGCAGGAATTTAGATGCCAGGGCAATGGAGTAACAGTTGACATCTTATAACCAAGACTATTTGATTTTGGGTGGGGGGGGTGCTAAACAGATGTGTAAGCGTGTTTAACTGGCTTGTTCCTCATTGAGGCTTCAAGCCCCACAAGTTTGTCGCCACCTTTAACCGCCCTACCTGGTGTTGCCGCTGCTGAAGTTGCTAGACCGTGGCTGGTTTCGGCTTGACCAGGCTCCACGTCTTCTTCCGGCACCACCGCTTCTTCCGTTGATATTACAGGGGGTTTGAATTTCAGGATGGGACCTGATGGTATGGGCGCCAGCAAACAGCTGGAGACTGTTCGGATTCATTGTAAAGGGGGGGAAGGCGTGAGTAGGTGAAAGCTGGTGATGGATTTGACTAGCTAGTGGAGATGAGTCTCTCTTCAGGGCGGATACGGGTCAGGCTCAGACAATTGAGGGTGAAGCACCTCTAGCCAACACAATTCACTGTGCCACTGCAACACTTTATTGCTCTTCTTAAAGGCACTCGGCTGTATAAAGTCAAACAATCTGATTTAGTTTAGGCTTACAAGCAGCTGGTGTTACACTTGCACAAATTGCACTCGATAAGCTCAACTTACAACCGTCCGCTTATGGATTAATCCAAATCCTTATATGAGTCGTTATGAGCAAAATTTTATACTTAGAATTTTCCTTTAGCACATGTGATGCTGGGTTTGCCTCCGCCAAGTTCTAAAGTTGATAGACGACTAAAAATCTTAGACTGAACTCTCTGCCGAGACAGAGGTCCTAACTGTGTTGTATCCGCCTATTCTCCTCTCCTCCTAATTTCCCTGAGAGGCTGATTCAAATAAGAGGAGTTGACTTAATTTTGGTTTCGGCCAATGACCGATGGTTTTTAAGGGAATTTCGCCCTAAAACCCAAACGGTGAAGTTGACAGCGATGCAACTTATGAGGGGTCGCTAATGATCTCCTGGCACTCCCACTTTTGACTTACGGCTGGTAGAAATTGTCACTTCTCGAATTCTCAAAGTGGCTTGCCGCAGTAAGTCAAATTCTCAATTTCTAAAGAAACTCAGTGGGGTTTCCTGAAGTATCATTTCTGCCCTTTTGAAAAAATAACACCAGATGCTTGGACACAAGGACTAGCAGATGTCCTTGTCCACGCAAGTTTGGTCTATCTGCTCATCGCCTACTCTTTGTTCTGACAATGTGTCTTAAACCTTTGTTTCTTGATAATTCTTAGTATCTACTCCATCAGCTACTGAAATAAAAGGGGGGGGGAAGGATTTCAATGGTGCGGTTACACATGCTATGAATTTCTGGTGTTTCAGAGACACTGTCTTCCCTTGAGACATTGGAATTCCGCTCCATACTGACATGGCTTATTGCTTGAGAAGATTTCATTGAACTCAGTCTCTATAACAGCTTAAAATTTTACATTATTTTTCTCTATTGCAGCATCTATCACAGAACAAAATTTGTCTGGTAACTTTGTATCCAACTGACATGGCTGATTGCTCCAGAAGAATTCAGTGTGCTGTGTTTATGTGACAGCTTCTAATTTTATATTGTGTTCTGTACTGTAGAATTTGTCACGAAACAAAAAATTGTTCACTAACTTTGCATTAACTTTTTTCTAAACTAAGCATATTAAAATAACAAACTGTGATCAACACTAAACCTTATGGAATGTTTCAGTTATTTGAGGTTGAAATTATGCATATGGAACTGTGTGGAATAAAAGAATGGCCAAGATCCTCCTCACATTTCACTATTTACCACTTTGTTGAATGATCTGTCTGTGGTATAATGTAAAAAGTTTGTAGTACAACAACCCATATTTATGTTGTAGGATCTGAGATTCTTGCAGTGGTGGTTATGAAGACGTCTGTCTTCTGGGACGTAATGGCATGTAGTCCGCTGAAAGTAAACAAATGTTTCAGAGGAACACATGACAGCAAGTGACAAGCAGAGTCACCTACTTTCACACTGTTTTTTTGCTCTGCTTATTCTTTGACCATGAAGATGGAGGTGACATGTTCCTCTGAAAAGTTCGTCTACCTTCAGTAGACTACACAGCATTGTAACTCAGAAGTAGGGCTTTTCATATTTATTATGTTGCAGTCTTCTGTTAACCCCATGCACTGGAATATGGAATTTCGTTTGTAATGCAAGATGACATATATTTTGTTCAAAATCAAGATAGACTCATAATCATTTTTAACTAACCTATCTGTCACATGTCAGTTTGCTGCAAGAAGAGCATGTTGATGTTGTTCTCTGAACTTTAAAACAACTGCCTTGTGGGTCCCATAACATATATTTTGACATATATTTACAAATGAACGTTAGCATGGATAAATGCCAGACAAATGGTATCACTGTGACTGGGAATGGCCATTTTAGGCAGAGAAGGCAGCCATTTGAATACTAACATGTTGGGCTAATGATGTTTTTGATGATAGACTGACATTATGAAACTTTATGTGTCATGCCTTAGCCCTTTAACAGTGTGCAGGAAAAGACATAACATTAACACATTGTGTAGAACAAATTGTGTTTCTGCATATCAGCCACAAAATCTTGGTCAACTATGTGTCGTCATCATCATCATCATCATCATCCATTCTAGTATTAGGCCTGTGGAGAGCTGTTGTGGATGTTACAATCCTGTCATAATTTCTGATGTCTTCCCAAGCTACGAATTTCTTTTGCTTGATATTTTAATACGTGGGTTACTTCAAAATTCAGGCAACATAATTTTCCTGAAATTTCAAAAGCTCCAACCGGAATTTCCAAATTTGCCGCTGAGAGAAAGCAACATCTGATTTCTAATGATGCCGCTAGATGATGCGGAGGTCCAAGGACAATGAAGCGAGTCCAGCGCAAAGTCATTGTGATCATAACCTTAATCGAGAATGAATGTTAGCCGCCTGGAACAGCGTTGTTACGTGAAAATAGCAGTGCTTCATGGCAGAAATGCAACTGAATATCACTCAGAGCTTGTGGAAGCTCTGGGTGATCGTTCTCTACCATACAGAACTGTTGAAAGGTGCATAGAAGCATTCCAATGTGGAAGAGAAGCAAGTGCCCACTTGCAACATAGTGGATGCCCTGTGTCCATTCATACCAATGTTTCTTGTGCCATGATCACCCAGTGCATTTAGGAAGATAGGCTCTGGTCTCTGAAGGAGTTAGAGAGACATACAGGAATTGACCAGGCAACTGTGCCTTGAATTTACAAAACTCACATTGAATTTTTTATTTCTTAATCACAGTTGAAATTTTCAAGGATTAAAGAATGGAAAAAACAGTCAGTCCATAATGTGATATTTTTCTTGCCTACTATACCTATGCACCTTCACATCTACCTGATCAGACGAAGCCAGTTGGCGGGGTATATTTTGAACTTTCTTCACTGTAATGTGTTTGCCCCCAAAAATTAGCTGCGATGACTTTTTAAGTAACCCATGTATTTATTTTGCTCCTATCAGAGCACATCCTGTCAGTGAATTCATTCCAGTCTTTCCATAAATTCTGTTATTAGTTATTCTCTCATAATTTCTTAATTTATTTTTGTGTAATACTTGGTGAGCACTCATTCTTTTCCACCGTTATTTTGCTGTTATTTTATGATATTAATGGGAAGAGCATGGATGTGTTTTTGTAATGTATAGTGTGATTCCTTTGCAGGGAACATTCGAAACTTGGCAATGGAGAAAGTTGCGAGCACTGTTATGTTCCCCTGTAAGTATTCAACATCTGGCTGTGCAGTATCCCTTCTGCACACTGAGAAAGGGGAACACGAAGAAACATGTGAATTCCGGCCATACTCCTGTCCCTGCCCAGGGGCCTCTTGCAAGTGGCAAGGTTCCCTTGAGCAGGTGATGCCTCACCTTATGATGTCTCATAAATCGATCACAACTCTTCAAGGTAATCAAACAAAGCATTCTGCATCTTGCATTTTACTTTTACTTTTCAACTGATGTTTTGTTCCTGTGCCTTGCATATTTTCCAGTCAGTCTGGCACAGTAGTAAGGCATCAGACTTTTAAATTTTATGTTGCGGATTGAGGTTCTTTTTTTGCTAAGCTCGCAGATGCCAGGATATTATGGTATCCCCAGATAGAACACAACCATCTCTTTCTAGATTTGTATATGTTCCCTGCCCAAGATCATTTTCCATATCTTTTGGCACAATGTACAGTAGTCTCTGCATCTCAAATTTTATTATTAGAATGTGGCTTATTAGAACTATTGAACTTTACTTGAAACCCACGTGAACTTTTGCATTCGTGCTATTACATATACACCAAATAGGAAATGCTTCAGATGCTATAGATGTTATATGTAAGTATTTTTCCAGATTTTTAGATATTTTTCTAAATGTTTTCTTCCCTTAACTTCTGTTTGAATACTTGTTTGTATGAGGGGTAGTCAAAAAGTTCCCGGAATGGTGGTATAGCGCACTAATGGTAGGACATACTGCAACATTTACCTAAGCACCTTCAAAGTAGGACCTTTGCGCACACACGTACTTGCTCCATCAATCCTACCATTGTTGGAAGCAGCGGTGGAAGGCTTCTTTTGGAATCTTCCAGAGCTCAGCCGTCTCATTTGATTTGATGTTCTCCATGGTTGCAAAATGTGTCCCCTTGAGGCCCACTTTCTTAGTAGGGAACAGCCAAAAGTCACTCAGAGCGAGATCCGGAGAGTACGGTGGTTGAGTGATGACAGGAATGTCTTTCTCGGCGAGGAATTGTTGCACAACAAGTGATGTGTGGCTCGGTACATTATCGTGAGGCAGAAATTGCTGTCCCTGCCACTTGTCGCACCGCTTCCTCCGAACCGCATTGCGCAACCTCTGCAAAACTTGCAGGTAGAAATGGTCAGTAACAGTCTGTCCAGGCGGTACGAACTCATGGTGCACCAAACCGTCGATGTCAAAGAATGCAACGAGCATCATTTTGTCTTTGGATCTGATGAGGCATGATTTTTTTGGCCGGGAGACGATGCTGTGTACCAATCTGATGACTAGGGCCCGGATTTTTATGACCTAAAAACTATAAATATATGCATGCACTTATGACCCAAAATTATGTCAAATATGACCAAAAAAGTGTAAAATATGACCTTAAATATTAAATGGGACATAAAGTTTCACCATTTTAATTAAAACTTTTACTAGAGTTTAAGAATAAAGATGATGAATATATGATAGTAGGTCATACTTACCAAATTAGCCCTATTATGTCTCTGAAGGAAAGAAAACTGATGGAATTTCGACATTTCGTACTGGATTAAACCATTCATTGTTTTCTTTTTAATACTGATATTTGCGTTAATATTTTAGACAAACACTGGTGCACATGGTATGAACACTAACTTAACTCTGTTATCTAAAAACACCATTTAAAAGAACACAA
>NW_019742447.1:960377-961451 GCF_002891405.2 Cryptotermes secundus | reverse complement strand
GAGTACAATAGGAGAATACCCGTTACACTTGCCTCCCTCCTGCCTCGACTGGGAAAGGCCGGCTTGCCAGGTCATAAATGCTGCATTTCACAAATTTTCGCCTTTGTAACTGCAAGTACAGTCCAGTCAAAAATGTGGTTTTTAATACGAACTTCATGTACTTGAACTCTATTCCACATTGAAGCAACAGTCCAGCCTGAAATTTATTTTGTAATACTAAACATTATGGAGCCGAAATTTTACATTATATCAAAGAATTGTTTCTAAAATGACAAAAATATGACCTTATTTCAAAATTATGCCAAAATATGCTGTAAAACCAATAAAACTCTAAAATATGCATTTATATGCACAATAAAAACGACATAATTTCAATAAGAATGACTGGAAACATGCATAATTACATTTAAAAATAGGAATAAACCCTAGGAAAAAAATATGACATGTCATAGAAATCCGGGCCCTACTGATGACTACATCTTCGTCTCTGAGTCGTAGGCAAACACCAATGACTCATCAGCAGTGACGATCTTTTTGAGAAACATTGGGTCCTGCGTACTTTTGTCAAACAGATCGCCAGCGACCATCATGCAACATTCCATCTGATCCATGGTCAGCTGCCTCATAACAAACTTCGCACTGACTTGTCGCATCTTCACATCATCGGACAAAATGGCATGAATGGATCCGTGACATATATCAACATCTTGCTCCAACTCCGTGATGGTCATTCTTTGATCACATCGAATCAGTTGTCGCACTTTTCCAATCATTTCTTCGGTTTTGGATGTCGAAGGTCTCCCGCTGCACTGGACATCCTCTAACGTCTCCTGCCAATTCTTAAACCGGGAAAACCAGTCGTAAACTGTGGATTTCTTTAGTGCAGTATCACCATAAACTTGCTGCAGCATCGATTGTGTCTCAGAAGCAGATTTTCCCAATTTGCACATGAACTTGATGTTCATACGCTCTTTGAACTGCAACATTGCGCCGAATGACCAACACTCACGTCTAATTCAAATGGAACAGTAACGACACTGCACACTGAAACCTGTCCAGACCTGTTGCGCCTGC
>NW_019742447.1:951797-959221 GCF_002891405.2 Cryptotermes secundus | reverse complement strand
CAGTGTTTTCAGGATTACCACACCAAACTCAACTTTTAGCAGTTCGAGTGAGTAAAAAAATATTATTTATCATAATTATATTAAAAAATATATATAGTTTTGTTCTTCGTTTCATTATGAATATTTCTGTGAAAATTTTATCTCAATATACGTATTTTTGCGAGCGTTACTAAGTTTTTCATGGATAAGAGAATTTTTCTGTTTAATAATTAAATACCCCGTCGGTTTGGTGGTAGGAAAAGATTTAAATACTATCCGTCGCGGAAGGGTTAAGAAGATGCCAGGATCATCAGCGGCCGAAGAAGAAGCATTTAAGGGAAGCGGTGGGTGTTTCGAGAAGTTTAAGAGAAGAACCGGCATCCACAGCGTTGTAAGGCATGGTGAAGCAGCAAGCTCCGACACAAAGGCAGCAGAGAAATTCATAGGTGACTTCAAGAAGCTCATGGATTCTGAGGGTTACCTGCCGCAGCAGGTTTTTAATTGTGATGAGACAGGTCTCTTCTGGAAAAAGATGCCGAAGCGAACCTATATAACAGCAGAGGATAATGCATTGCCCGGCCATAAGCCAATGAAAGACCATCTCATGCTGCTATTTTGTGCCCATGCAAGCGGCGATTTGAAAATTAAACCGCCGCTTGTCTACCATTCAGAAACTCCATGAGCCTTCAAGAAGTGTAAAGTCCAGAAGAGCAGGCTAAATGTGATGTGGAGGTCCAACAACAAGGCTTGGGTGACATGTGACCTTTTTACTGATCAGATCAATGAAGTGTTTGGTCCTTCTGTAAAAAAATATTTGCTTGAGATGAATCTGCCACTCCATGTCTCACTTGTTATGGACAATGCTCCTGCCCATCCTCCAGACCTACAAGATGACCTCCTTGAAGAATTTAAATTCATCAAGATCCAGTTTATGCCTCCCAACACCAGTCTGTTACTCCAGCCTGTGGACCAGCAGGTTATATCTAACTTTAAGAATCTGTACACTGAAGCACTCTTCGAGTGTTGTTTTGAGGTGACTGAAGGGACCAATCTCACTCTCAAAGAGTTTTGGAAATATCACTTCCACATCGTTGCCTGCCTGAGGATGATCAGAAAGGCGTGGGAAGAGGTTACCAAGAGAAACGAGTGTTTCGCATTACGAGTAAGATTCTGGAACGAATTATGCTCGTTAAGCGAGGTTCCGCTATATATGTAATTATCCCTGAATGGAATTTGATATTAAAATTACCTCTCTGTTCATCATTTGGTTAATGAAGACCTGCTCTCTCATTTTGGATCTGAATATATTTATAAGAAGAAAATACCTTAGATAAACAATTATGGTATTTTTATTTATATTACATGATATCTATTTAAACAGTTCCTGGCTACAGATTCAGAGGTCCGGGTTTGATTCCCGGTGCTACCAGATTTTCTGAGAAGTAGTGGGTCTGGAACGGGGTCCACTCAGCCTTTTGAGGATAACTGAGGTATTTCAAAGAAATAATGGCTCCGGTCTAGAAAACCAAAATTAACGGCCATGGGGATTCGTTGCACTGACCACGTGACACTCTCTATCTGCTAAAGTTGGCACTAACTTCTCCTGACAAGCAGCAGTCACTCAGTCAGTATAGTTTGCATGCTGACAAAAACCATGGAGTTTGTCTGTTTTGATATCTATTTATGTGCTGCTTGCTTCAGGTTGAGCAACCTTTTTAAATATTAGTTAAATGATGACATGTGTAATAGGCAGTCCTGATTATCATGATCAGATAATGAGAATCTTTGGGTACAGTTAAATATTGTTACAAATACATTTGCAATGATTTAATAGTGTAGATTCACAATTTGTGTTCTGTTTATTAAATGTCAACCTCACTGTTGAGACTGCAGCTGGTACTTGGCAAGTGAACTGAAATTGCAGTAAAGAAATGTTCTCCCCCCAAAATAAATTCCTTCAGTATTACCCACGCATGTATGAGCACAGTATTGCAGTGTCATATTAAGATGCCCGTGTGTCTCCTTATTCTTCATTTGGTTTTTTCTTTTAACTTGAGAAGTACTAAAGGGAGTCCTGAATAGAAAGCATACCTTCAGGTAGCTGGGGGAAATGTAATTTGCAGGCATTCTTTCCTTGCACTTCATAATAGAATTCTTGCTAGTCTTTGTTTCACTCAGAACACACGTGACACCATTTGTACTTTCCATGCACAAGCCAATAATCAGAGTGCCTCACGAATAAGTTGGCAGGTATTCTCAGGAGTTTGTCTGAGGTTGTTTTGCTATACTGATTTCAGTCAGATTTCTACCATGTTTGGTCAAAAATCTCCACAGAATAATTTACATCTAGTAGTCAAAAGGAGAATCCAGCTGTTCAAAAGAGCAAAAGAACGATTTTTTCCTCCATTTCTACATGTGGTAGCTGATTGGTAAGCTGTTTCTTGTGCCAATTATAGTTGGCAGCAAGAGCTGCAGAGCACAACTTTATATGAGCAATATGCAAATAATCGTTAATTTTATAATTCTTACTAATTTTCGCAGAATTTTTAAATAAATCAATAAAATCATAAATTGGACTAGAAGATTTACTTGTATGTTCTACCCTAATGGCAATATATGCTCACTTCTCATATTTTTATAATTATAGGAGAGGATATTGTGTTCTTAGCAACAGACATCAATCTGCCAGGAGCAGTGGACTGGGTTATGATGCAGTCATGCTTCGGCCATCATTTTATGTTAGTACTTGAGAAACAAGAGAAGTTTGATGGACACCAACAATTCTTTGCTATAGTACAATTGATTGGATCAAGAAAACAAGCCGAAAACTTTGCATATAGGTAAGTACTTTTAAGAGGTTATGCTAGTAGCTGTATTCATATTGGATGCAATTATCATTTAATGATACAAAAGGTGACTGAAACTGACAAAACATTTCCCTATTGGTAGCATACATTGACGTTAATGGAAAGCCTCCCTTTTGATATGCTGGGTGGCAGGCTAAACAACAGATGCATGATAAGTAGAATTATTATTTGCTACGTGTTTGGAAATAATGGAAAGTCAGAACAAAGCAGACATATTGTACATTGTTTTTACCGACTTTCTTCCCCATGTAAATGGTGTATCTTCCAGTTTCATCTGCATGAGAAGTGTATTTTTCAGATGAGGTAAAATTTTATTACAGTGAACTCCAATAAGGTTACAGAAACGATAAAAGGAAGTTTAATTGTAAAGAAACAGTGTAACTATGTTCACCTGTCTTTCTGATCATATTGTCATATGTATCTCGTTTCATAATTCCAAGCTAAATGTTTTGAGAACATTTTAATATTTCAAACTGGATTTTCTTTCAGTGGAAACTTCACTTTTGCTCATTTGAAATTTATCATTATCATTAGAAGTTGGTGTTTTGGTCAAATGCTGATTTTCTGTAAAACTGCATTTATAGTGGTAAATTAAGAGTTACTTCAACTTCATTATTTTCAGTTAAAATATTTACAGGTATGGGTTCAGTTACAGCTAATGTGCTGCTGCCATAATATACTTTGTTACCGTTAAGCAGTTGGGAGAATACATGTTTCACAACCATTTCTTACATAAGTAATGTCTCAAATCTGCATGTATTCCAGTTCAGAACAACCGATAACATAATGCATGTGTTGTAGGAAAGTTCCTGGACTAGGTCAAGAAATAAATGCTGGCTTAGCTTACTCAATTTTGGTTGCCATCTCCACTGCGATGAATGTTACTTTGTTTTCTAAATCATAACAATAAATCCAACTTTCATCACCTGTTATGATCCTAGAGATAAAAGTTCGGCCCTTGTTAGCCTTCTCTCATAGCTAAAGAGAGATGCTTAGGCACTGCTGCTTTTGATCATTTATCAAGAGTCGGAGAACATACTTTGCAGCAGTGTGGCACATATTGAAATTTCCTGTTAAGCTCTCCTGGCAAACTCAATAATTGATCCCCAATGGTGTCTGCAAGCTCATGGATTGTTTAGTGATGGTATATCAAATTTTCTCAACAATTTCTGTCTTTTTTGCTCGTGCTTGATCTCCCTGAACATTTGTCATGTTCAGCTGACACCTTAGTGGCCTTGAAACGTGAATGCCATTCAAAACTGCTCTCTGGCTTAATGAATGTTCTCCAAAAGCCTCACAAATCATTTCGGTGATTTTGGTAGTGGATTTACCAAGCTTCATGCAAAACTTGATGCAGGCAGGTTGCTCCCTTTGCCATCCATCACAGACAAATTGAAACACAAAGTCAGAAATACATTCATATAAAAACAATGAGTGTTCACAGCGTGGTGTCACATGGCAGACTGATGCAGTAGGCTTGGCCTCCTTTCTCATCTTATTTCACCAAGGCAGATACAACACTAACAGTCTGGGAACTTTCCAATACACCTCATACATCAGATATTAGTTAGATTTAAGTTGGTTGATGTGGTGGTTTGTCACTCCAATTTGATATGAGTCAGCACATTTATTGTCACATCTATGTATGTCCAGGGAATTGTTAGGGGAATGTGGATGGGACTTGTGTGCATGCAGCAAAGATATAGTGGAACTTTCACTTTTGAAAGGACAGCTCCTAATTAACCGTCATTTGCGAGTAGAAAAGGTTATGTAAGTTTAAAAAACTGACCCTTCACTTTAGATAATGCTCATGATGTTGAGAATGCTGAATTATTCTTCGTTACTTTCATATTCCTATGATAACCACTCCAGAGATGAAGTATTGCTATGCCTGCATTATTCTTCAGACCTTGGTGCCGTATTGTGCTATATGTAATTGGAAGTTATGTGCTGGAGAGTGGGAGCCACAAGAATAAACATTTTGTCTACCATGTATTATGTTACCATTTGTCTCTGAAATGGTGAAGCCAACTGTCACACTGTATGTGGCCCAGTATGATTTGGGATCTGCTGTCTTGTGGTGGTGGGTTGTGATTGCAGAATGCAAATATTTCAGAATCTTAAGAAAATTATCATGTGGCATTGCACTGGAATAGAAAGGGATGCAATAGAATTTGTCGGTCGTCCACCATAGCTTTGTTCTAGGTTTGTGGTCATGGCCCATCTGAACTGTAATTGTAAGAAATGCATATAAGCCCTTCATGCTTATTTTCTGGGAATCTGGGCTGTCTGGTTTGTTTCTTGCTGCATATAGCAGTTGGGCTCTAGTACAGTAACTAGTAGAATGGTTTGAAAATACTGCAGAAAGTAATCTAGAAGTTGTGAATTTTCAGAAGTATTTGAAGCAGCAGTTTTATTTATTCTGGTGCACATCTGCCTGCTCAGAGGAATGCTTATGGCACCATTCTAAATTTTGGATCTTGGAGTCGATTATCTTCAGTCTCTTTTTCTGGGTCAACATCAGCATATTGCTCTTCAGCATCATCTCATACACATGCTAAACCATCTAAAAGTATGCACACTTCAAAAGCCCCGTCATACTGATTATGGGTTCACACTTCCACTGAAAGTATTGTCACATGTAGGGGAGTACGAATGACGAAATGGTGGGTTCTAGTTTGGATGATTTGATTTGTTAGCACCTTGTTTACACACTCTTTTAATTACACTCAAATTTCAACACTATCACTGATTTACACTCACTTCATGATTCACTGTCACACAATAGTCCTCTCTTGGTAATGGATCTCAACACAGAAACTAGCACTCAAATCACTACAAATATTTCACCTAAAATGTTCCAATTACACTTCCAGTATCACTGCATCGTCACACACATAAAGTCTTGGAGTCATGGAATAAGTCTTCACTGCTGACTTCTCAGGTATCACTCCCTATCACATATTACACATAAAATCATGCAGTCACACTTTACACCCTCACAGGCTGATCTCCTGTATTCTTCTGTACTCCATTCCACCACTAGTTCTGCTGCTTGGTTTTGTCTGGTCTGGCCCTAGTCATGTAGCTTTGAATCAGACAGTGCAGGAACATCGTGATCAACAGTACTGTTGCGTCATCCGAGCATCAATAACATCATGATGGTACTTCGCACAGGAAACATGTCACATGTTCATCCCGAATAGCCTAACAGTGTATCACCTGTTCTTCCTTCTGAGGTCTGTGCTTGTGGCATCTGCTTGTGCTTCAGTCTTTCCTGCAGTGACCACACTCCAACTGCTACATTGCTCCCTCCTTAAGGCCAGCTCATCCCAAGTGGTTTGCTGCTAACATGCTCATAGATCCAGTTGTGTCACAATCATACAAAGTGTTTTTCCTTTCTCTCTCCCTCTCTCTCTTTCTCACACACACACACACACACACACGCCAATGGGGTCCATAACTCCTAGAGTGGCCAGTGCTCCCCCGTATCCAGCTCTTACTCTGTATGCAGAAAATACATTTTATACGTCTACTTCTTTATGTAAAGATATTGCTGAAACCTGGAAGAGTAGAATGACAGGCTGTGTTTGGGCTGGCCATGGCCACTTAACACATGGCATCGAAAGGGTCCCTTAGTACAAAGATATGGGACTGTCAGTATATCAGACATTCAGCTGCTTTACAAGTACCTCAAGCATTGATATGTCAGACATTCATCCTTAAAAGGTGAAGGAAGGGGGTGTTAGAAGGTAATAGCTTATTTTTTTACTTACTTACTTACTTACTTACTTACTCTTGGAGCTGAACCCTTATGGAGGAGCCACCAATTCTGCAGCTACTCAAGAATTTCCCAGCATTTTATGGAACCTGAAGGTTCATCACCATGTTCACAACAGCCCTCCACTGGTCCCTATCCTGAGCCAGATCTATCCAATCCACACCAACCCATCCTATCTCTCTAAGATCCATTCTAATATTGTCCACCCACCTACGCCTTGGTCTTCCCTGTTGTCTCTTTCCTTCTGGCTTTCCCACCAATATCCTATACGCATTCCTTGTCTCCCCCATTCGTGCTACATGACCTGCCCACCTCCTCCTCCTTGACTTGATCATTCTAATTATACTTGGAAAAGAGTACAAGTTATGAAGCTCCTCATTATGCAATTTTCTCCAACCTCCTGTCACTTCATCTCTCTTCAGTCCAAATATTCTCAACACCCTGTTCTCAAACACCCTCAGTCTATGTTCCTCCCTTAATGTCAGAGACCAAGTTTCACACCCATACAGAACCACAGGCAAAATTATAGTTTTGTATATTCTAATTTTTATGTTTTTGGACAACAGACAAGAAGACAAAAGGTTCTGGACTGAATGGTAGCAAGCATTAGCCCAGTCCAATCGCTTCTTAATTTCCTCCCGAATCAGGTTTCCATCTGATATCGTTGTTCCCAAATATCTGAACTGTGCCACATTTTCAAAACATCTGTTTCACATCTTTATGTCATGATTTTGCTCTGCATTTTGGTGACGAGACAGTAACATATACTTAGTTTTCTCTGTGTTTACTTCTAGACC
>NW_019742447.1:949522-951523 GCF_002891405.2 Cryptotermes secundus | reverse complement strand
ATAGCAGTGATATCCACCAGTAATTACTACAGTCTGTTTTATCACCCTTCTTGTGCACTGGTACAATAATAGACTCCTTCCACTCATCAGGCAATTTTTCATTATGCCAAATAGAAGTAATTAGATTGAGGATCTTAGAACGTAATATTTCGCCTCCTGCTTGAATAAGTTCTGCCGGAATTTGATCACTACCTGGCAATTTATACCTTTTCAATTTTGCAATAGCACTTCCAACCTCGAAATGGCTAGGATCAGGTATTAACGGCTCAGCTGTATCGATTTCTGTCTGCCTAACATCACTGACCCTGTGTACATTCAATAACTGAGAGAAGTAGTTCCTCCACATATTCCAGATGTTGTGGGAGTCTGCAAGCAGATCACCATTCTCATTCTTCACTAAGTTACTGCTAGGCTGGTAACCCCTCTTATAGTCATTTATTCCTCTATACAGGTCTCTAATATTCTTGTTCTTACTGTTCATTGCACGCTCATCAATTTTGTCTTTCAGATGTTCCCTCTTTTTATTCCTGAAATGCCTGCTGGTTTCACGTCTTATATATTGTTCAGATTATCCCTATTTAACTCACTTGGATCCTGTAACCATTGCAATTTGGCCTGCTTTCTTTGATCTAATAATTTTGAGCATCTTTCATCGAACCATGGCTTATGCTTCTTCGGTTCATAATAACCTAGACTCTCTTTGGCAAAAATTTTTATATTCTCTCTAATAGTCTCTCAAGTTTTATCAACATCCACCTCAGTGTCCAAGTTTCCCAAAGCCGTAAACCTATTTGAGATTTCAACACAATACTGCTCTTTACCCTCTACCTCATTTAATTTCTTGAGATTGACCCTCTCCATATGAACTCTGTGTGTTGTTTGTTTGCTCACTGCCAGTCTTTCCCTAACCTTTGCCACCACTAGGTAGTGGTCAGTATCACAATCTGCTGCCCTGAATGATCTGGCATTAAGTATACTTGAGTGCCCTCTCCTGTCTATCAAAATATAGCTTATTTTTTTATTATCCATAATTGTTTTAAGGAGGTTAATCTGATGCGCTGCATATTAATTTCTTGTATATCAGGTTAGAGCTGAATGGCCAAAGACGACGTTTGACATGGGAAGCAACACCAAGATCAATCCATGAAGGAGTCTCATCAGCAATCATGAACTCTGACTGTCTTGTATTTGACACCAGCATTGCCCAACTCTTTGCGGATAACGGAAACCTGGGGATCAATGTGACAATTTCTATGGTCTGATACTGGCATACTTTGGACTTGATGATCACTGCCAGAGTATTAATAGTATCACCTATTGGTACACACTACCCAACATGAATTTTATTTTTTGACATTTTTGCATAATTATGGAACATATGCTCACGGGTTCTCATATCAAGCAGTTATAACATTGCACAGAGAAGAAAAGGTGATCAGTTGGTGATTGACTATAGTTGACCAGTTGTAAATAACCAATGACATAAGAATACAGATATTCATTTTCTAGCAGTATGCTATATAGTGTTATGAACCACTTATAGTTTAGGGAATCATTGTGTCACATGAATATTGAATGATACTTAATTTCTGTTCATATATCTACAGCTAATAACAGTGGTTACAGAGAGCTGAAATATTGAAAGAACTGGATGTACTTTTATTGCATTTAAATCTTTACAGGAAAACATTATTCTGTACCACATTTAAAGTTCAGCACTCTTAAAGCACTAAATAACATTGTTGAGTTTCTTTTTTCAGGTGTAATTACATTTGCTAAATCCATGCATTTGTGGCAGCTTCTCATAAGTATGAAAGTTGTTACTATAGGATTCTGACGATGGTGTATAACACACAGAGATATTGGGTTTTTGGACTTCATCCATCGTCCTGGTTTTAACACTTTGCGAACCGGTTGCATATTTTTATGCCCAGCGCTTTTAAACGTAGCGGACCGGTGGCATATTATTATGGCTTTAGGACACGTTATGTTGAAACACAC
>NW_019742447.1:945318-948590 GCF_002891405.2 Cryptotermes secundus | reverse complement strand
GCTCTAGATCGCATTAAATGGAATTGTTTTGGAAGAGACTGTGGACCTGTCATCTTGACAGATTACTGATGATGATGATGATGATGATGACAAAGAGGGTTAATCTGAAAGAGTTCTGTGTAATGCCATTTCACAAAGGCGAATGTTTCCAGAAATATCACACTCTCAAGCGCTTCTAGGAGCATTGGTAAGTGTTCTCCAAAAATTTTAGTTCATAAAATTAATTAGGAGATTTTATATTAATTTTTAAAGTGAACAGTGCACAAGTTAGGGTAGTATTACAGTGTTCCGTATATAATGCCTCCTATTTTTTTTTAAGGAAAACTACAACAGATACAGAAAGCACAATAATGCCGTTAAATAGAGCAAGATTTCAGCTACAGTTATTTTTCCACATAATCACCACCATTCCTTATGCACTTTTGCCAGTGATTAACAAGAGCCTGTATACCGCGCTCGTAAAAGTCTGCACCAGTAGAGGCGCAGTGACAGCATCATTGTCTGGAAAGTGTTGCCCACATAGTCCATCTTTCTTAGGCCCAAAGAGATGGAAGTCTGAAGGTGCTAAACTGGAGCTATAAAGTGGATGTGGTAGGACAGTCCAGCCAAACTTGTATGGGGTCTAGCGTTATCGTGTTGCAAGCAAAAGGTTGTCTGCTTCTTTGGCCTGACTCAGGAAATGCGGGCTTTCAGCTTAGTCAGCATCGTTTTGTAGCGTTCAGAATTGACAGTCCCTGGTCGCTATCTGCTGAACTGTACGGATGAGGCGCTGTTGCTTGTGAGGAGTGGCAGCTGAGCAGGGACTCCCAGGGTGTGGCTTGTCATGCACTTCACTTTTGCCACTGTTGAAGCGCACTACCCTCCACCTCCCTGTGCTGACATCTACTGTATTGTCTCCATACACCTTTAGCAAGCGTCGAAGGATGCCAGTGGGTGCAATTTGTTCGGCAGTGAGAAATTCGATAACACATCTGTGTTTCATACGCACTTCTATGTCAGACACCATTTTGGTAGACTGCTCTGCTGTCGCTATCTGTCGCGCGATAACCAGACTAACAGTAGATTGGCGGGAAGGTTCAACCTTTACTACAACACCACCAACATCCATCTCAGATGTTACATATTAACACAAAAAAATAGGCATTATTTACGGAACGCCCCTAGTAGGTTTAAAAATGCTGGTCCCCATGGTGATTTAAATATTTAAATTGCCAGTCCACAAAGTGTTAAGATGACTAAGAAAAACACAACGTTTCGGAAACTGGATCTGTTTCTGTCCTCAGGTGAGGGAAAACACCTATTCTGTTGGGTCCCCTTTTTCTTAGTTATCTTAAAACCAGGACAATGGATAAAGTCCGAAAATCCAATATCTCTGTGAGTATAAAAGTTATCATTAAAAATATGGTTTATTTTTGATGGTAGCAAAATCTGTAAACATGAATATGACTCACTGTTTGGTGTGATAGCAACGGAAAAGTTCTTTAGACTGACTATAAAACTTTTGAAGGTTGCAGGACCTAGGTGATAGAATGCAAGGGAAAGGATGATTGAGTTTAGAAATGTATATTGTACATATGTTGAATGTGAAGTCTGTTCACTAATGAGAACCTAATTTACAGTTACTGCACTAATGGACACTACTGATCATTTATTGCATTTCTGTGGTTTGAAAGATTGCATGTTTTATTGATGGCAGTTCAAAAATTTTAGTTCCTACACTTCTGTCAATAATTATATTCATGAACATAAAATTTGTCAATGAAGAAAGTCGTCTTCTGGGTTTCCTGGATTCACTGGCCGTTCCCCCCCTCCCCTTAGCACACAACACCATATAAGGTCTTAATCGCTTTCCACTGCTCCTATTGGTCCGCTCTCCCTAACCACTCCCCTGCTTACTTCGTATATAAAGCAGCGCCTTTCACTTCCAAATCATTACAGCTACTGCTTTCTGCATTCACAAGCCATTCACCTGCTCTGAAGATGGAGGCGATACGTTCCTCCGAAACGTCGGCCAAAACGAAGAATACACGGCCCCAAAACCCAGAAGACGACTTTCTTCATAGTCATTGCCGTGAAAACCTCAAAACTTACATAAAATTTGTCAGTTGTGATTAATATCACAATGTGCCAAAAACGTGTATCTTTACACATGAGAATATCAAAATTTCTGACCACCAAATATGTATCAGGACAGTCTCTGCATCTGGTTTAACTGTATATGCTATTTGTGTGTCATAATTTATATTTAAGGGTGTGAATGATTCTAAATATAGTTTGTGTGCTGCTAGAACAGTTAGGTCATTGTTAGTATGATGTAGAATTATTGTTTTAAAGTTTTAACCCTTTCACATCCAAGTTATTAGGAGGTATATTTTTTGTATAGTGATGCTTTTCTGAAAAATACAGGAATGGAGACAACATAAGAAAATAACAGTTGTATTTGTTTTCTTATCTTCAACTTAACCTTTTACTACTCTCTCTCTTCTTCCTCCATTTACTTCTCCTTGCCCAGCTACTGTTCCTCTTCATTCTTCTACTTCAGTATCATGACATACACACGCGCGCACACACACACAGAATTCTCCATACTGGGTTAACAAGCCTGTTAGAATTCTAACCACAAATTCTAAGTGACTTTTTATACTGAAAGGACCTATAGGATGAGCAATGCTGTTACAGGCCACTGGACAAATTATCCATCTGCAGGCAGAGAGAGACTGGCATGTTACACCTCAGTCTTTACTTATAATTACCGAAAGTAAGGTATACTTGCCTTTCACGGTAGCCGAGCGGTCTAAGGCATGTACTGTCTTCGCTCACTTGGAAACCGGGATCGTGGGTTCGAATCCCACTCAGGGCATGGATGTTTAGTTTGTGTGTGTGCGTTTTTCTGTGTTTGTGTACAGGTAGAGGCCCTGCGACGAGCTGATCACCCGCCCAAGGAGTCCTACCGAATGTGTAAGATCTAGAAAAACCGAAGTGAATGGAGAAGTTCATGGAGGTAGGCCTAGGCCCACTGGATCTGTAGTGCCAAGGAAAAAAAGAAGGTAATACTCACTCCATGCTGCATACAAGGGTAAAGATGTAACTTGGCAGTAAAAAATAGTAAAGCTATCCCTGTAACAGGCTGTTAAGGCCCATAGGGTTGTGAGACGTTGAGGGTCCCACATTATTTAGACCAGTGTTCCGCAACCGGTGTGCCGTCGCAAGGTGAAAGGTGTGAGGCGAACTTTTACCTACTGTAAGAAATTGTCGAATTTTATTCATCTTAT
>NW_019742447.1:846255-945076 GCF_002891405.2 Cryptotermes secundus | reverse complement strand
GTGCTCTGAAGTAGTTCGCAAATTTTGGTTGCTAGTTAGAGAATTACAGATGGGTCGTTTGAGATGTTCCCGACTGTATGGCCACTTGCTGACGGCAATAAAGTGGTGATGGACACAATTAAAGAAGAGTTATAAATGCTGCAGCAGAAATTCAATAAGTATTTTGGAGAGAGGGTACAAGATTTCGGCTGGGTTCGTGATCCATTTGTTGTGAATTCAGAAGATCTTCCGATTAATGTACAAGAGGAACGCACAGATTTAAAAGCAGACATAACATTGAAATTAAAACTTCTCGAAGTGCCTTTGGATATGTTTTGGTTGGCAATAAGGAGTGAATACTGGGCTATCTCCGAGATGGCAGTTAATGTGTTATTGACATTTTCAACATATTTGTGTGAACTGGGCTTTTCGAGGTTAACTGAAATTAAGACACCAAAGAGGGAGCGGCTCAAATCCATCGATGAAAAAATGAGACTTGCGTTGTCAACGATTCCATGACGGATCAGTCACCTGTGTGCAGCTATCCAGGCACAAATATCACATTGAAAGTATGAGTAGAATTACTGTATTTACTATAATATTAATAGAAGTGTATTTTCTACACTTTACAGTGAATTAAAGTTCATTAATTGTTAATAAATGCACAAGTCAATTTCTGTTTGATGATAAAATAACAATATAATAGTATTATAGTAATAAGTTGATCACATTACGTATTTTGATATGCGTTTTTGAGGGGAATAACATTGGTGTGCCATGTTGAGTCATGGATACTTCATGGTGTGCCACGAGTAGAAAAAGGTTGCGGAACACTGATCTAGACAATTGGCTGAAAGATGGCAGTAGGGTTGTCAGCCTTATGTGCCGGCTGTGCTTTACTCCTCAGGAAAATTATTTATTTAATTCCTGGTACTCACTTCTGTTAGAGGCTGAGTTGACCCCAGAGCCATAGCGTGGCTGTAAGGATTAGGTAAATTGAAAATATCCACTGACCTCATTGGGACTTGAACCCGCGACCTTCTGGTTTGTAGCATAGTGCCTCAACTAACTATGCTATTAATCAGATATTTTATTCAAATTATATGTTTTACATTACGTGTTATCCATTTCTGCTCCGGGTTTTTCTGTGTTCTTGATATTCATCATTTGAGCCAGATTATTAAAGTTGTGCAGTCATGTTCACCAGGAAACAGTTACAGAAAAATACAACGAAACCAACAGTCATTGCCCTAGCCAAACCAAATGGAAAAGTTTTAAAGCCATTATTTTAGAAAGTAAGGTCCACTGGACAAAAGGGCGAGACATCTATTTTCCATCCACTTTCCAAGTAAACTCCGCAACTACTACAAGTAAATGCACACAGATCCCTCGTACCAAAATGACTGCGAAGCAATTCAAAATATGTCCACATTCTGATGTTTACATTATATGCAGTACAAATGGGATTCTTAACTGGGGCCTGTGGTCACCAATCCTATATAGCAGTGCTTCTCAACCACCGGGCCGCTGCCCAGTAGTGGGCCCTGGCATCAATTATACTGGACCAAGGGAGGCTCTTCTGGAATTTGTCATTTTCATTTTCTAAGCATTTTTCATGAATAAATATTTTATATTCTGAGGAGAATAATATTTGGGTCGAGAAGCTCAGACAGAGAACACCTAAATCTGTGTAGCAAATGTCAGTGACCAAGCTGCATATTTTTAAACATGAAAGTATTCATGAATGATTGGGAATTTTCAGACATCCAAATCTTTTAACATTCAGGAAAGGCAATACCGATGTTTATGACCAGTCACAAAAATTGCCTGCAAGCCATTACAACAATGGGCGGCATATCCTCTGTTCTCAGAACTGAGCGAAATAACATCTGTGTTGCAAATGTCAGTGACTAATCAGCAAGGAAGTATAAAGAAAATATTTCCACTGAAATTGAAGATCAAGGCAGTCTGTATCCGGTTCTCACATCTAGTAATACTGAATAGTGTTTCCTTGCAAGTTCGCAGTGCAGTGTGTAAGTGCTTGTTTCAAAACCTGAGTGATTTAAATTTTAATGTGAATAAGAGACAGTGGACTTTGTTTAATTTTAGTGTTAAGAAGTCTCCTATTGAAGGTGTTTGTGAAGCAACAAGTAGTGATTCATCCACCTCAAGTCTACATAGCGATCTCCAGGATGTACAAAATGAAGGGAAAACCACCAGCACACAGAAGAAAAAGTCTGCATCCATTCACAAGTACATGGACAGCTACTTAAAATTAAGTGTTTTGCTGGCAAGTTGACATCCTTCTGCTTCTTCCCCTACTCAGCTGACTTCTATGGTAAGTTACAATGCATAAATACATGTATTTTTCTCACTGCCGTTTTTTTTTCAAACCAACATCATTAAAATCAATTTAGTACTACAATAATCAATTTTACGCTGAATAACATAAGTTTTTGGTGATCAGCATGGGATATGTCAATGAAAATTAGCACAAATTAATTTAATGATGTTGGTCTGAGGAAACTACAAAATGCAACAAGATTTCATTAGTCCAGTGATTGATAACTAATTTAAATGTAATTTTATGTTTGTCAACATGCCACACCATATACATAAGTGTACTAATACTCTTTATGATTATGCTATAATTAATTACTAATATTACGTTAGCTTAATGCATGAACTTTAACAAAACTGGAAAGGTATTTACGAGTAAATTTGTTGGGACTGGGCCCTCATCTTATAAAAAAAGAACTTACAGGGCCCTGGTCTCATAAAGGTTGAGAACCACTGCTATATGGCATCAATAGGAATGATGGATGTATTTAGTGTGACCTTGACACAGAAACTAATAGGTTTATTTTGGACAGGTCTACCACTGCAAATATTTATTGTGCTGTTTTATTTTAAAAGCAAAGTTTCTTTCCTGCAGGGACAGAAGTAGATTTGTGAATTAGGTTATTTATCCTGGACAGGGATGAGGTAGGGTAACTTGATTTATGACAGCTTATTGCACTGATTTGACTGTACAATACTTGCCTAGGTGGGTTAACAAAGAGACTGCAAATATTTTCTTCCTCCTAACCTGCAGGAAGTTCCAAGCTTTTAATCTGTACGGTCATAACTTCTGTAGTCACTAAGCCTATGTTTTAGTTATGGGGGGGATATCGATTGTAAATGCAGTAATAATAAGAAAAGCTTACAGTTAAGTACATTGGTCTAGTTGCAACTAACAGGTATTATTAAAGAGCCCAGTGAAAATTTCAAGTATTTTAACTGGTATTTAATCATCCAGCCGCCAAAACTTGCATTTTATGCAATACTAAATCTTCCAGACTGAAACATGCTTCATCAATTGAACAAACAATTAAGACCAGTAAATTCATACAGAGAATGTTTGGAGATGAAAACAAGGTAATTGAAGAGGTTTATGATTGAAGAAAGCAGTCTTCTGGGATTTGGCACCGTGTATATGTGGTGTTAACCGACGTTTCGGAGGAACGTATCGCCTCCATCTTCAGGGTAGAAGAAAAAATATAAGAAATCTGCAAGCGAAGAGACCGTGAGAACCAGTAAAAGCAGACGTTCCTCCGAAACGTCGGTTAACACCACATATACACGGTGCCAAATCCCAGAAGACTGCTTTCTTCATAGTCACCGCCGTGAAAGCCTCAAATCTTACAGGTTTATGATTCTCAGGCAGCACACAAGAAATCAAATCAGTAGTTGCTAGCAAGTAACCAAACAATAAATAGTGCAGTGCTAACACTTCAATTTCACAGTAAGTGGGTTTTTTAAAAGTTAAATTAAGTATGTATATTAGCTTATTTGTAATATATTGAAGGGTGATGTGAGCTAACAGTGCTAACCTAGGAATGAAAAGATAGTTCAGTGTAATTAGCTTCCACAGTTAGGCCAAGAAGCTGAAAGAGATTGAAGTATTTCTGTATTGTCAAAGAATGAACCAGAGTCCTCAAGGTCTGAGAGATAATTTCTCTTTACTGGTACCAAAACTGTTACAGTGATCTATCAGTTGTCCACTTTTGTTTCCACTCAAGCACAGCCAACTTACTCAGGTGGTCAACATACAGAAAATTATATTTAAATCTCACATCTTTGTGTCTATAGCAACTACATACTGTGGTCCTGGTAAGTGCGATGCCTGCTGTGAAACATTTCTGTAAACACTGAAGAGCGAGAATGTGAATAGATTCATTGTCCTTTTTCCTAATTCAAGTTTCCTTCTGCTGCAGTCGCCTCCCAATCCATCAGCATAATGTAGCGTGTACAATCGTTGCTAAGTAGTAGTTGGTTGAGGCACTATGCTACAAGCCAGAAGGTCGCGGGTTCAAATCCCGATGAGGTCATTGGATTTTTTTAATTGACCTAATCCCTCCAGCCGCACTATTGCCCTGGGGTCGACTCAACCTCTAACAGAAATGAGTACCAGGAATTAATTAAATAATTTTCCTGGGGAGTGAAGCATGGCCGGCGCATAAAGCTGACAACATTGCCACCATCTTTGAGCCGATTGTCTAGATAATATGAGACCCTCAACGTCCTACAGGCCTATGGGCCTTCACGGCCTGTTACAGGGATAGCTTTACTTTTACTTTTTTTCGTTACAACCGTTGCTATGCAGTATGCGAATAAACAGCGGTGTTATGCAACGTGTCTCTAGGCAACGGATGGGTAAACACTTTCCCGCGGCAACGAATACGCAGACAATAATAGAGTTACTGTTAGAAACAGCGTTTTCAACTCGGTGCAAAGTGGTAATGAGGAACAGTTGGGGTGATCCAGTTAGTTGTCAAGCTTACGACCTTTCAAATGACTAAGCTCACGTTGTAGCATAGGATATGTAAGTTAGGCATGATCTGCTCTGTAAAGCCTGTACTGACAGAGGACTTGTATGTAGTGCAAAAGGAAGAATTTTCAATAACATGTTATATGTGCGAACTATACATTAGACGAAAGGCCAAGCGTATTCATAAGAGGCAAACCGATCTTCATGTCAGAGAGGATGTTATTTTTTTATTTTTTTTAATTCGCTTAGTGCGGGGTGGAGTCCAACTTGGTCCACATGGCACGGCGGCCACTGATTGGCCCATTGTAGCCTGCCCCGGATGATTATGATGATGGAGAATTTGGTGGAATGAAGATTGGCAAGGGAAACAGAAGTACTCGGAGAAAACCCGCCCCAGCGCCACTTTGTCCACCACAAATCCCACTTGACTAGACCCGGGATCGAACCCGGGCCGCCGCGGTGGAAAGCCAGCGACTAACCGCTTCAGCTATGGCGCGGGCCAGAGAGGATGTTACATAAGGACTATTACCGCAAGAGTTCGGTTGAGAGAAAAAAGAAAATTCTGGTCATGGTCCTCAAGGGGCCTGACACCAAGACGAACTGATTGGCGTTAAACCGCCAGTCGCAAAGTAACTTTAACTTTGATCCAAGTAGTGAATAGAGGGTTCATCCCTTGTGGAGGCGGGTTCGAATACATCCACCGTAACCCTGCAAGACGTAGGAGGCGACGAAAAGGGAACCCAGTGCCTAGGGGTATAACTGGGCCACCCTGTTCCCGGGGGATATAAATACGGGGACCTGGGGGAGTCTCGAATCTGAGACAGTAAAATATGGTCATGAGTCCCGTGAGACTCGGGCCAGAGAATGACTGCTTCACTAAAGCATAATTCTTATTCTTAAGATATATTTATTCTGTTACTTTATGCATCCACTCTGAATACTGAGAAGTATGGTTACTCAAAGAGAGACGGATACAAGGAAACACAATGTTGTTTTATCTTGTCGATTATTTTGAAGCGCGATGCACATAAAATAAAATTTAAGAAGCCGTGTCACTAGCGAAAAGAGTGCAGTTTGTGTGACTCTCAAAACGACACACAAAGTAAGAATAGAACTGTAAAAATGCGCAGTCGCAGATACCTCATGAAGCACACCAGGCGGTAACTGAGCATCGCGAACAGCTGGACTTTTGCTTATTGATGAGAACATTTCGACGCACACCTGTCACAGGCAGCGAGAAGGTTCGTCATCCTTGTGCTAACAAGCCGTGTGGGAAGCTTATCCAGCACCACATCCGTCACCCTCATTTTTCAAAGAACAATTTCGACAGACTCAAGAAAAATGGAAAATATGCATTTCACACGGAATCTGGTTCTGATCAATGTACGACATTAATTATTATTATTATTAATTTTTTATCATATTTTTTTCTGTCACTAGTGTCACGAAGTCAGAATGTAGCACTATTAAAATCAGAACATATCGCTAAATCGCTAAATGTATGAGACTTCTTTAGGAGCCGGGGTAGCGTAATCAGTATAGCGACTGGCTACGGGCTGGACGGCCGAGGGGTCGGAGTTCGAGTCCCCGTAGGGCCAAGAATTTTCTTTTCTCCACGTTGTCCAGACCGGCTCTGGGGCCCATCCAGCCTCTTATCCAATGGGTACCTGGGGCATCTTTCCCCGGGGGTAAAGTGGCAGGGACGTGAAGCTGACAACTCACCTCCAGCTAGTGCCGAGGTCAAGAAAATGTAGATCTATACATCCTCTCCCCCCATACACCATCATAACGTAGTGCTTAATTAGTTAAGCACAGGGACAACTTTATCTTTACCTGTGAGACCTGTTTATCTGACGGGAGACAGTAAAGAGAAACATGAAAAACATGTCCGTACAATTATCCAGTCAGAACCCCAAAGAACCATTTCAATCGTTTCGATCAAGAATTACGTGGAACTACTGAGGGTACAGTCGGTTCAACTCGCTATTGATAACATGAGCAGCGGACTGCTCAGCAATGGCAAAGCGTCATACACAAATATGCAGTTAACTGTTTAACTTAATGGAGACTGCAAGCTCACTAGATCTCTTGTGTGGCGGAATGGAAAAGTTTGAACCGTTACACAACTTCATAAAACGACCAATTTCTATAAATGATTTTCGAGAATTACTGGAAGAAGATTCAGAATTATATAGACTACCGAACTCGCAGACTCCTCAAGCTATTAAACACTCCAAGAAAGTATGAAACCCGTTGCTGTTAGATTTCATGTTCTCACAGCTGTGACGTAACGAAGTGTAGTTCGCCAGACTACGTGGCATTATGTCCCGGAATATAGTACTCCTTTTATTGCTGCTAGTTCAGCAGAAGCTGAAAGGGATTTCAGCTTAATGAGCAACATAGCCACTGACAGAAGAATACCTTGTTAATTGAGAATGTTTCTCATTTCATGATGCTGAAGCTTCTAGAACTTGAACACAACATCTTTCAGTCAGATCGTGGCTAAGAAAGGGATATCACAAAACAGATAATATCAGGACAAGAAGTGGACAAGCGGAACGAGAATATGGCTGTCTAGTCTCCCATATTAGGAAGGGAAGTTATTTTATGACTTTGTAAATACAGTGTTGATTCGTTGAATTGGAAAGTATTTGGAAGGAAGCGACTGTGACCTAGTCCAGACATTATCCCGGCATTTTAATGTAGGAACTGAGGAAAAACATTAATAACTGAGTCATGATAGCCGGTGTCCCGATCGAGATTTGAACCGAGCTCATCCAGAATACAAGTGTAGAGTGTTATCGCTAGACCAACCTAGTCGTTAAGTGTCTTCTTTATCTTCGAACTTCTTCCATACACAAGTCCGAAGAACAGCCCAGAACTTATATTAAAAGAAGTGAAGAGGTGTTCATGAATTTATTTAATCATTTTTGCTGCTTTCAGGAATTATTTTACTAATGGAAGAGATTTTCGATTTGTTGAATCATGGAGTGCCCCTTACTGTCTCAGCCACTTTTAGGATAAATTTCCATAGCTTTCAGTGGCATTCAGGGCCGCCTCTGTGGTCTAGTGGTCAGAGTTCCTGCCTACAGATCCAGAGGTCCCGGGTCCTATTCCCGGCGCTACCAGATTTTCTGAGAAGTAGTGGATCTGAAAGGCGGTCCTTTCAGCCTCTTGAGGATAACTGATGAGCTATTTCAAGGAAATAGCGGCTCACGTCTAGAAAACCGAAATTAACGGCCGTAGGGATTCGTTGCGCTGACCACGTGACACCCTCTATCCGCTAAAGTTGACACTGACTTCGATGACAAGCGGCGGTCGCTCGGTCGATATAGTTAGCTTGCGGACTCAAGCCACGATTTTTTTTTGGAGTGCCGCTTACTGTCTCAGCCGCCTTTAGGATAAATTTCCGTAGCTTTCAGTGGCATTCAACCTGCGGTTCTTGAGGCAGACTCACGCCAGTTGAAAAGTTACATTGATTTTTATAATCTTCTGAAAATATAGAAAAATATGTTGTATATTGTACTAAATTCTCCATGTGTTACGTTTATAGAATTTCTTATAGGATTTCGTCCTGTCTATGTCTTACTACGGGTCATAAAATAAACCGTCATACAAACTTAAATTTGATTGCTAAGAAGTAATAAATGACATCAATTATAACATGTATCAATTAAAAACTTTACTTATTGGATGAAATATACCGATTAATTTATGTTAATATTATGAAATACATTAGTCCCTACATTCAGTTCTCGCAAATCCCAAAATACACGCAAAGCCAACGCTTCTTAGAAACATCAACTGAGATTGGAACTCTTAATAAAATTCCCAGCTTTGATAATAAACAACTTCATTTACCAATGATCGAAATTACGATGAAAGGTTGAAATTGTTCCAATCCACAGCCCTCTTATTTACAAACAAAGATTGTTTCAAGAGGTGATAATTCTCTCTCGGAACTGATATAGCTGAAGGCATTCCCCTATGCACCCCGATTCAAAAGAGTTTACAGTTCCTCAGCGGGTGACTGGACAGAAGACAGACCTGGCCTCTTTCGAACATTAAATTTGAAGAAGGACAGGTGTTATGATTACATCCACCCCTCCGATTAGAGTAAGTTTTCTAAGTTATACGATAACCTCAGGCTGTAGAGGTTTAGGTCTATTTTATGCATATTTCACGCTTTGTATTCTTCACTTTGTATTGTTATGAATTCTAAATCATGCAGTTAAATAGTCATATCATATGAAAAGTAAATTTGTTGCTCTCTCTAATAACCGAGTCGTATTTTAAGGGGTTTGGAGACTTCGTTTCTCACATTCATAACCTCTTCATTACATAGCGGTAAGAGCCGGGATAGCTCAGTCAGTATAGCGACAGGCTACTGGCTGGACGGCCTCGATTCGATTCTCAGCAGAGTCAGGAAGAGATTTGTCTGTACTCCACTGTGTCCAGGCCGGCTCTGGGGTTTATCCAGCCTCTCTGCGGTTAATACGGTCGGGGAGCTTGAAGATGACCACGCATCTCCGCCTAGTGCAGAGGTCAAGAATGGTGAAGCTATAACTCCCACTCCCCCATACGTCTTCTTGTCATGGTGCTTAATTAATTAAACATGGGGACAACTTACATCCCATTCATGGAGGGCTCTACAACCCTTTGTTGGGCCCTGGCCTCTCCTTTAGTTTTGTAATCTTTTTTTTTTTTATGGCAGATGGTAGGTCTCCTTGGGCGATTGATCAGCCCGTCGCAAGGCCCTTACCTACACACAGGGCAACACAAACACAGAATAAACGCAGACAGACAATCATACCTTGAGTGGGATTCGTACCCATGATACCAGCGTTCAAGCGAGAGAAGACAGTTCATGCCTCAGACGGCATGGCCGCTGTGCTCGTCATAGGGACAACTTTACCTGTATTTATGAGAAGGTTATATTATCACTGCAAAAAGAAGATCCAGTGGCCAATTGGATATGAGCCTTGTGGACCTCCAGAGACATTCTGGGCGTGATGACGAAGAAGAAATTGCCTGCGCCTGCCAGGAATCTGACTGGAGTTATCCAACCTGTAGCCACTCAACCGGTTCATTGACAGGGCATAGAAAGTGGTAAGAAATACGTAGGCGTTAAACCTGCATGCATTCAAATTATTTTCACGTCAAATAGAACTGTCACCTTAATATATTGTTCGGTTCGAGTCATGTATCGTTATTTCTTAGCACACAGAACTTTTTCGAATGGTTCAGACTTGATCCTTAGCTATTTTCGTATGTTGTCCGTGACTGTTCTTAGTCTCGTAGGAAGAAAGTTTATAAATAAAATCTTTTCAGATATATCACAATGACATGCACCATTATATCCTCCAAATATCACCACATAAAATCGGTAATTCGTAGTGTCGTTTAAATCATTAGTAATCCTGTAAACGAATGAATTCATCATCTCTTCGTATGGATATTTTTTTTAATTGGCACTACAGCCCCAGTGGGCCTAGACCTACCTCCATGAACTTCTCCGTTCACTTCGGTTTTGCTAGGTCTTACACATTTGGTAGGACTCCTTCGGCGGGTGATCAGCTCGTCGCAAGGCCTCTACCTGTACACAAACACAGAAAAACGCCCACACACAAACTAAACACCCATGCCCTAAGTGGGATTCGAACCCACGATCCCGGTTTCCGAGCGATCGAAGACAGTACATGCCTTAGACCGTATGGATATTTAGAACACCAAATTGAAAACCATGACTCAATTTGTTTTGCAACAGAGCGCCTGGTTATTTCTTCTTTGTGCGTATTTTATATAAATGTAGGCCTATATAAAATGTCCAGCTATTCTTGTGATTGCATGTTTTATCCCTCAACCTTTTAACGCTTTGACGATATTCTTATATGAGTTTCATGTTGAGGACTACGTTTTAAGCGAATTTCAGTGGAGCCTATTCTTCAAAGCTGCCCGTTAGAAGGATGTAGAAGTTCTTATTTTATACTAGTAAATAGACGATATATGCACTATGCTACAAGCCGGAAGGTCGCGGGCTCGAGTCCCGATGAGATGGAATTTTTCACTTTACCTAATCCTTCCAGCCGCACTACGGCCCTGGGGTCGACTCACCCTCTAACAGAAAGGTGTACCGGGAATCTTTCTGGAGGGTAAAGGGCGGCCGGCGCGTAAGGCTGACAGACTTACTGCCATCTATGAGCCGATTGTCTAGAGAAAATATGGGAGCCTCGACGTCTCACAACCCTATGGGCCTTCACGGCCAGTTACAGGGATAGTTTTACCTTTTTAATAGACAATGCATATCTACAAGTAAAAAAAAAAAAAGGTAAATACGTATATTTTAAAAATGTTATATTTTAGCGTCCTGTTGCACTGATTTAAGTTCATGATTTGTTTAATCCGTCTTGCAGTGCGTACACTTATCTATCTTCTTCTCTCACTCTCACTACAGTTTTAATATTTTTACGATTGACATTTGTCAATATATATGATGGACATATATTTTAGTTATTTTAAAGTGAAGACAAGGCATACAATGTACTAGTTTGACGTGAATTGAGTAGCACCTGAAGATGGCATTTTTATGCCGAAACATGTAGTGAGAGTGCCACTATTCTGTAGGTCCCATAAACACGTGTTTGCACAGTGAACCTTCTTTGGGAGAGTTATTGAACACACCATAACGAAAGCAATGCTTCTCGATTGTATTTTTGGAAATACCTGTTTCGAATCTCGACAGGCATAGAGACTGTCGTTGCAGGTGTATACCTTTCCAGAAATCGCCGGGATAGTACCTTAAAAATTGCCTACTAAACATTCGTGGTCATTATCGCAGCCCGCTCGACGCTATACGTAAAACTTCTACAGCCGAAACAGTGCCGTTAAATAAATTATGAATGAATAGGTCCGACTTCAGAAAAAATATATGAAATGATATTTCAAAATAGTAAATACCAATGAACATCATTAATTCTAATGTTACCGACTACGAAGTATACTTGACATCGACGACTCAGCTGATACGGGATTTATGATTACCTACCTACCACTCGGCGCTAGAGCCCGGGGTGAGTCTTGGTCTCCTCTACAACCAGTCTCCACAAGCACTGCGTGCTGCCATAGGAATGGATCCACGCATGATGACCCGAGGCTGGTTGTTAGGTTTCTGAACAAAATTCTTTTTTAAGAAAGCAGTCTTCTGGGATGTGGCACCGTGTAGATATTATGTTTACCGACGTTTGGAAGGAACGTATCGCCTCCATCTTCTTGGCAGAAGAAAATCCGCGAGCGAGGAACCAGCGTGAGCAGGTGCTAACAGACTCCTCACTGGCGGATTTTCTTCTTTTTTCTTCTACCCTGAAGATGGAGGCGATACGTTCCTCCGAAATGTCGGTTAACACCGTATCTACACGGCGCCACATCCCAGGAGACTGCTTTCTTCATAGTCACCGCCGTGAAAACCTCAAATCTTACAAAACCCCTTTTACAGGATGAAGTTATCAGCCTCATGACCAACCCCGAACCTGGAGGACCAGGGTATCTGTCTTAGTCTGGACTCTACCCTTTGACCTTTCCGGCATGGGTGACTCTACCGGTAGTTAAACTATCGCCGGCATAGCTCTCCAGGTCACAGAGTCACGCAAGCCCCACCACCATCACCACCACCACTACAAGGCGGAGACACCTTTGGGGGGGTGGAATTTATGCATTATTGCTTAAATTACACATGAAATAGGAGAAGCCTGAGAAAAATTCCCTCAACTCAAGGCGCACAAGAATTTAGACTGGAAAAGAAGAGGGTCACTATTACTCCAGCGAAGGCATCATTGATTCATTAGAATTTTGTCAAGCTGCGATGTCCACGAAGGTGACATTCAGACCTTACACTACGTCACACTATTTCGAAGAATGACGATCAGGTGTAGCCACTGTTGTTTGCACGAAGAGCAGTAATGTGCTTACGAGTTTCTGCAGTGCATCGATTGAAACACAAAATATTGGCATCCTGGGGCTAGACACGAATAGGGCGCGATGACAACAATAATGTTTCCTCAAGCAGACGTTCAGACTGTAGGTCGTGTAAACTTTACATTAAAATGGTGGCCCAGTATTTAAACAAGCAACCGAGAATTTCGAGCTAAGAAAGCAGTACGCATAATGAAGTGAACAGGCGGAGTTCCTCAAAACGTTAATGGGTAAGATTTATTTCTCTTTCCCTACATTTCCTCTTTTCTTTCTTTCTTTCCGACCTTCTAAAGAGAAAATCCGAAATTGAGAAACATGTTTACATTGCTTATTAATGCTCTGTTTTAGAATTCATTGACCTTCGGAAAGGCGAGCTCGCAGAATAACTGTGTCGCTGGCCAGAATGTTTAACCTTTCAACGACTGAAAATATATATTTATATGTGTATGTATATATAAGATGAAATTGGAGTAGTGACGGGTAGTACTACATTTAATATGTTTCAGGGGGCAGAACAGAAACCATTTCCGGCTTCGAAGGTTCCCAGGCAGTGCTCATTCGTCATTCTGGTAGAGATTCGTTTGAGGAATGTTAAAGCTTTAGGAAGTGAAGAAGGTAAATATTTAGAAAGTGACTTTTCTTATTAACAGAGGAGAGAAAATGAACACGTGCTTTACTCTATGAATTTATTCTAAATAAAATGTAGAAATTCAGTTTATGCGTCAGAGGAAACACATCACGTCTCCGCTACATAGACGAACTGGTTAATGTTGTTCAGGGGAAGGAAATCGCTTCTTATTGTGAGAACTGTACGAAACACACAAACACACTCTGTGGGTAGACTGCAGAATATTGGTGTGTTCAAGTAGATAGTGCATGTGGTAACTACTGGTCTTTAAAGGATTAAAATTAGGTCAACTTTATTGGAATATATTATGGAGTTTCATAACTGAAAGGAGTAATAGACAGAAACTCCGCTAATAATTTTTGATGTCGCCGCAACTTTCTGACGGGTTGCTTGGCCGATTTTGAAGCTGTACTCATGTGTAATGGTTAACTTCACACCGAAACTTCGGCAAACCAGCACTGAAAGACAAACGGACGTTGAAAGCTACGAAAACACAGATGTGATTATTCTAGAAGCCGTTTTGATATCTTGTTTCAGAAATCTAGTATACAATTTTTAAAATTCAATCGACCAAACGTATTAACATTAAAACTTTCTTTCCATATTGAAATATGTTATCAATATTTTTTGTTATGAATTATTTAGCCGCAGCCTTATATGACAGGTACCAGTGTTACGGTGTGATAACTTTCGGATGTAACAATTTTATTGTCTTGTCCAGCTGACTTCCGATTATTTCTATATGAGAAACTACGTGAAGAGACGAGATTACTGGGCAGAGTCTAATAAGGAGAGAATGCACGTAGACCCTACTTGAAACATCGGAAGTGATAGAGCACTCGGTTAACAGGAAATCTTAAGTCTATATGTATACAGTCACGTCCGTGCCGTGGTCGTTTGTCAGAGCGGTCAAGAGCGCTGTGTCTGGGCCTGTCTTTCGAGTTACAGAAAACATCAGAGAGCATATGCCGGGCATTAGTTTCATGCTTGCATCCTCATACAATACGAGCATTATTGGCTGGCTGGTTGGTTCTTTGCTACCATCGACAGTTTTAAATGATTAAATGAAAATGCTTGGAGACGAAGCGGTAAGGGCCCATCTCGAGGTATTGTCCGTATATTATCATGAACACCGTTACTCAGTAAAAGGATTGATCGCGAGAGAATTACCTTTCATGTGCATGACACTTGTTCCACTAAGCGTTTTCCCCCAAGTGCTTCTGATCACTCGCTTTCATTTGGTGCCGGGTTCTGAGCGTACATGGATATTTACCTCCAATGCCCCAATACCTCTCAGCGAAGAATGACGTGATTCGTGGATAAAGATAAAGCTAGCCCTGTAATAGGCCGTAAAGGCCCATAGGGTTGTGAGACGTCGAAGCTCCCACATTTTTTGTAGACAGTCGGCTCACAGGTGGCGATAAGGTTGTTAGCCTTACGCGCCGGCCGCCCTTTACCCCCCCCAAGGAGATTCCTGGTACTCATTTCTGTTAGAGGCTGAGTCGACACCGGGGTCATAGTGCGGCTGGTAGGATTAGGTCACTTGAAAAAGTCCACCTCATCGGGACTCGAACATGCGACCATCCGGATTGTATCATAGTGCGTGGTTCGTATGTAGGTGAAAAATATTGCTCCTCGTTCTTTTTAATTCTCTCATTATACCACATTAAGTTCATTTGGCACTATTTGGTTCCTATGTCAGTATTTAATGTTTTGTTAGAATTTGGTACAGAATTTTATTATTTTGGTGGAAGTAACGGTTTTAGCAAGTCAGTATACAAAATATAAAGCGTCGTTCTGAAATCATCACTTCTATTCTAGTCCTAACATAAATGAAGATCCAACAATCCTGAAACATCTTCCTGTGACAGAACTGGGGACGTGGGACAGCAGACATGTGGTAGGATCTCGGGTATAGGTCGAAGGATTTGAATCAATAAAAATTCGGCTCTATATGACATTAAATTCAAATGAAAGGTAGTACGCATCACGTACATATTCCATAATTAGGCGTAATAATTATAAACCCCCGTTTCTTTACGCTTGCTCTTGCTTTACAAGATATTTTAGTAAACGAAACGGGCTACTTTCTATGTTCTCATTGCTTTCTTGTAAAAATCGAATTCCGATAGCGAAATCTGTGGTCTGTAAAACATGCACGATATCCTGATGACGGCACACTGCAGTCGCGGATTCGAATCCCGCACTGGACATGGGTATTTAGTAATCCCATCGGTTATATTTCCCAGTGAATGTCGAGTAAACGCAGAGAACAGCCAATAGCTCCTTCCTGCTCAGTGCACGAATAACTTCTTATGTGGACAAGGACACTGGAAATAAGGGAGCAGAGAGCGGGGTTGGCAGCCCTGTCCCCAAACACACTGCTCGCTATTTTAGCCCACACTCCAGTGTTGTGTCCCAGTGTTTGTCCCTCACAAACAAGGTACTATAACATACTTTCCACGTTTTGTGTGTAAAACATGAAGATCAGTTCTTTTGTGGGTTATTACAATAGCGTAGTTCATACCAAGATGACTCTGGGTAGATCGTCAGGTCCTTTAGACCTGACTAGAAAGCTTAAGGATTGTGCTGCTGGTCCGTTACCTGCAAAAGCTCGCTAACTTGGGTTTCAAGATTAAGGTGGAGCTGTGTGGTAATGTTATTGGGATGTATAGGAGAATGGTTTAAGTGTGCGGATTTACAATAGTAATGGCTTCTTCGGTACTTATTTCTTGTTCTGTGACTTTGCTTTCCAGCTGGAATATAATAGACGTGTTGAAGAAAGCAGTCTTCTGGGATTTGGCACCGTGTATATGTGGTGTTAACCGACGTTTCGGAGGAACGTATCGCCCCCATCTTCAGGGTAGAAGAAAAAGTATAAGAAATCTGCAAGCGACAACACCGTGAGAAACGGTAAAGCACCTCACCCTGAAGATGGGGGCGATACGTTCCTCCGAAACGTCGGTTAACACCACATATACACGGTGCCAAATCCCAGAAGACTGCTTTCTTCATAGTCACCGCCGTGAAAGCCTCAAATCTTACAATAGACGTGTTGCTTGGTTTGAAATGCTGAACCGATTTCCCAAAGGATTCGCTTATTTTTCCCCCCATAATTAATTCCTAACCCGAAGTGGCCAGATGGTCCAATCCGTGGGACTGAAGTAGATGACGTAGAATGGTGAGCAGCGTGATTAACGTCTGAGTTGCCACTATCACACCGAAGCAGATCTGCTTACGAAACTAACTGTGTCATCCGCATACCTGCTGTGGCACTTTCAGTTCTTGCCCATTTAGTGAACAGGTCTACATTCTTGGGTTCAAAGAAGTCATATTGTAAACTGTTTTAGGGGGCTGAGTTTGAGGGTGGAGCAAAAGATGTTCTTGCAGTCGGAATATATATTTCCTTTTCGTTTTCACTTATGGAAGATCCGGGATAGCGCAGTCGGTATAGCGACTGACTACGGGCTCGACGAACGAGGGGTCGATTTCGAATCCCGGTGGGGTCTAGAATTTTCTCATCGTCCAGACCGGTTCTAGGGTCCACCCAGCTTCCTATACAATGTGTACCGGGAGCCCTTTCCCCAGGGATAAAGCGACCGGAGCGTGAAGCTGACCACTCACCTCCAGCTAGTGTCGAGGTCAAGAAAAAGTGGATCTATACATCCACTCCCCCATACGCCTTCATGGCATAGTGCTTAATTAGTTAAGCATAGGGACAAATTTACCTTACCTTTCATTTATGGAAAATAAATGCATCATGTTGCTTTACGAGCTAATTGGGTTGTTAATGGCCACATGTGTGTTCTTCTTGAACGTTAACGACAAAGAACTTCGTCTCAATACAGAACAAATATTATATATTCTTAACACATAGTGAAAGAGACATGAAATTGTACCTATACACCAATTTATTATTTATTTCACGTCTGTCTGTACTGATAAATTAATCCGGCCGGATAATCAGTAATTTATTCTCCCGTTGTTCTATTTCGTCGAATGAACTGAGGAGAGAATTAAATTCTAATTAGTTCAACAGTTTTAAATCGTTCCCTCCGAACTGAACTGTATATACAGCTTTGATCCATTGACTGAACGGGAACATGCGGTAGACACCACTGTGAGCCAGCAAGTGGGTTTGATTTGTATCGCTTATTTTGTGATTAACTAAGCGCAGCATGTTTGTATGTTTGACACTCTTTAATATCACGGTTCACGTCTCTAAGTGCCATGTATTGTTAGCGAGCCGTGACGTCCGGCCCACGTGTGCATTTTTATTGTTGCGCATCGTTTTGTGATGCCTGCATGACTTGCATTTTGTGGGACAGTTGGGTGCTCACGCAAGTAGTGCTGTTCTTCAGCACCAATTTCGTGACTCTAATAGCTCATAACCAAATCAAGAAGAATATGAACATGAAGAAGTAGAGAGAACAGCATAAGTGACGCCAGAAAATGGAGATTACGGAGAAAGTATTATAGGAATAAAGAGGGCGATTGATGTGATTATTAGACAAATGATCTTAGATGGATTGACGGACGGACGAATGGATAAAATCATGGGTGGATGAACAGTTTAGAGCTAGAAAGAAATAAACTAAGAAAGAGAGGGAGAGAACAAAGACATGCATCACTCACTCATGGAGCTGAGCCCTACTTGAGAAGCTGCCAATTGTGCAGCTACTCAAGAATTTCCCAGCATTTTATGGAAACAGAAGGGTCATTACCGTGTTCAACATGAGCCATCCACTGGTCCCTATCCTGAGCCAGATCAATCCAATTCATACTATCCTATCTCTCTATGATCCATTTTAATATTGTCCACCCACCTTCGCCTTTGTCTTCCCAGTGGTCTCTTTCCTTCTGGCTTTCCCACCAATATCCTATATGCATTCCGCTTCTCCCCCATTCGTGCTACATGTCCTGACCACCTCATCCTCCTTGTCTTGATCATTCTAATTACTCTTGGAGAAGATTACAAGTTATGAAACTCCTCGTTATGCAGTTTTCTCCAGCCTCCTGTCACTTCATCTTTCTTCGGTCCAAATATTCTCAACACCTTGTTCTCAGACACTGTCGGTCTATGTTCCTCCTTTAATGTCAGATACCAAGTTTGCAAAGAAATGCATGGAAGAAGAAAAGATAGACACATGAAGTATAAAGTTGTACATTAAAGAGGATTTGGTAAAATGAGTTAAAGGGGAGACGAGATATTCCCAAATGAAGTACAGAAATGGAACTGCTGGAATTGTAAAGAGAACGCAACAAACTAAACGTACGAATTCGTTGCGCGCGTCCTCGCAATTACAGGACAGCCCCTTCTGAAAGCCAAGCCACTGCCTTTGCTCAACGAACAACATAAACGCATTAACGCCCTAACCTTTCCCAGCGAGGGATGTTGCAAAGCTATACAAGAGGGGAGTGAATCAAGTACGAGCGCCTACACATAAATGCAACACAGCAACCTTTCTGCGATACAAGGATTCAAAACATCTGCAAGGAGAAACCACTTGTGAGAGCTAGATGTGACGGGATGCTAGTATTACAGTGGTTCTTGGAGAAATTCCGTTTGTAGAACTGCAGTGACCCAGGAGACGCGGCAATGGATCCTCGGTTGTAATAAAAACAATTCAATTCTTGACTAGCTTCAACTATCAAGTTTTGGTGAAATTTCCTTGGCCATGTAAGCAAATTAGTTACCTACCGTAAGCTAAAATCAACAGTGGAACTGAGTAAAAACATTGTGGTCAGAATTTTCTTAACGTGTATGAAAGTTATATCTGATTTCAAGACCGTGTATCCAGAGGTCCCAGGTTCGATTCCCGGCTACTAGATTTTCTGAGAAGTAGAGGGACTGGAATGGGGTTCACTCAGCCTCGTGAGGATAATTAAGGAGCTATTTGAAAGAAATAGCGGCTCCGATCTAGAAAACCAGAATTAACGGCTGTGGGGATTCGTTGCGCTTACCACGGGACACCCTCTATCCGCTAAAGTTGGCACTAACTTCGCCGTCAAGCGGCGGTCGCTAGGTCGGTATAGTTCGCTTACGGACTAAACCCATGGAGTTACCCCCCCCCCAACATTTCCAGTATAAAGGGAATGTAATTAAACTGACACAGTCATTTGTGGCTCACGAGGCAGAATTGAAAGTGCATATACAGGGAACTTGGATTTATTGCGTAATTCTGCTTTCTGGACTGTAATGCCATTTAGTCTGTTGAAAGTCAACCGCCGTTCCAGACGAACATGTCACCTTCTCTTTCAAGTCGAAGGACAAGCCAAGCAAGAAACCAGCGTGAAGCAGGTTACACAGCGTTATATCACAAAAGACAGAACTGTTCATAACCACCGCTTAGAGAACCTCACGTCTTACCTTCTTGTATGATCTTTCATATTATAGAGATTACATCTCAGACTGTGTAGTCGTGCGGTATTGAGAGCTTGGATTATTGTGAATGATGAACTGGAAAGAATATGGAAGGAAATGGCCATGAATTAGTATAAGATTATGCCATCGGTTGCTTGGAGGAGCTGAGGAAAACCACGAAGAACAGGATGGCCGGTCTCGGAGAATATATCCCCGGAACCCCCGGAATTCGAAGCACTGAATTTCGTGGTCAGATGCTTCGTACGCCTATTTCCTATTCCGAAGGCCATGGCTTAGAATTTTGGCTCAGGGGGTCGTTATCCTGACTACGCTTCCTCCAGGCAGATGTTGGGGTGGTGCCTTGAACAGGCCGCAGACGTTATCTTTCACAGCCTTTCTAGTTCGTCTAGTCATCCCAGCATTCGACACTACATAAACTTTGCAGTTGAGAAAAAACTCCGTGGCCTGTAGTCCGCAAGCAAACTACCGACCGAGCGACTGCCGCTTGTTGGTGAAGTTAGTGCCAACTTTTGCGGATAGAGGATGTCGCGTGGTCCAGTGCAACGGATCCCCACGGCCGTTAGTCTCGGTTTTCTACATCGGAGCCGCTACTTTTCCATTCAAGTAGCTTCTCAGTTATCCTCACGAGGCTGCGTATAACCCGTTCCAGACCCACTACTTCTCAGAAAATCTGGTAGCGCCTCGACTCGAACCCTGGACCTCTGTAGGCAGGAACTCTGACTAGATCACAAAGGCGAGTGTCGTTAAAAGCAAGAATAAATCGAATATGGAGCAGTAGTTTAACCACTGAAAAGCGACTTCCAGTAAATTGAGTTTTTTTACCTTGTGCCTAGTTCAAGTGACTTTAACTAGATTTAATGAAGCGCTGTACAAATAGCATCCACCACGCAATAACCTATTAGTAATCCTTGTGACATAAAAACAACGTAGTAGTGTTGATACTGTGTATGAACAAGTCCATAAGTCACTGCTTTGCAGGTTATTGATCTGTATCGCCTTCACGTGAACCTCGGAAGAAACCCCACGTCATCTTCAGGACTTCTTATGCGAGAGTGACTACAGCGTCACTACCCACGTTGCGTTTATAAATTGACTTCAGAAGGGGAAGGGGGAACAAGTACGTTTGATGTGTGAAGAGCTGTGAGAGGAAGTCGTGATGACACATCAGCTCCATGTATTGATTTATTCTTCATCCACTATGGCCCTTCAGTCTGCTCAGTCTAAGAATTAATTATGAGATAATGAGTATTTTAGACACGCTGCACGACTTCTGGGATGGTGGATTAGTCCATTGCAAGATCATTAACATCACTAGACAACACAGGAGAACAAAGACAAACCATCCATGTTAGTGTTGCGTTAAGGCTGTACACATGTATTGTGGAGGCACATCCCCCCTGCTTCTTCCATTCGAGCCTTCTCTAGACACCCGTTTCAAATCGTGACTGAGTTACTGTCTATACAGCCTAAGTGTTTTTGTATTTTTCTTCAGTCTCAGGATACTACATTTATATTGGCTGCTATCGCCTTCTTCAGGACCATTTTCTAATTCGCTCGGCGCTATATGCTTATAGGCCGAAACTCCGCAGTAGAAAGAACATCGTTAAATGCCACACGAAAGACTTAACTTCCATCGGAAGTGGCCTCCGTAGTCTAGAGATAACGTTCCCACTCATGACTCGTAGTACGCGGGTTCAAATACCCGGCGGAGGTCCTCGAATTTTTAAGGGCGGAAAAATTCAGGGAATAAGTCCTCCGGGAGGGACTTTAAGCCGTGGGTCCCGTGTCGTAGCTTTACGGCACGTAAAAGAACCTCATATCTCCAAAGGAGGTCACTGAGCCAAATTAACGGACGTTTCCCGCCCAACAACAGTCTCTAATACCTCTGGTAGATGGGGGAAGCATTATAGACACTTCTCATCCAGTAGAGCCGGTCTCGCTGGCTGGGCGGGACTGATGGTAAGCACCAGTACCGGTAGGATATAGAGACTGGTAGAAATCATAGAGGGAAGCACAATGGACCAATACAGGTCTCAGTGCATGGGGAAACCCACCCTCACCAATAACTAACTAACTAACTACTTCCATCGGAGCCAATCTCAGCATTCGTGATGTGACTAATTTAATTAAATACAGAGACCTACTGATACGTGAATGTACAATAATGAAATGTCTCCTCATAGACCGTCACATCTTCCAGTCCTGATTAAATCGTCTGGATTTTGTCGAAATGTTTTACTTCTCGTTCTGTTTCCATTGTAATAAGTCCTTCCCTCAGCTTAGAAGACAGAGTTGATGGTAACATTGTCTGTTTATTTATATTCCTTGAAATGTAGATCTGACATAAACTCTTCGAGTTTAATGATAAAAGTAATTTATGAAATTCATTCCATCAGTCTCATGACAAACCAGGTTCATACTTCTTACTATTGCACTGGTGGATTTCAATTTTGCAATTATTCAAATTATTTATTGGTTATTGTTACATTAAACATTTTGTCACAGATTCCTATTTTATGGAATGTTGATACGCCCATTTTAAGTTTCATCTAGAACTCTTTCTGTACCAATTCTTTATGCTATTTATTGTGAGCTCTTCATTATCACCACAATACAATAAGGGAGTAAATAACTGCAGTGAGTTAAAGGCCCTATGACGTTTAGAAGCGCCGATCACCGTGAAGTCGCGGTCTAAGGCATGAACTGTCTTCGCTCCCTCGAACACTGGGATCATGGGTTCGAATCCCACTCAAGGCATGGATGTCTGTGCGCTCGTACTGTGTGTTGGTGTTGTTCTGTGTGTAGGTAGCGACCTTCTGACAGGCTGATCCCCCGTCAAAGGATTCATACCGGCTGTGTATAGATTAAGAAACTGAAAGAGCGACCAAGCTCCACAAGGGCTGTAGAGCCATAGATAGATAGATGTTGCACAGAAGCATACTTTAACTTGTACTCTCCTCCAAGTATAATTAGAATGATCAAGTCAATGAGGATGAGGTGGGCAGGGCATGTAGCACGAATGGGGGAGTACAGGAAATGGTGGGAAAGCCAGAAAGAAAGAGACCACTTGGAAGACCAAGGCATAGGTGGTTGGAAAATATTAAAATGGATCTTAGATAGAATGGGATGGTATGGATTTGATTGATTTGGCTGAGGATAGAGAACAGTGGAGGGCTCTTGTGAACACGGTAATGAACCCTCGGATTTCATAAAATGCTGGGAAATTCTTGAGTAGCTACAGAATTGGCGGCTCCTCAGGAAGGGCTCGGCTCCACGAGTAAGTAAGTAGATAAATAGAAGCATACTTTACGCTCTGTAGGCAAAAGTGTAACAGTATAGACTGTAGGCCGTGTAAATATTATTGTTACAGGATATTGGTCCATTAACTGAAAGCTATCGAATATTTTCGATATTAATTTTACGAAATAAACACACATTAATGACAGTACATATTTTTAGACTCATGTCCCATGCCTAATGTGTTCGGGCCTCCGTCTCATTCTCCTGACGGACACCATCTTTTCTCTTTTACCACCCTCCAAGAATAAAGCAGTCACTTTCCTTGTAACACGATTTCTGTTTCCCCAAATCTGCATCTGTGTCTATGTATTATGTTATGAGGACTGAAAGTGGCGTATAGCTCCATAAATTCGTAACTTCGACACTAGATGAAAATAATCGTACAGCAACACGCTCCGGTTGCATAACCCTAAAGTAAAACGTCCAAAACAGTTGTAGAATATGAGGCCAGGTAGGCCCAGAACCGGTTTGGACGTGTTGGCAAAGATAAGAATCATTGTCCTTGCTGGAAATCGACCCCTGCTCCTTCTGACTAAACTGTCCAGGAGCATGGAGATCGTTGAAAGTGAGTTTGAAGAAACTTGGAGTTTAATATCCACACCACCACTAAGCTTAAGTAATGGATAGTAGAGTAAAAAGTAAAAGCATCCCTGTAACAGGCCGTGGAGGCCCATAGGGTTGTGAGATGTTGAGGTTCCCACATTTTCTAGATAATCGGCTCACAGATGGCGGTAAGGTTGTCAGCCTTACTCGCCGGCCGCCCATTACCCACAAGAATTTTCCTAGTACTCATTTCTGTTAGAGGCTGAGTCGACCCCAAGGCAATAGTGCGGCTGGAAGGATTAGATAAATTGAAAAAATCTACCGCATCGGGATTCGATCCCGCGACCTTCCGGCTTGTAGCGTAGTACCTCAACCAACTACGCTACCGTGTGTCCCCAAGCAATGAATAGAGGTAAAGAAACACCTTTTAATTTTTTCTTATTTGTCTGTGCTGCTGTCTAGAGCTGGACAAAAGAAACAGCTGCTTCGGGTTACAACTGATTGAATGCGAGTCAAAGATTGTCATCACTGGCCTCTCAGTCATTTCCACAGTGAATAATTGTTTTGTACCTAGCAATGAGAAGCTTTACGTGTGCTTCCAGAACTTCACGCTGTGGCGTTAGCACGGGTGCAATATCCCTCTCACCATACTTTGTGGTGGAGAGACGGAGGAAGCTGTGACATGACCGCGAGTTTGAGGACACAGTGTTTTTTAGTGGACTGTATCCCGCTAAACGAAAGAACATTTGTCATGTCGAGTGGGTGATAGCTAAATAGTCCGCCAGGGAATTTCACGTGGAAATTAAGTAGCAGGGATATTATAATGGGTGGCGCATGGGCGGTGTGCGGCCCCACGTGGACAACCCACGATCGCGATTGGTTCCTTCCAAGTCACGTGGGCTCGTGGCGGGGTTGCGGAGGCTGTCTGCTGCTAATTGAGTGAGTAACAGTCTGATAATCATTGTGGTCCCTCAGTCAGAGTTGGTTTCGTCGGTGTGGAGGATGGTGGGATGTGTATGTGGCGAGACCACGGGCTCGCTGGTGGGGTCGTAAGTAGACCCAAACTCAAGGCAATCCACTCCTAGCAGGCAGGCAGGCACTACACCAGAGCAGTTGTATGCGAAACGGCCATCGTAGGAGGACGATGGCTCCAGCCAGCGTGTTACTTGTCGCCCTGGTGCTGTCAGGGGCCCGGGGCTACTTTGAGACGTGGGGGTTGTCCGGGAGTCGCCCAACGCAGCCCACCTGTGTGGACATACCCCGCAACATGAGTTTGTGCCACGGGATAGGCTACAACAAGATGCGCCTTCCCAATCTGCTGGACCATGACACGATGGCTGAAGTCTCCCATCAGGCAAGCTCGTGGGTGGCCCTTAACAACATCCGCTGCCACCCTGACATTCAGCTGTTTCTGTGCTCGCTCTTCAGTCCTGTTTGTCTGGATCGGCCCATTTATCCGTGTCGCAGCCTCTGCGAGAAAGTGAAGCAAGGCTGTGAGGGTCGCATGAAGATGTATGGATACCCCTGGCCGGAAATGTTCAATTGCACCAAGTTCGCACCGGATAACGACATGTGCATCGCTCCGCAGTCCAACTACGACCCCAACGGTGGTGAGTAGGCCTAATCTTGATTTCGGGAAATGTGGGGCTAATGTTAACGCATCCGTCAGCACAGGGACAGGGCTTTCATCTTTGTTACCATTCTTGTCTTAATGAACGGCAATATCAAGTTCCATCGCGAAAATAGATGAAAACATCCGCGGTTGTCGAGTTTCTGAGACGCAGCAGTTACAGATTGGACGCCCCTTGACATTCCGGTATTGAAGGCAGAGGCAGTTGCTGCCAACCCCCCCCCTCACTTCCAACGACTCATGAAATGACAGGGTGATAGAATAAATGGAATGACATGTCTCGCCTGATGGGCATGCTTCCAGAGACCGAGTGAAAGTTAATAATAATTATCACAGTGAGTTGGACTAACTCAGACAAGGAAACGTCTGGTTACCAGCTGGTAGACTGTGGTTCGATTCCCGGCAACAGCCACAATTTTTCCCTTCACCGCCACGTCCTGACTGGGCGCTGGGAGCTAGACGTGCTCAGTTTCCTAGCCAGTTGGTAGCGATGGTAAAGCGGCTTGAGCGTGGATCTATATGGATCATCTCCATCTAGTGCCGAAATTGCTGTGTAGAGTTTGCCTTCATCATCCTGATACAGGAGCTGTTGTGGTCTTCTGGGTTATGACACCGTGTAGTCTGACACGTGGGTTCCAATATTGCCTCCATTTTCAGGGTAGAACACGGAGGCAGTATTTTCCCCCGACTAGTTGATACCAACCTACCAGACTGTACGGTGCCATAACCCAGCAGACCACAGTGTGAAATTATGTATTTATCAGACTTGAGGGCCTAAACGGCAGCTGGCGGGGTGTGCAGTAATCTGGTATCGTAGCAAAATGGTGCCCATGTCATGTATGAAATTTCCGAATCTTTCTGTTGAGAAGAAGAGCCAAATTTATGAGAGAAGCTTCATACTCTTTTAAATAAACATCTAAACCTCCAGCTTACAGTACGCCTACACCAGTCATCGCCTTGGTATCAAAATATTTCGCTCAGTCGCCATATAATTTTACATCTTCCAAGAATATATAGAGGTGCGCCTATTTCCCAAAGTACGAGTATGTCACCTTACGGGATAGCGTAGTCGGTATAGCGACTGGCTACTGGCTGGACGGCCGAGGGGCCGGAGTTCGAATTCCGGTAGGGCGAAGAATTTTCTCTGCGTCGTCCAGACCGGCTCTGGGGTTCTCGCAACTTTCTGTCCAATAGGTACCGGGAGTCTTTCCCTAGGGGTAAAACGGCAGGGGCGTGAAGCTGACCACTCACCTCCAGCTAGTGCCGAGGTCAAGAAAATGTGGATCTATATATCCACTCTCCCCTACGCCTCCATGGCGTAGTGCTTAATTAGTTAAATACAGGGATAAATTTTCCTTTTTTACCTATGTCACCATACGAAACTTAGGTCCCTGCATTGAATGGTGCCATTGTTTCTCCCACCTCAGAATTTCACACCGCAACCATGTACGTAATGTTGGCAGCATAACGTTGAAGAGAAACACAAAGATACGTTTTCTACTGTATGATATTCTTTCCACCTCTCAGAACTTTCAGTGAATAACATCCTTAGTACGCCCATTTTCCAACTTTCTCCGGGCACTCAGGCCTGCTCGGACCCGTAATTCATTTTGAAACAGTGCTTTGGAAATTCAGCAGGTCTCATTCGAGTGACAATTCCTCCATCTCAGGGCCTTTGCTTGTAACACTGCAGCATAATGCAGATATCCCCAGCGTTGAGCACCCGGTAAGATTCGAACCACTAAACCATTTTTAGCGTGTTTCAAGATTCCATACGCCGCAGGACGTCCGGACGCTGTAATTACCATGTCTTTGATACTGACGTCTGTAATGAGGGAGTGGATGTATAGATCCACATTTTCTTGACCTCGGCACTAGTTGGAGATGAGTTGTTAGCTTCACGCTCCTACCGTTTTACCACCAAGGAAAGAGCCCCCGGTATGGGCCAGGAGGCAGAGTGGGCGGGCCCCAGAGCCGGTCTAGACGACATGAAGAAGAGAAAATTCTTGATTCTACCGGGACTCGAACTCCGACCCCAATAGCCGGTCGCTATACCGACTACGCTATCCCGGCTTACTCCTTGTTCCAGTAGGTTGGTATTTTGCTACATACAATCGTAGGTCAAAATTTAACTCGTTTCTATCGTCGACACAACTTCACGTTGTTTTCGCCAATGCAGACATGCTAGACCTCAGTGTCGCGTTGCAGCCTACGAGTGCAAGGAGTGAAGGAGAATTATAGACAGGGTGTCGTTCGAATTCAGTGACATGAAATTCTGCGTACCTGCAGGGGCTATTTACTCGTATTAACATTTTCTTTTCACTGAAAATACCAGCTTCTGTGTCGGACGTTTACCAGATATGACGTTAAGAATATTAACATGCGGCCAATCCAGTCCAATTCGACCCTGAAATTCCCCCCGAAATGTCGGCAGCATTCACCAATTCGACGTGATGCAGTACCCCGAAGATTCTAGGCCCATAGCAGTGTTGACCACCGTGAAAACCAGAGGTCTCACATAACTTCGCCATTATTTCTATTTGGGGTTTGTTAGACTTATTTCCAAGTTCAAACCTCGTGCTACAACAATGAAACTGAGAGAATAGGGCACCAAGGAAAATTATCGTCATTAACACGCGTAAGCAGCGCCTTATATGGCCAAAATTCGAAACCGTGAGCGTTTATCATCCTCATCATCAGCTGCTGCCTCATTTAGTGCAGTGTCACATCTGCCTATTCGAATGGACAGGCACTTTCTGTTACAGAAGTTGAACGATGTATTCATTGGACAGATACAAATAAGGCGATTAGTTTATGACAATTTAATATTGTCACGTGTATAAGTGAGTAGAGACGGGGTTGGATTGGTAATTGGATTTATTGAACACTTATACACACAGCTCTTAAGTACATGAAACTGTAACAGGCTTACTGATCTACACACTCCAAATATCACTGTAACTGCAGCCACGTGAAGTCTCCTGTTTCTTCATTAGTCTCTTCCTGGTAACGGATCCTAACAATGTCCTCTGCTTACGTTCTTACCGGCTGGCGAAAATCCCACAACTGTCTTAACTCCCAGGCTGGCAGCCCTCTCACCCCAACCTTCTACTCTTCTCTTCACTGATTGACTCAATTAACTATCTTGATTATAACATCTCAGCACGGACCGCATGGAAAATACCACCTCTTACTGCTGTAGTTCAACTGTTGCCGTGGGAACGTGTTTGTTTGTGAAGTAATTGCTCTTGTGTATTTGCTTATCTCGCTGACGTTGCCCAGCAACAGATCCACATGCTACAGTATCCTTGGTTTTAAAACTTCCCAAAGTCAGGGCAATATTTGATATAGGGTCTGATCTTTTCAGTACTGTCAGGCAGGAGGACAGTGTACCGACCGAGATTTGAACCGAGCATCTCCCCAATACAAGACAGAAGCGTTATCACCCGAGGCACCTTCCTTACTTTTATTAAATTACCGTTTCGAGGAAGAGTGGTTCGTATTGTTGAACCTGGTAATTGGCCTGTGCTCACACACGTTTCATCATAGAACTTTTTGCTGGCTTCTTCAGTATAAGCACGTAGTATTGCTACGGAAAGAATAAATGCAGTAGAGAGTGGATGGTAAGAATTTGCTGGAATTGGTGGCTACTGTGGAGGTGAGGGTCCACTTGTTACAGACAGTATCGCATGTAATAACACCTCTTGAAAATGCATCCATGGCGTTTGATCCGAATTTTGTAAAAGGTTTGTCAGCATGCTCGGAAAGAGTTAGCTACTTGGTTGCTTTCTCCTTATTCTTCTAAGCTTTTAGCTGTTTGTCTGCAAATTTTGAGTTGTTCTACGAAATTCCTACCTCTGCGGTTCCTTCACCCGTGTTCCTGCTGCTGTTTCTATTGTCATGTGCTGTGTATCACACTGTTCTTTACACGTTTCATGTGTCAGGCGATAAAGTGAGGGATGATGCTTTCCGATCATATTTTGGAGACACGGTGAAATTGCTGCAATCCCTCTTGCCATACTGGCTGCAACATTCGCGAACTTGGAGAAACTTTAGGTCTGTTTCTCCAGGTAGAGAGAAAAATTTTCAGAACCCAATTATTTCGACGTATGCCAAGGTATGTACTCGCCATGTCTCATTTTCATTGGTAAATTATTGTGTGAATTATAATTATTATTTCGGGGCCTCCTCCGAGTGAATCACTGTGTAGAGTATATGATGATCAAACAGACAGACACAGATGCATACTTGGCTTCGAACCAATAATATTCCAAAAATGATCATAGTAAAATTCGACAGCATTAAAAATGGGTTATTCGGTTTTTTGGCGTGGTCGATATCCAACCGTTTCAAGATAGGGCCCAGTGACGGGAGATAAACGTTTGGATTCCGTAGAAGTATAAATATGTTGACCAGAAGACCAACTACTCGTATAAGCTTCTCAAGAAAAACTCTGTTTAGCGGATTTAGTAAAGAAATGATAATAATAAGTAGTCTACTCGTGGAATAGGTTTCACAGAACTTATATTTCCATAAAAGTCTGGAATTTGATTTCATTTTATTTTCTTTAATTGTAGTAGTGCATTTTATGGAGAAGTAAGAATGGCTTAAAGGGTAGTTTTGTTATCTGAACACCCCTGCAGGATGGAGTGCATGTTATCTCGGGTAGTATCTTGATCACTCAGGTGTGAAGTCGTCGGTGTGGTGATGTGCAGGGGAAAGGGAGGGAAACAAAATGTGCACAGTTTTCTCAATGCAGCTTTCCATGACGAATTTATGAATACAGACATTTTAATTTGAAATTAATTTGCTATTCATCCAGATCTGGCACTAACTTCGCCGACAAGTGGCGGTCGCTCGGTCGGTATAGTTCGCTTGCGGACTAAAGGTCACGGAGTTTGTTTTTTATATTCATCAGAATTTAGCATTAGTGTACACTGCCCGTGTCAACCAGAACACCTTAGGGCGTAGCTGACCACAAGCCCTTTTTGAACGTCATAATTTTGTTTCAGTGAAAGTTTCCGGGTTCCTTCCAAGCATGTAATTTTAAACACACAAATCAGTGCAGTATTAACTTATTTCAAAATTTAAACTATACAGATCCTACGTGTACCTGCATATTGATTAAAGGGAACGTCTTTGATGGAACATTTTATACCCCAAAATACGCGTATTTACAGTAAGGATTAATCTAGAATTAACTATAATAAATTGAAATTGTGGGGACGAAAATCAAGCGTTTATCCTAAAATATTCTACTGAAATGTGCTGTATCTGAATAGCAACATTCCAGTCACGAGTGGAAGGAACTAAACCCCATAAATATATACAAATATGGACTGCTGAAAAAGACTAAAAATAAACAAAAAAAGAAGGAAAGTCAAGGTAACGAAAATTTGTACAGCTTAGTAAAAAGGCAGAGAGCATTTTAACTTGAATTTCTGACTTTGGATCATAAATATTCTGCAACAGCCTGCAGTTATTTTTATGTACATGTAATTACGAGGCCCGTACTGAAAGTCATGAGCAACAATTTTTTGTGAACTAACATGTTTTATTATTGACAAACCAAATACACCACATAAATTCTTTATTTTTCGACATAATCGCCACTTCTTTGTACACATTTCTCCCAGCGTTCTGGGAGTTTGAAAATTCCCCTTCTGTAAAATTCCGTTCCAGCTACCCGAAGACACTGACGCACTGCTTTCTGAATTGCCTCCCTTGTCTCAAAACGTTGTCCACGCAGCTGATCCTTCACAAATCCGAAAAGACGGTAGTCGGAGGGTGCCAGATCAGGGCTATATGAGGGGTGTGGAAGAACTTCCCACCCCATCTTTGCAATTGCTTCCAATGTGAGGCGAGCGGCGTGGGGGCGAGCGTTGTCATGCAGGATGATGTTTCGTCCCGGACGTTTATCGCGCAATGCACGACGGAGCTTGTGCAGCGTCTGGACATAACGAGCAGCATTGATGGTTTGCCCAGGTTCCAGGAATTCGGCCAGGATAAACCCCTCTACATCCCAGAAGACTGTGCCCATCACCTTCGCAGCTGATGGCACTGTCTTTGCCTTCATTTTTGATGGAGAATGCAAATGGTGCCATTCCATACTCTGCCGTTTCATTTCAGGCTCGAAATGGTGAAACCAGCTTTCGTCACCTGTCACAATACAGAGCAAAAAATCATCACCATCGTGTCGATATCTCTGCAGCAGTTCTGAGGTGACAGCTTTTCGCTGACCTCTGTGGTCTTCGGTTAGTAACCGCAGGACCCAACGAGCCCACGCTTTCAATCATCTCCTATACTGCACTGTGCCCTATTCTAAGTTTTCGGGCTATTGTATCCACAGTCACACGCCTGTCATCTTGAATGATCTCATCCACTATTTCCTTGCTGCGTTCAGTTGAGACTGTTAGAGGACGACCGCTCCGAGGCTCATGTTCGATGCTGGTGTTCCGATCTTTAAAATGTTTCACTCATCTTCGAACACTGCTCGCACCCAAGCACACACTTCCATAAGGACGCTGAAGTCTCCGGTGAATTTCTGCACCAGGAATTTCCTCTTTCACAAGAAATTCGATGACAGCACGCTGACGAAACGACATCGTTGTCGGCCATTTTGTTAGGAGTGATACTGGTCACGTGATGCAAGCTATTGACGTCACAAGACACTCAAGGTTAACACAACAGCTGGTTCCACCTACCACCATACTCTCTTTCGTCTCCTTTTCCCAGGTTCCATGCAAAAAAAGTTGCTCATGACTTTCGGTACGACCTGCGAAGTAGAGTGCGGAACTCTTGGTACGGTTATGATCAGGGCCCGGATTTTGATGACCTGAAAGTATTTAAAAAATGACCTATAAAATGACCGAAAAAATCCAGAAAAATGACCTAAAGGAGAAAAGAAAGAATACTTCGCTTCTATGTTATTCACAGTTCAGAAAACATATGAAGAAAAATTCCCTAAAATGGCCAAAAATGACAAGAAATACCCTTAAAAGTCCAAAAATTTACAAAAAAATTACCCCCAAAATGAAAAAATAACCTTAAACATAAAAATGTCAAAAAATGACAAAAAAAAACTACCTATAAAATTTACATTTCTGTAACCAGCAGCTCATATCCGAGATTTGTATATTTAAGAGCATCGCATAGGATACAGGGAAAAAAGATGACATGTCATCAAACTCCTAGCCCTGGTTATGATACTTTACCTAATTCTGAACTACTTCCAACCTGTTTTTGTTATTACTTTATACAGCGTGATTCAGAAAAATGGACACAATTTCAATTGGCTATATTTCCTGAACTACATGTTGCATTTGAATTCTATAAAGTACAGTTGAAAGAGGATGTTGTGAAGTTTATAATACTACCACTAGAGCACTCCAGCACCGCGTCAGTTGTAAGCGAGATGGCTACTATGCAACACAAGATTTTTTGCATTCGTGAGTTCAGTAAAAGTGAGTCTGCGACTGCGGTGCAGCGATCATTTCGTCCTAAGTTTAACATCCAACCATCAACGAGGAAGAGCATTTATCGTTGAAATAAACAATTGATGAAACTGACTCTCTGCATAAGGGTAAAGGCCCGGGCCGATCGCATGTATTGGAGGAGAACGTGGAGCTCATTTGAGTGAGCTTTGAGCGTAGCCCAATGAAGTCAACCCGTAGTGCTAGCAGAGAACTTGGACTGTCGCATACAACTGTCTGGCATGTATTGAGGCGCCGGTTAGTGTACAAACCATACCACCTACAACTGGTACAGGCTCTTCGCGCAAACGGTAAGGTAAAGCATGTAGAATTTTGTGACCGTATGCTCAAAAACATGGAAGATGAATTGTTTCTGCCTCGTGTAATTTTTAGCGACGAAGCTACGTTTCACCTAAGTGGGAAAGTCAACAGGCACAATGTTCGCACATGGGGCTACAAAATCACCGTGTAACACTCGAACATGTGAGAGACAGCCCGAAAGTTAATGTGTTCTGTGCAATATCGTTAACAGAGGTTTATGGACATTTATCGTTTGATGAAAACACGGTTACTGGAGTAACGTATCTTAGAATGCTGCAAAACTGACTTGTTCTTCAAATGAATGAAGATTCAGGAGATTACATTTTCCAGCAGGACGGAGCTCCACCCCACTGGCACCTGAATGTTCAACGTTTCCTGAATGAATCTCTACCTCAACGATGGATAGGTCGCATGGGGAGTGAAGACCTGGCACTTCAGTTCTGGCCACCGAGGTCTCCTGATCTCACACCCTGCGACTTTTTCCTGTGGGGATTCGTGAAAGATGCAGTTTACGTACCACCTCTTCCCACAAATTTGAATGGCCTAAGAAACCGTATCACAGCTGCGGTGAACTCAGTGACGCAAGATATTTGTCATCGAGTGTGGGACGAATTCAGCTACCGTCTAGATGTTATCCATGCAGCCGGAGGGGGGAACATTGAACATCTATAAACTTCCATGTATGTATAATCAAATGTAATTTACAGAATTCAAATGCAACATATAATTCAGGACATATAGCCAATTGAAATTGTGTCCATCTCTCTGAATCACCCTGTATTTACCGAATATCATTGTCAGATGATCTGCACACCAACTTTGCATTCGGAAGAACACGGGTATGAATCTGCACCTGGAGATCGGCCGTCCTGACTGACGTGAGGGCTTTCGTAATTTTCCTCAGTCCTTCCAGGTAAAAGAAGCTATCCCTGTAATAAACCTTGGAGGCCCATAGTGTTGTGAGACGTCGAGGCTCCCACATTTTCTAGACAATCGGCTCACAAATGGCGGTTAGGTTGTCAGCCTTACGCGGCGGCCGCCCTTTACCCCCAGGAAGATTCGTAGCACTTATTTCTGTTAGTGGCTGAGTCGACCCCAGGGCCTTCGACAATTGAACAAATAATTGTCCACGAAGCATGATGATGGTATCTATTAGCTACTAATCCCACACGCAGTGCAATTTACCTCAGGGTGGTAGGAACATGTAACTTCGCTAATGGCAGAAGCAACGTGTCTAATTTGGATGAATGTGCTACATCGTGTCAGTCACACAAAAAAAAAGCTTGCTAAAATTTATTCAGAGACTCCCACACAGAGAGCAGATTATTCAAGGACTTGGAACAGGTCTAACTAGATGGATGAAGTAAAGTTCACTTCCCAGCTGACACCGCTTCGCTTCTGCGTTAAGCAGCCTTCAGAGATTTCTCTTTCATGGTCACGTAAGTGATTCAGATATATTAAGAATAAAGGGAAACGCAACATGCGATCATCAGATTTGTTTCAGAAAACGCGAGTGACGCGGTGGCACTTTATAAGCCTACTTGTTTTCGGGAGACACTTGCTACGAATTTAGCAGGACTATCTGCAATCTTGACTAACATTTCACGTGTCCCCCCCCTTCTCATTTCTCTATGCAAATGTTAGGATAGGAAGGTCTACCTTGAAATAGACCATGACCTCCTACTCTCAGATCTTTATATGGGTATGCCACTGATAATCATCTTCCCATTTTATTGTACCCATATGCTTTGTAACTCTTTCAAATTGAGAAGCTCCTTTATATTAAGGTAGAAAGGTAAAACTATCCCTGTAACAGGCCGTGGACGCCCATAGGGTTGTGAGACGTCCAGGCTCACATATCTGCTAGACAATCGGCTCACGGGTGGCGGTGAGGTTGGTAGCCTTACGCACTGGCTGCCCATTACCCTCAGGAAGATTCCTGGAAGTCATTTCTGTTAGAGGCTGAGTCGACCCCAGGGCCATAATACGGCTCATCGGGAATGGAACCCGCGACCTTCCGGCTTGTAGACATCTAAGATTACTTACTTACTTACTCATGGAGCTGAACCCTTCTGGAGGAGCCGCCAATTCGGCAGCCACTCAAGAATTTCCCAGCATTTTATGGAACCCGAAGGTTCATTACCGCGTTCACAAGAGTCCTCCATTGGTCCCTATCCTGAGCCAGATCTATCCAATCCATACCATCCCATCCTATCTCTCTAAGATCCATTCTAATATTGTCCACCCACCTACGCCTTGGTCTTCCGTGTGGACTCTTTCCTTCTGGCTTTCCCACCAGTATCCTATACTCATTCATCGTCTCCCCATTCGTGCTACATGACCTGCCCACCTCATCCTCCTTGACTTGATCATTCTAATTATACTTGGAGGGGAGTACAAGTTATGAATTATCTAAGATTACATTTTTAAAACGTAGTGTTACAATTAATTTAGATTTCCGTCGCTACGACGCCCACACTGTCTCTCCTCCTCTCCAGAGGTGCAGTTGGCCCTTTTCTCGGGGAATGGCGGTTGGATCATGAAGCTGAACGGTCATTTCAGCCAAGAGAATGCGCGGAGCTGTACCGTCATGACCTCTATATGTCGTTATGGTGTGGTACTTAGAATCTCAAATCATCATCGAGCATCGATCACCCGCGCAGGGTTATTGGTTTCCGATCCCTGATACCGAGGATTGAAGCATTACCTTGACTTGACACTTGATGTAGGCGGTGACGCACTGAACATTCTGGAGGGGAGAACAATTCGGAAAACTGTCAGTTGGACGACCGAGAATGAGGCGGGAGGATAATATTGAGGGAACTTCGTGGTGAAGAGAGGTCGTGGTTGGGATTAGATAGGGCCGTCTGAAGTGGGTGATGTTGATATAAGCGATATTGAATATTCGGGTTTTGTTAGCAAGGAGTGCAACGGGGGCTCGCATGTTCTGGTGTACCCCATTTACACTGCGGTGACATTGTGAACTTCATTTACTGTTACAGCTCCCTTTCAGTTTCGCATGTATTGTTAATTCCAGTTAGGATGAGATGGCTAGGGCATGTAGCACGCTAGGAAGGGAAGAGGCACGTGTACATGGTCTTAATGGGAAAGCCAGAAAGAAAGAGACCACTAGGAAGACCAAGTTATAGGTGAGAGGATAATATTTAAATGGATTTTAGAGAAGGAGGCTGCAATACATCTTGCTCAGGATAAGGACCAATGGTAAGCTCTTTTGAACACGGCAGTGAACTCCAAGGTTACATAAAATGTTGGGATATTCTTGAGTATCTTAGCGGCTGGTAGCTACTCAAGAAGTCTACATATAAATTTATTCACTTCCTTCGTGGACTTATTGTGTGTAAATTATTGTCTCAGTTTCCTCTACGTTGTATGGTCTGTTGACTCACTAAAGTCGTTGTTGCACATAGCTTCATACTCGGAGGTTACAATTTCGGTTCTCAGCCTCAAGTCAGGATATGGTGACTGAGAGTTTTTTGGTTTACTTTCTTCCCTCCAGACAAGTAGGTCCCGACCTCTTCCTTTCACATCCTTCACGGTTAATCTTTCACAAATCTACACCATTTAATTTATGCAGTTGAGAAAGCGTTATTAAAGAAACTGAAAGAAAAAAAAAGACAAATATTTAGATAAAGGAGCGGTATGGACGGCAACACCGCTTTCCGTTTGAGCATAACGCAGTTATTAGAGTATACAGTAACTGGAAAACCTCTGTAAGTGTGAAATATTTTGTTAGCTACGAAAAGGAATGAAAATACACGTATTATAGTGGTTTTTATTTAACTGTGTGCAGTGGTCATAAGCATTTTCTGAACCTTTTCATCTCCGAGTATAACACATCTATGTTGTTAAGTACGAGCGGAGTACATAAGGGTTTAGAGATGTCGGCTACGACGGAGGAGCACTGACTTCAATATTATTGTACGTACTGCAGTGAATTATAGGTAGGCCTATACGCGGCTACGCTAAATGAATGTTTGCTTAGAACATAATGTGTTGAGTGTGACCACAGGACAAAAATGTTTGTTAATGTATTATTACTTCACTTCAGAATACAGCTTCTATTAATGGTTAGCTACATACATGTATATCAACTCATTAGTCCAGGAAAGAGCACAGAAAAAATTGTGACATTATATTAGCTTTCTGCACAACACAAATATTGATTTTATTAATTTGATCTTTGAATGGTATGCAAAAAAGTTTAACACAAATATAGTGCAATCTTTTGTTTATCATTAGAAGCAGTTCTGTAACATGTGAGTATATCTTAATTGTGCTTATTATTGACTCCGAATATCATGACTTTGCCTGTAACCACAGACTCCACCATACTATCGAGGTGATTATTTCCTTTTATGTTTTCCTTCCGTTCACTACACGCTTCTTGGACGAGATGTTACTTCAACGATACATTTTTCAGTTTCATAGACTCTCCGGACATCGTCCATATAGACTTATTCCGTCCCTGTGGGTTGGTGGTCAGAGTTCCTGGCTACAGATCCAGAGGTCCCGTGTTTGATTCCCGGCGCTACCAGATTTTCTGAGAAGTAGTGGGTCTGGAACGGAGTCCAGTCAGCCTCATGAGGAAAACTGAGGAGCTATTTCAAGGAAATAGCGGCTCTGGTCTAGAAAACCGAAATAAACGTCCGAGGGGACGTTGCGCTGACCACGCGACACCCTCTATCCGCAAAAGTTGGCACTAGCTTCGCCGACAAGCGGTCGGTATAGTTCGCTTGCGCACTAAAGCCAAGGAGTTTTTTTGATGATAGAAATATTGTATGTCACATATCTACAATATATATCTCGGGATGTCATTGTCACTATTACGGGGAAGCGATCGATAGACTAATGCTAGTTATAAATGGGGACAACGGTCAATAACAGCCTGTGGAAATTAAGGCTGGTTACAAGTTTTTCTGAAGTCTTGTTAACAACGGTTGATTTACTGTACTGATGTTAACCTACACTGGACGTTATCTAGTGCCAGAGATATGTGTATTACATTTGACATTTCCAAAGTTGGCCCTAATCCAGTTTCTATCGGTCGTGGGTAACTAATAACTTTATTATTCAATTTTATTACTAGTATACTAATATAAAGAAGGTGTTTTCTGGTCACAGTTGTTGCCATTAACAGTTAAAAGTAAAGAATAAAAAAAAAGTTAAATCAGCCACATGAAACGGGAATACGGCCAACTCTCTAAGGGTTACGTAGGCCTATATCAAATGGGCGTATCTCGGACAGTGGACAGTGCCCAAAATGAGATCAGTATTGTCACGTATCATAGTGATTAAGACGCGGATTTGGATTGGTAATTGGATTTATTGGATACTTACAGGTCGTAACTACAAATAGTTATAACACTATTGCTGATTTACACAATTTACAATCACTCCAACTAATCTTCTCAGACTGTCTGCACTAGTCTTCACAGATTTATAACACAGGAACTATAAAAGTCTCACTAAATCACACACTCCAATATCACTGTGCTACAGCACACATAAAGTCTTCAAACCACACGTTAAATCTTCAGAGACTGACTTTTGTGCTTTTCTTCAGCTACGAACTTCCCGTGGCTATCTCCTACCGATACCCGACTCGTCCCTGAGACCCGAATGAATCCTGTCACTTAGATAGCCAAGGAACGGACACGCACCACAGGAAACACATGTCACGTGAACACCACCCACCGCTGCGTGACGTCACCGCGGACGTGGAAAAGACAGCTTCCTCTACTGCTGCGTGTTCGACTGTGTTTACACAGCTGTTGCCTGGCAACGCGTTGATCAAACCTGTTACAGTACATAATGGCTACAAGGCATCATGATGTAGGCCTGTGTATTTTGAAAGTATTTCCGTCCAAATTTAAGTAGCGGTCACAAATTTTGTAAGTCACGAACTGAATACTGGCATGGGTGCCCAAAATATGTGCTACTGTGATTCCCTAAAATATTACATAAATTAAAGTGAGACCCAGTGATTAAAGCTAAAGGTGTCATTTGGGCTAATGAGGGAGAAGTCTAGCATGTTTACCGACTGCAGCTATTATACTCGTACAATATCCGTAGGCACCTTTGTTAAATCTTAATGATTTACTTACCTACCTACCTACCTACCTACCTTCCACTCGGCGCTACAGCCCTGGGTGAGCCTTGGCCCCCTCTACGACCAGTCTCCACTGTCCCCTATTCCTCATCTTCTCTATCCATCCTTTCACCTTGTTCTTTCTCAGGCCATTCTCAACATCGACTAGCCATCTCATCCTGGGTCTTCCTTACTACAGGGTGAATCTTATAGAACCGGACCGATGAATTTACTAATAATTCCGCAGGTGATGCATATAACCGCTCACAAATACGACATAATAATCCGTGGGCCGTGCTGAGTCGAGTGGTGTGCGCATGATCCGGCAAGTGGCAGCCCTTATGCTGCAAGGTCAAGGACAATCCCGAAACGTGTCTGCAGTGCACAGGCGACAGTCATGGTGTTCACTGTTGAACAGCGAGTGTGTCTAGTGCCTACTTGAAAACGGCGGACACTTTCAGCACCTGCTCTGATCACGGCACACAATCCAAGATAAGATATGTGTAAATTACTTTAATATATGTATGGTATATTTTATATTACAGCTCATTTCGTCGGGCCGGTTCTATATTAATCACCCTGTATCTGCATCTTTCTGGGTTGCAGCATAGTGCATAGATTCCAAGTTGCCATCACAATATCATGATTCCTTGTCTTTTGCTTAGTGCGTTTCCCATGTGTTCCACTTATCCGAGGCTGGTTGTTAGGTTCTGAACAAAATTCTTTTTACAGGATGTGGTTGTTAGCCTCATGCCCAACCCCCAACCTGGAAGACCATGGTATCTCTCTTAGTCTGGACTCTGACCTTTCCGGCATGGGTGACCCTACTGGTAGTTAAACTACCGCCTGCATAGCTCTGCAGGTCACAGAGTTACGCAAGCCCCACCACCACGACAAGGTTGAGACACCTTTGGGGGGTCTTGAGAATATGGCGACCCCTATTTGTGTAGGTCATGACCCATCCTCTGGGAGGATCGCGACTCACAGTTTGAGAAACCATGTTATAACATCTCTAGCGTAAACACCACAACTTAAAGGTGTGTGGAGGTAGAGCTTGCAACATTCCAGACTTGAACCAGAGACTGAGGTGTGTGGTTAGCTTCATGTCCCGGCTTACTTTACTCCCCAGAAAGAGCCAACTTTACACACTTGGTAGGAAATTCTGCTGGCTGTAGAGTTGATCTGAATGTGGTGCTACCCCTGCCTCCAAACCAGGTTGTCCATCACGTAGTCAGTCACTTTAGTAGCTGAACTGTTTCTGCACATGTGTACACCACCTCTCACCCCTCACATATGCGCATGCGCAGAGAAACTACTGCAAAGTAAATTCGTTTTGTGGCTCACAACGTTTTAAGTGTGCGTATCTTCGAGAGGCTGGAAACATCAGTATTCCATTCACAGGCTCGAAGGAATGACGTCTGTCTCCGAACTGTTTTCGACTGACCGGTTTACGCATTCCTTTCTTATCTTGATCGTTGTACTCGGATAATACCGTCTTGGCTATGGATTTCTAGTAGTCCAGTGTCTGAGGACCACAGTGATTGATATATGAGACGGTTCTCATCTCAGTGCCTACGTGTTATAGTATTCTGACCGAAATTCTCTCTTTAAATATCTCGGTAGCTTATGAACGAGTTAATTGAATATATGTCCCGGGTTCGATCCCCGGCGCTACCAGATTTTCTGAGGAGCAGTGGGTCTGGAAAGGGATACATTCAGCCTCGTAAGGATAATTGAGGAGCTATTTCAAGGAAACAGCGGCTCCGGTCTATAAAACCGAGATTAACGACCGTGGGGATCCGTTGCTCTGACCACGTGACACCATCTATCAGCTATAGTTGGCACTAACTTCGCCGACAAGCGGCGGTCGCTAGGTCGGTTTAGTTCGCTTGCGGACTACAGGCCACGGAGTATTTTATGTTGAACATGAATGTAAGATATTTTAATTATGTCTGTGTTTCAGATTAGAAATACCCGACTATTACTCGTAAACTAAATAGTTCCGCATTTGTAAATTTAACTCGTATCAAGAAGGAAAATTACGGGCAAAGTGTGTCTTTGAAGACACAATAACAGTAATACAGGATACTCAGAACACATATTAGATACGGGACACGCATATGGTACAATAGAAAATACTATGGACATCATAGCAACTAATAAAAAGGGACAATATTTAAGCACATTGGAAAACTACCATATATACAGAACAACAAAGAAAAACACGCATATGAACAACATAAACAAAGAATTATATAACCCAATATTTCATGAATTACACACAATTTACACAGAACAACACAACACAACCCCACCATCTACCCCCACCACACTTATCCCCACAACACCATAACTCGCTCAATAAACAGCACGCACACACATCCAACGATACAACGCACGCAGCCACAAGAGTAGAACACATCATAAGACATAGTGAGTGCTAAACAGTATAATATTAACAACACTAAACCAATAGAAATCAAAACATAATATTAATATGTAACATTTTTCACGTTGAAGATATACACACAACATTAGAAACATAAGAAGAACGACCCCCATGTGGATGATCAATAACACACGGATTTAAAATATGACGTATGAGATAATAGGTTTTAACAAGTTTTAAATACATAAACTTTATTATTATATAAGGACGTATACAAATTTAATATTATTTGTAAATGGACATATGAAGGCAAGCAGTGAAATGGTTGACGGATTGATACACCTGAAGATGGCAGCATACTGCCGAAACATGTAGTGTAGAAGTGGTAAATGAGATTGTAAGCACTTGAAGACTGTTAATACATACACATTATGAATGTGAATCAGTGCAACAGGACGCTAAAATACAATCACAGAACCGGTTGTTAAAGGTAACAGATTTTGTGAGATGAAATGGAGATGTGACAGGTGATGCCTTCAATTTTAGTCTCTTGTTTGTGTTCTCGGAATAAAAATTATTACATTCACAAATCTTACAAAAACTCCATTAGTTTAATAATCAGTAGTATTTTAGTTTCTTTGGGATGGAGTGAGACTGAGTCCACTTGGTACGTCGGCCACTAAGTGGCCTATATACCAGCCCTGGATGATAGATGTTGATGAATGTGGAGCAGTCGGTGGAATGAGAATTGGCAGGGGAACCGAACTACTCAGAGAAAACCAGCCCCAATGCTACTTTGTCGACCACAAATCTCACATGGCCCTTAAAAATTAGTAAATCCAGATCATTTTTAGCTAGAATTTATTTTACGTGCATCAGTGTGTTTCCAGTTTGGCGAGATAGTAGTTTATTAAAATGTCCTTCGTTATGAAGGAGCTTTAACTGTCCTCCTCTCTCCTCCTCTTCTTCTTGAAGTCACCCTTTTAACGGTCCTTCTCACCTACCTTCTTGTTTCTACTTAATTGTGATCTTTCTTGTACTTAATTTTATCTCAGGGTTCGTTGTTTTAATTTTTCAGCGTTAGTTGGTTTCTAAAGCGTGAGGTCGTTGGCTTCGGTAGAGCTGGATCCTCTATCTCAGAGCCTTATACGAGCCAGACTCAAAGAAGCAGAAATAACACAGACTACCAAAGCACATTCACATTCACAGGTATTATTATTTAACACTTGTTAGTTACCGTTTAACACTTTACAATTGACTACTTGTTGCGACACTTTTGTAACTAAACCACTTCAGGTTTAAATTTATATTTATTAAAACTTGTTTCAGTCTAAGTGGTTAACACTTTACAACTGACTACTACCAGTATATGTTCTCAAGGGCCGGAGTGTGAGACTTTGCTTCTTTCCTACGATTCCCGGTCCGTGACTTTCACTTCTGGTTCTTACGAGTCCAGGTGTGTGACTGACTTCGACAACTGATTTCACTTCAAACCATCAAGTCCTTGTTCCCTCAGCGTCTCTGCTCTGTCACACCCTTAAATTTTAGTGACTGGTCAATTTAAAACTTAGGAGTATCTTAATTAGGTATTCCTCCACTCCGTTTAAAGCTCACAAGGGTTTAAGGATTTCTGACTCCAACGTATTTCTGTCAGAATCTTGACAAATGTGAAGCTTGACTTGGGTCATAAGAACTTCACTCTTTTTAAGTTATGGCATGCACAAACTGCCAAGTATTGAATTCACAAAGCGTGGAAAGACGCTAACTCTTACATACAAGAATGGACCTATGTCTCCCTACACTTGTTCATTGCATCTCATTGTGAACAATTAAGATTTCAAATTAATAAATTAATTTCCTTTAAATCGGTTGCATGGTAGTGGAACGGTTACAGAGCTAAATTGCTAACTCCAGCACGCAAGACCTGTCATGGAAAGGCGTGAGTTGCCCGGCTTTCCATAAATTGCCCCGTCTTGTTAAGGAACCTGAAAGTTCATTACCATGTTAACAGGAGAGGGTCACTGGACCCTTCCTTGAGCCGAACGCAATTCACTGCCTCACACCCTATTTCTCTGAGATTAATTTTAATAATGTATCCACACCTGGTCTTTCCTTGAGGTTCCCCTATTACAATTCCATATACATTTCTCTTCTCCCCCATGGAGACCAGTGGCCCTCATCCTATTATCTTTACTTTTTTTTTTCCCTTGGCGCTACAGCCCCAGTGGGCCTAGGCCTGCCTCCATGAAATTCTCCGTTCACTTCGGTTCTTCTAGATCTTACACATACGGTAGGACTCCTTGGACGGGTGATCAGCTCGTCGCAAAGCGTCTACCTGTACACAAACACAGAAAAACGCACACAAACATCCATGCCCTGACTGGGATTCGAACCCACGATCCCGGCTTCCGAGCGAGCGAAGACAGTGCATGCTCGGCTACCGTGACCGGATTATCGTTACTTACTCACCTCAATAATAATAATAATAATAATAATTCAGTTCTTTATTATTTTTGTGCTGAGTCAACAGCCGGAAGGCCAATTACAGACAGAGCACAGTGTTGATACAAGTAATTACTTTATGGACAAACACAACAAAAAAAGCAAAGGACAGTTAAAGGTAAGCACTGGAGAAAAACACATTAATGCAGGGAAGTAAGAAAACACACAAAGTAATAATAATAATTAATAACTAATTCCTGGAAAGCACTCCATAGATTCGCTGCAAAAAACAGCTATCCTGGGAACATCACACATACTACGGAAAGTGCTACAGTGCGAAGCTTGAAGCCTGAGTGGTGAGGTGCATCACTGGTTCAAGAAAAGGAATAACAGGAAATAAACCTGTGACAAGAGATGATGATGATAATAATAATAATAATAATAATTTCATTAACATAAATCTAATTTGCTATTGAGAAATGAGAAATATAAAGTATGCATATTTAGAAAGAATAATTCAATTCAATTCAATTCTTATTTATATACGTGGAAACTTACAGCTCAGAGGCCAATTACAAAGTTACCACGCGTTCGTAGAAGGGCATAAAAATGTAACAAACTACAAACAAGTCATTCTATATAATAATAATAATGATAATAATAATAATAATAATAATATACATGTTATGTAATTGTCTCTATCCCGTTGTCCTATCTTGTATACAATTTTTCATATAAGAATTTTGTCTTATTTTAAACAAATTTGTCTGTTTCAGTAGTTTGGCATGGTAGAGATTTGTTAGTTCTTAACGTTATTATCTTGTTCTTTATATTCTTATTAATTTAACAGGGATTAATTTTTATTTCATGCAAGAAATTAATTCTTCTGAGGTATGACATGGCCCTAAGGTGTATTCCGTGATGTAGCTAGCAGAGATAAAGTGTGCTGATTGTGTTACTCATTTGGAACAAATTATAACTTCACTGCGAATATCTCACAGTTATAAAACAAGAGACTTTGGAAGTGTTCTGAATGCTGCACACATTGTTATTTTTTGCATACATCTTCCCTTACTTTCTTGACTTGAGAAAAATATCCGTTTTTATTTAAATGTTTGCCAGTTGGATGACAGTTGGATTCCGGATAACTGGCAAGTTGTAAGTTTTTGACGTTTTCACGGCGATGACTATGAAGAAAGTCGTCTTCTGGGTTTTGGCGCCGTGTATTCTTCGTTTTGGCCGACGTACGCTACTGCTCTCTGCATTCACAAGCCATTCACCTGCTCTGAAGATGGAGGCGATACGCCCCTCCGAAACATCGGCCAAAACGAAGAATACACGGCGCAAAAACCCAGAAGACGACTTTCTTCAACTGGCAAGTTGTTTTACATGTATTCACTTCTGTTTGATATTTATGCGAGTTCTTAGTGTTTGACTCTGTTTAGAAGCCATAAGGATAGGTGATTTACCTGCCATACATAATTAGGTACATGATGTTCACATCTGATCATTTGATGCACTGTACCCATATTAAACGCCTTTGATGTTTACAATTTGTTTCGAACAAGAATATCGGTTCCTTTTACGAGTATTTTCAGGCGACTTATATGCTCTGATTTATGTATCTTCAGTCAGTATTTTTATTTCCATTTCACTCTATTTGAGGGGCAAAGATGGCTCAAGCGATATAAAAATGTTTGTGTTATGGATGTTCCTGGTTCGATTCACGGTCAGTTCTTTCCGGGAGAACTGGGACACTACCTCGTACTTCACATCTTTTCCAAGTCATTGCTGACTTATACCATTACACGAACTGTAGTCGGACATTATTGGCAGCACAGAAATAAAGGAGTCCACTGCCTCTATGATACTGCGCTATTCGTTGATCTCCATCAATGTTATCATTTCCGCTTTGACTTGAATTTGATAACCGCACTGTTTGAGGAGTCTAATATTACTGCTGATCAGTATTACACCCGAAGCTAACTCGTTTCTGCGCGTTGCTTCCTTCCGGTTTTAGTCCATATGTTCAACAGATTTTTCTTTCTTGGGGTGGGGTGAGACTGAGTCCACTTGGTACGTCGGCCACTAATTGGCCTGTTGTACCAGCCCAGAATGATAGGTGATGATGAATGTGGAGCAGTCGGTTTAATGAGAATCGGCAGGAGAAACCGAAGCACTCGGAGAAAACCTGTCCCAGTGCAACTTTGGACTGTCTACCACAAATCCCACATGACGTGACATGGGCTCGAGTCAGGGCCGCCGCTGTGGGAAGCCGGCCACTAACCGTCTGAGCTATGCCACGGCCTTATATTTACCGGTTACATTTAACGCGTATGTTTTTTCCCACCGCCGTCAAGAAATGCGGTGTAGTTAATGATGTAATAGACCGTCTCGTTTCCCATTCATCATTACGTGATGAGCGAACACTATAATTTTCTGATACACATCATGTGATTTTTACATCTTCATTACTTAATGGTGAAATGAATTGGGAAATATTTACAATAGCCAATTACAAGAAGCCATGCTGACTGGCCTTCACTTTAACGCTCTTCTCGGAACTCCGTCTTGAATATAACCTAACGCGGTGACTTTGGAGCAGCCTACTGTATTGGATGTCTTTGCTTATCCCCATGGCAAGAATGTTCCTTGAGACAATTAAAGTTAGGTAGAGATACTGGGTGCCGGTCACGGTAGCCGAGCGGTCTAAGGCATGTACTGTCTTCGCTCGCTTGGAAACCGGGATCGTGGGTTCGAATCCCACTCAGGGCATGGATGTTTAGTTTGTGTGTGTGCGTTTTTCTGTGTTTGTGTACAGGTAGAGGCCTTGCGACGAGCTGATCACCCGCCCAAGGAGTCCTACCGAATGTGTAAGATCTAGAAAAACCGAAGTGAACGGAGAAGTTCATGGAGGTAGGCCTAGGCCCACTGGGGCTGTAGTGCCAAGGAAAAAGGGGGGAAAAAAAGAGATACTGGGTTTTCGGATTTTGACCATCGTCCAGATTCTAAATAACTAAGAAAAAACATCGTTTCGGAAACTGGATCTGTTTCCGTCCTCAGGTGAAGGAAGACACCTACTCTGTTGGGTCCCTTAGAAAGAGCTAGCCTCAATCACTGGACAACCGATATCACAAAACACTAAGGCTAACACTAATCCGGACGATGGATAAAGTCCGAAAACCCAGTATCTCTGTGTGTTATACACCATCGTCAGAACCCTATAGTATCTAATTATAGTTACGTACTTTGCAATTTAAGTAATGTCCTTGTTTCGTAAAACCAGAAGGGTCAATGCTGAGTTTACAAGCTCGCCTTTGAACTCCATACTGAGCCAGTTGAATCCAGTCCTTACATCCTATTTCTCTAGAGATTTATTTTAATATGGCTATATCTCCGAAACGGTCTGTACGCTGAAGATTTTCAATCACAGATTTGTATGCACTTCACATTTTCCCAGAGCATAATTTTGTTTGCTACTCGTTTCCTTCTTGGATTATTCTTCGACTCTGAAGATGGATGCGATATGTTCCTCTGAAACATTGGTTGATTGTCAACAGACTACACGGCGTTATATCCCAGTAGATAGGACCCTTCATAACCTCCGATGTGAGAACCTCAGATTATACTGTTATGGTATTTCTTGTACTGACTGCCTCCATGGTCTAGTGGTCAGAGTTCCTGGCTACGGATCCAGAGGTCCCGGTTTCGATTCCCGGCGCTACCAAATTTTCTGAGAAGTGGTGGGTCTGGAACGGGGGTCCACTCAGTCTCGTGAGGATACTTAAGGAGCGATTTCAAGGAAATAGCTGCTCCGATCTAGAAAACCGAGATTCCCGGTGGTGGGAATCCGTTGCTCTGACCACGCGACACCCTCTATCCGCAAAAGTTGGCACTAACTTCGCCGATAAGCGGCGGTCTCTCGATCGGTATAGTTCGCTTGAGGGCTACAGGCCACAGTTTTTTTTTGTTTGTTTAGTTCTGAAAATATTGAAAGATCTGTTGTAACACACAGAGAGAACCGCGAACAGCGTGAGGCAGTATTTTAAACCAATTTGGAAATAAGAGGGCAGCATATGAAATGGTCTGTAGAACCGACAGTTATCGAGAGGTCGATGAGAATTCTGTGCAGTCATGTCAGTCATGCTGCAGGTATTAAGTATCAAATTGTTTTTCGCTAAAATCCAAGATATTTATTTTGTCTAACTCTGTGTGGGGAGCCGGGATAGCGCAGTCGGTGTAGCGATTGCCTAAGGACTGGACGACCTAGTAGTCGGAGTTCGAGTCCCGGTAGAATCAAGAATTTTATTTTCTCCTTGTCGTTCAGACCGGCTCTGGGGCCCACCCAGTCTCCTAGCCAACGAGCATCGGGGGCTACTTCCCTGAGGGTGAAGCGACCGGGGCCTGAAAATGACCACTGACATCCAGCTACTACCGAGGTCAAGAAAAAATGTGGATCTATACATCCACTCCCCCATACGCCTTCATGGCATAGAGCTTAATTAGTTAAGCACAGGGACAACTTTGCCTTTTACCTTTATAACTGTGTGTGTGTACGCAAGCGTGTCAGAGCGAATGTGGAATAAATTCGCTAGATCGAAAACGGGGTGAAGTTATTTTTGCCGCGTGACATACCCAACACGTGACCCCTACTTCCTGTTGCGCCATCCACGTCACAATATCAGCAAATGAGGATATTTGTCCTTATGTAAGATTGAAACACAAACTCCATTACCCAACATGCAATAAATTTAATAAATAATTGTGGCGCTGAAAGTAACGTTGTGGGTAAAACGGTACGACATTAGTATGATGCATGGATGCCTACCTGTACAGGGGCCAATAAGTTTTGCATGTCCTATAGAAGCATCACTATAGGCAGGCGGTTATACGGAGTACCAGAACGTTATTTCCTGAGTCACTTTACACGAGTCAGCAGTCTGTGAGCGTGGGCTCAATTGTTGGCTCTACTGGGCTTAATATAAATATAATGAAATTCAGTCGTTGTTCATGCTCTCAGTTAACTGGGGTAAGAATGGGTTACGTTCAGTTTGTGTGCCGAAATTTATGTTATTAAGCCAGTGTATTTAACTGTACTTAAAATCAGCACCTGAGAGACATGGCTACTTTAACATTTCAGTTCTTAATTAGGGTCTCAGGTTCTGTTGGGACGGATGTATAAAATGCTGTATTATTTACTTTTGTCGATATCTGTACACAAAACTATTAGTATTACTAGAATTTTATTATATTATATTTAAGCATCCTGTTGCATTGAGGTTCCACTTATAGTGTATAAAATGTTGCTTATAGTATAATGCAACAATCAATAACATTGATTCACACTTTAATATCGCACAGTGGTAATTGTGTTCATAAGATGTTATATACTGTTAACATGTCTCGGTCATATAAGGCCATCTTCAGGTAACACTTATGTGAGGAATCCTAATGCACTTCTGACTGAAATATACTTTTTTTTTAATTGCTAGTGGGATGGGACTAAGGCCCTTGTACTGTGGCCACTTCTGGCATATTGTATCAGCCAGATGATAAGTGAGGGTCATTGTGGAGCAATTGGTGGAATGAAAATTGGCAGGGAAACCGAAGTACTCGGAGAAAACCTGCCCCAGTGCCACTTTGTCCACCACATCCCACGACCAGACCCGTGATCGAACCCGGGCCGCCGCGGTGGGAAGCCAGCGACTAACCACTTGAGCTATGGCGCGGCCTCTGACATATACTTACTTTCTTACTTATGGAGCTGAGCCCTTCTTGAGGAGAAGCCAAATCTGCAGCTACTCAAGAATTTACCAGCATTTTATGGAACCCGAATATTCATTACTGTGTTCACAAGAGCCCTCCACTGGTCCCTATCCTGAGCCAGATCAATCCAATCCACACCATCCCATCCTATCTCTCCAAGATCCATTTCGATATTGTCCACCCACCTACGCCTCGGTCTTCCCAGTGGTGTCCTTCCTTCTGGCTTTCCCACCAATACCCTATATGCATTCCTCATGAAATATACTGACTGACCAAATCCATACTTCTTACGCTGCAATGTCTTTCTTAAAAATCAGTGGAACCAGAAATTCGTTATCGTTTTCGTAAAATTTCACTATTAACACTAATCCTGAGTCAATTCAATCCAACCCACATTCTGCCACTCCACTGTGCTCTAAAAATCCCTTTAAATACGAGTATTATCCTCGTACTGCGCCTCACCCTTCCAAGTGGTCTTCGTTCACTGATTTTGGTCTTATGTTTTCTTATGTATTTATAACCTTCCCATGCGTGCTAATCGCCACGCCCATCTCACCCTCTTGAAGTCATTACTCTTGTTATGTATGGTGGAGTGTGTAAGTTATGTTTAAAACATTAGCGTTAAGTATGACCTTTCGCATTAGAATGTGGGTCATGTTGCTTTTCGTTTTCACAGCACGCAAGCCAAGCGACATTTTCTGATTGACTGACAGACAGGTTTCAGGATTCGGACATTAACAGTGACTGTCCACAGTGAACGCACTTACCGTATATAGAGAGCTGCATTTTGTGGTCTCAGCTTTAAGAATTAAAGTGCACCATAACAAATTAGTCATTAGAAACAGCCGTCCATAGTTAAAGAATTGTAGTTTTGATTTTTTAATTATTTCTCTGAATTTATCAAGACGACAAAGTGTTAATAGCGCCATCAGAGGAAATTCGAAAGAATTTCATGGTATCTAAACAGAAAATCTTGTACACTGCAATAGGTCATCATGACACATCCCAATTTCGCATCATAGCACTTTCAAAGGGAGCGTCAGAATTCGTGTTGTGTTCATGTCTGTACTCTTACACTATAAAAGTTTTGTACTAAAATCATATGAACCCAAACACTTTTTATTTGAAACTCGATATATCGAACTGACCGCCTCTGTGGTCTAGTGTTCAGAGTTCCTGGCTACAGATCCAGAGGTCCCGGGTTCGATTCCTGGCGCTACCAGATTTTCTGAGAGGTAGTGGGTCTGGAACAAGGTCCACTCAGCCTCATGAGGATAATTGAGGAGCAGTTTCAAGGAAATAACGGCTCCCGTCTAGAAAACCGAAATTAACGGCCTTGGGAATTCGTTGCGCTGACCACGCGACATCCTCCATTCGCAAAAGTTGGCACTAACTTCGCCGACAAGCGGCGTTCGCTCGGTCGGTATAGTTCGCTTGCGGACTAAAAGCCACAGAGCTTTTATACCGAACTGCACTACTTCACGACTGACGATAGTCTTTAGTTCGAAAAAAAAATCACCTAATTCCGGCTGTTACCATGCTCTTATTTTGTTAATGATAAAAATGATCTCAATAGCAGTTAGAGAACTGCTATTGTATATGCTCTTCACAAGAATGTGTGACCACCTATTGGTTGCGTTGTGCCCGTCCGTCTGTTTGTATAAAGGTTCTGAAGTGAATAGTAAAAGAACTGCATGTAGCGGGTACTTGATGTGAGGCTTGTGTAAAGCCTCGGTTGTACCGTGTTAATGGAGAACACAAACTGAAGTTCGCCAGACATTCGGTTGTCTCTCCGTCATTCGCGCGACAATGCAACGCAGTTAAGCGGCAAATCTGCAGTTTTATGGCTGATCTGAAAACATGTAATCGCGGTATCGTGCCCAAGTATATAAGCGAAAATAATTAACTCAGTGATGAAGAGTCCATCTTGAAAGTTGACAGACGCTCGGCGGTAAAGAAATTCAGACGTTCGAGAGATATCGAGTGTACATTACCGTGATCTCTAAATCCACACTCGTGAACCCTAGCCTGAGCCAGTCCACATTTTCGTACCCTACCTCTCTAAGATCGATTTTGACTTTGTGTTCCCATCTGCATCTAAGACTCTCACACAGGCGGTATCAGTTGGACCAGACATTGCTTGCACATATACGTGTATAAGTGCGTACACAGGAATGCTTATATCTCATGTGGATGAACTTGTACACCATTACTTTTGGGAATATTTAAAGGAAGTCGGGAGCTTGGTTCCGATGCCTGCAATGGCACCATAGTTGTTTTTGAACCCAAATGTAGTTAGGAAACAAAATACAGGATGATTCTAAATTATTGTCCGTGTTTCCGTGGCCTATAATTTTCAAACCGGGGAAGACGAAATAAAACTGCTTACGGAATATGAAAATGTAACCCAGAAAGTTTTACTACTTCTAGAACCAATGCTACAGAATGCTAAACAACTTCAACATACGCTCCTTTAGTGGCACTTAAGATGTCGAATCAGTATTCAGCTTCCCTCCCAGACAATAATTTAGAATCACATTACATCTGCTAATGAACTGGCCACCGTTTGTGCGAAAAATATACTTCCATTATGTGCGTTTTTATCGGAGGGTCAAGGACCCACCCAGCGTTCGGTGAGTACCGAGAGGTGTGGGGACACGCAGTAGCGTAGTTGGTTGAGGCACTGTGTTACAAGCCGGAAGGTCTAGTACCAACCCAGCGTTCGGCGAGTACCGAGAGGTGTGGGGGCACGCGGAGCATAGTTGGTTGAGGCACTGTGCTACAAGCCGGAAGGTCTAGTACCAATTCGGCGAGTACCGAGAGGTGTGGGGGCACGCAGTAGCATAGTTGGTTGAGGCACTGTGGTACAAGCCGGAAGGTCTAGTACCAACCCAGCGTTCGGTGAGTACCGAGAGGTGTGGGGCACGCAGTAGCATAGTTGGTTGAGGCACTGTGGTACAAGCCGGAAGGTCTAGTACCAACCCAGCGTTCGGTGAGTACCGAGAGGTGTGGGGCACGCAGTAGCATAGTTGGTTGAGGCACTGTGGTACAAGCCGGAAGGTCTAGTACCAACCCAGCGTTCGGTGAGTACCGAGAGGTGTGGGGCACGCAGTAGCATAGTTGGTTGAGGCACTGTGTTACAAGCCGGAAGGTCTAGCACCCACCCAGCTTTCGGTGAGTACCGAGAAGTGTGGGGGCACGCAGTAGCATAGTTGGTTGAGACACTGTGCTACAAGCCGGAAGGTCGCGGGTTCGTATCGCGTTAAGGTCATTGAATTTTTTAATTGACTCCTTCCAGCCGCACCACGGCCATGGATTTCACTCAACCTATAACAGAAATGAATACCAGGACTCTTCGTGGGGGGGCAAAGGGAGGCAGGCCCGTAAGGCTGACAACCTGACCGCCATCTGTGAGCCGATTGTCCATAAAATTTGGGAATCTCGACGTCTCACAACCCCATGGGTTTTCATGTACGGTTATGGGGATGTTTATTCGAGGAGGACGGAGCACGAGGGTCGCTACTCGCCTACACCCAGTGCCGAGATTAAAAATACCTGGAAATCTGCCACCACCCCCGTCCAACATCCCACTTGGAACACATTACAAGAAAGAATATATGAAAAATCAACGCGAATACTTAAATTTATTTTTAAAAATAATGTTCCAATTTATTAGCCAGTTGCTTGCAGCAGAACCTTGGAAGATGCACAATTATATTGGTGGACCCGTTATAAATAGCTTCTTTTTCAGGGGAGGGGGGGTTATGGCGTCGAATATAAAACAAGGATGACTGTGAATATCTAACTTTACTATCAACCGTCTAATGCGACTTATCATAAACAAATATTGTAAATTTATGAGAATCTAAATCTGTTTTTTACGTAAAATTAGAGAAGTGGCTGTTCTCGTGTCCTCTACCACAGACAGGATATCTGTGGAGTGAATGTTAGCACGAAGAGAGATCGGATAACAACACTAAAATCTATTTCACGAGGATCCGGTGGTTGTAACAAATGGTTTGCAGACTTCTTATTGGCATTCATTACAGCCAAATACCAGTCTTTTAAGAACGGTAACAAAACTCTTATGTTTATTACTTTGCACATTTCTCCATTATTTCACCAGTTTCGCGATTTCCTGTTGTTCTGATGCAAGAACGTGCAAACCACGCTCCTGGGCTATTTTCCAACTAAAAGCCAATGTTTTATCGACCCTTTCTTGATCTGTGTTTATATTGACGCGTCAATACACATTTAGTGGCACAAATGTAGTATTTCTGAGTTCCTGACTTCAAGACAGGGATAGTTTCAAAATCGGACGTTTGTTACTGTGTAAGATCGTCGTGGAGTAGGGGGACGGGACACTATTTACTGTGAAACTGTTTTTAGGTTATAGTGTCGACAAGTACTGGAAACAAAATGCTGAAATAGCCTGAGCAAGACGTACGGAGGAATTAGGTAGGCCGCACCCCTTCATGCGTCAAGACACGAGGTCTGCGACATGACGCAAAGAAAGGAGGACAGTTGAAACGAATGAGATTATGAAAACCGCAGCACACCGGTCTGAGTCTTGAATCACGAATGAAGCAAGACTGTGTCTTTTGTCTCATGTCTCGATGCTTCTCTTGATGCAGTTGGTTTGCGGCCGTCCTTAGGATGCGTGTAAGAGTGCTGAGTTTTTTGGTCAATGAAACTTCTGACTTCTTGAAGACTAAAGAAGACAGCATTTCAGATTTCTGTATTCCAAGAACATTGTAACAGGCAGTAACTAATTAGAGCATTCGCAAATGTGGTAATATGGTTTTAACGTCAATGTCATGCTACTAGTAGCAACCAAGTTGTCCCTTTGCTTAATTAGTTAAGCATTGTGCCATGAAGGCATATGGGAGTGTCGAAGTATAGCGCCATCTTTCTTAACCTCAGAAGTAGATGGAGGTGACAGGTCAGCTTTACGCCTCTGCCGACATACTTCCGGGGACAGAGTCCCTGGTACCCACTAGATAGGAGACTGGGTGGGCCCCAGACTGGCAAGAAAAGAAGAAGCTTGCACTGCCGGGAATCAAAATCGGGCCTGGCACTTTACCGACTGATCACTCCCGACCCTTTGCCAACCCTTGTTGGCTGTCCGCGACTGCTTATTTAATATATTCGCAACTACGCTCCATATCTGTAGGCCGTCTCATCCACCCGCAACTTGAGGACGCACCATGCCGTGGTGACAAGGAGCCCACTAAACACGAGAATGCAAAAATGCCTGCATTACTAGCTTCGGCACTAGATGGAATTATGCCATCCTCCTTCACTCTGTGTCCTGTTTGCTGCCAAGGAAAGATCTACCATTAGGAATTAGGGAGGAAGTTCGAGAGCCGGCCGGTCTGGATATCTTGGTGAAGAGAGAACCCCGATAGTGCAGCTGACTGAGCTAAGCTGTTCTGTAAGGGTTCTCTTGTGCCTGATCATCACGACATGAATGCGTACAATGCAGTGAAAAAATTGTTAAAACTGAGGATTGAAATGGCAGTGCATTCTTTACCCAAAACACAAATTTTCGAATATCAGAAAGGCCTAAATCAAAGGAGGGATATTTGTGGGCCTCCAAATTAGAGACGGCGTGAATGACAGCACTTGTGATCAGACTTGGGAAGAAGCTGAATCAGCAAGAGGCGGGGGAATTTAAAGCTGTGGGCACAAATTCCCTCGAAGTCTTCAAGGTAAAGATTTAAGAGTCACTTCTAGAGGAACTTCTCAATGTCTACAAATTCATTTTGGACTCATTTTAAAAATTTTCCCCAGCAACCTGGAACACTCTTCGTAATTAACTTGTAGGAACGCTTTCGTCAAGAAATATTCCCGATAGAGAGAATATAAGAAGGCAAGTGGAACCCCAGTATGTTGGCTGACTACTGTTTACCGTTTGAACGATGTGCTCGTAGATGAAATACAAACGTAAATAAACGGTGGATGTATTTTTGATGATTTCAGTGTGTAATTCATACTTTGTGATGATGTCATTACGTCTTATATTAGAGAAAACTTTATTTTCAATTCATTCAAAGCTTAAGGATGTTAAAACGTTTTTTATGACCCTTTCGAATCTCTAGGGTCAACTTATTTTTGTACATATGACAAAGAGTTTTTTGCAGCGTTTCTTAGAACAGGTAGCTTACACCTGTATAGAATTTAGTGCTCTGTACAAGTGGTTTCGCCCACGTAATTTCTGGTAATTTGAGTTCCTTGCACGTGTGAATGAAATGAGGGCACAAAAGGATGATCGTGCCTGTCTGCCTCTTTTTCTGTCCACCTGTACGCATGCTTCAACTCACCTGTTGAACGAATTACCACAGAACTAAAAAACTAAACTCCGTGGTCTTAGTCCGCAAGCGAACTATACCGACCGAGGGACCGCCGCCTGTCGGTGAAGTTAATGCCAACTTTAGCGGATAGAGAGTGCCGCGTGGTCAGCGAACCGGATCCCGACGGCCCTTAATCTCGGTTTTATAGACCGGAGCCGCTATTTCCTTGAAATCTCTCCCCAATTATCTTCAAGAGGCTGAGTGGACCCCCTTCCAGACCCACTACTTCTCAGAAAATTTGGTAGCGCCGGGAATCGAACCCTGACCTCTGGATTTGAAGCCAGGAACTGTGACCACTAGACCACAGAGGCGGGACTTATATATGTTAAATATATACATTAAGATTACAGTTTTCTGGGAAGTGACGTCATGTAGTATGGTAGATAAGTAGGGATGTTTCGGGGGAACCTGCTGCATCCATATTCATGGAAAACAAAGTTGAACATCCATTTTAACATTGAACACGATCATTTTTTAGACTGTGGCTCAGTAGAAACAGGAAATCAAGTATCACTGGAGATGCACGAATAACCGAGTCTAAGGTGTCGCAAGTCATACACCGAGGTCGGCCGGTGAAAGCCGTGAGAAGCTCCGAGCTAATCTGGAGCCGAACACAATACATGCATTAGACAGCTTTATAAACTAACAAACCATCTAAGTAGATAGCTAGTTAACTAACTAAATAAATCGTGGAGCAGAATGCTTTTGGAGAAGATAATAGTTGAGAAGCTGCCAAGTCTGCAGAAGACAACGCTGCACGATGCACTCGCGTCATCAACAGTTCATATGTCTACACACGATACAAGTCTGCATAAAGTAGATTACATACAGTCAACAAAAGTTTTAGGCATTTACAGATTGATGACTTTGTATGAATTGTAGTGAGGTACGGATTTTATTTATACTGAGGGCGTACGGTATCCAGGTACAGCTTTTGCAAAATGCCGACTTGTATTCGAAAGGTACGTGCTCTCCATCTCGGTCGGGGGACTGACTCTCCTGACTGAAATCTTTCGTTGTTCATCTCAGTTTCCCAAAGCGAATTCCCCAATAATTAATGAGAGGTGCCTTTGAAGAATGTGACGCACAAGATCTAATCTGGAAGTAAGGAGAATTCTGTTTAAAGGCATTTTTTTCTCGTTCGTGGCACGGGAAATGTTAACATTGACATTTGTAACTGATCTGGTCACGTGTTCTACAATGCTCGTCTCCAGGAGGTCTACAGGAAGATGTTACTTATATTAGGCTTCAAGAAAATTTAAACCGTGACCGTTTTTTTTTCAATATCTTTTTCTTTTAATATCTCTCTTTTTACACTTTCATTTCCGAGGGAAGGTGGCAGATTTATGAGCTCACTGTTCTGTTTGTGTGAATGTGGCTCGATATATCCTTTTAACTTTTGAATCAAAATCAAAAAACCAACTCCGTGGCCTGTAATCCGCAAGGGAATTATACCGACCGAACGACCGCCGCTTGTCGGCGAATTTAGTGCCAACTTTTTGTCGATATAAGGTGTCACATGGTCAGCGAACCGGATCCCGACGGCCATTAATCTCGGTTTTATAGACCGGAGGCGCTATTTCCTTGAAATCGCTCCTCAATAATCCTCAAGAGGCGGAGTTGACCCCCTTCCAGACCCACTACTCAGAAAATCTGGTAGCACCGGGAATCAAACCCGTACGTCTGGATCTGTAGCCAGAAACTCTGACCACTACACTACAGAGGCGGTCATAACTTTTGAACCGGTTGACATACTCGTATTTTCATGAAATTTGGTATGAACGTTAAGAAACTGGAGGCCGCACCATCTTTCCTTTATTTTTTTAATCATTAATAAGGACATGGAAGACGTCCCGGACTTATGAGGTGGGAGTGATACTAGCGCCGCGTGCTGTAAAGCACTGAAATGATGCACCGTAACAGATCTTCGAAAAAATGCATGAATTTGCTGAGGTACTTTTGTTTGCAGACTGCAGAACAGTAACATGACAGCTATACGACTCTGTTAGTTTCTCTTTACTTTTAGTTTTACGGCAAGAACTAGTGGATTACTCTAGCTACGAACATGACATTTTGTAAGATTAATTATTTTGTGTAAGTGAACGATTACGAAAAGAACTGAAGTTCTACACAATTGAAGATATTTGGAATCTAAATTGAAACGTTCCTTTCAACAACAGCAATAATAATAATAATAATAATAATAATAATAATAATCTGTAACATAAGTTCAGTGGTAATTAGTAACAAGTCCTGATTCCAATAAAATGTCGTTCCATGTTTATCAACTCATTAGCCTAACTCGCTACCCCACGAACTAAATTGCCTTTTACTGTTAGATTTAAAAAAGTTAAACAAGGTAAAGGCCGGTCACGATAGCCAAGCGGTCTAAGACATGTACTGTCTTCGCTCCCTCGAAGCCGGGATCGTGGGTTCGAATCCCACTCAGGGCATGGATGTTTGGTGTGTATATGTGTTTTTCTGTGTTTATGTTGTATTATGTTTAGGTATCGGCCTTGCGACGGGCCAGTCACTAGTCCTATGAGTCCTATCGCCTGTGAAATGATTTAAAGAATAAAAGAAGAACCTCGACACTCGTAGAAGGGTATAAGAGGAACATATAAAAANACTTTTTGTCGATATAAGGTGTCACATGGTCAGCGAACCGGATCCCGACGGCCATTAATCTCGGTTTTATAGACCGGAGGCGCTATTTCCTTGAAATCGCTCCTCAATAATCCTCAAGAGGCGGAGTTGACCCCCTTCCAGACCCACTACTCAGAAAATCTGGTAGCACCGGGAATCAAACCCGTACGTCTGGATCTGTAGCCAGAAACTCTGACCACTACACTACAGAGGCGGTCATAACTTTTGAACCGGTTGACATACTCGTATTTTCATGAAATTTGGTATGAACGTTAAGAAACTGGAGGCCGCACCATCTTTCCTTTATTTTTTTAATCATTAATAAGGACATGGAAGACGTCCCGGACTTATGAGGTGGGAGTGATACTAGCGCCGCGTGCTGTAAAGCACTGAAATGATGCACCGTAACAGATCTTCGAAAAAATGCATGAATTTGCTGAGGTACTTTTGTTTGCAGACTGCAGAACAGTAACATGACAGCTATACGACTCTGTTAGTTTCTCTTTACTTTTAGTTTTACGGCAAGAACTAGTGGATTACTCTAGCTACGAACATGACATTTTGTAAGATTAATTATTTTGTGTAAGTGAACGATTACGAAAAGAACTGAAGTTCTACACAATTGAAGATATTTGGAATCTAAATTGAAACGTTCCTTTCANTTTCAATTCTTGGTTTTATTTACGTGCTGTACTCAACAGCTGGTTAATAATAATAATAATAATAATAATAATAATCTGTAACATAAGTTCAGTGGTAATTAGTAACAAGTCCTGATTCCAATAAAATGTCGTTCCATGTTTATCAACTCATTAGCCTAACTCGCTACCCCACGAACTAAATTGCCTTTTACTGTTAGATTTAAAAAAGTTAAACAAGGTAAAGGCCGGTCACGATAGCCAAGCGGTCTAAGACATGTACTGTCTTCGCTCCCTCGAAGCCGGGATCGTGGGTTCGAATCCCACTCAGGGCATGGATGTTTGGTGTGTATATGTGTTTTTCTGTGTTTATGTTGTATTATGTTTAGGTATCGGCCTTGCGACGGGCCAGTCACTAGTCCTATGAGTCCTATCGCCTGTGAAATGATTTAAAGAATAAAAGAAGAACCTCGACACTCGTAGAAGGGTATAAGAGGAACATATAAAAAAAAAAGATAAAGTTGTCCCTGTGCTTAACTAATTAAGCACTACGCCGTGAAGACGTATGGGAGAGTGGATGTATAGATCCACATTTTCTTGACCTTGGTACTAGTTGAAGGTGAGTACGGTTAGAATTTAAACTTACAAAATATAACATGACAAGAGAAGATTTATAGGGTTGTGCCATTCTAAAGTGTGTTTTACGAGTTTTGCCTGGAACCTCTCGTTTGTGACGAAATAGCATTGGTATTCAGCATGTTTGTTTCTGCATGCATAACAGTAACTGAATCTGTGGATAATTAGACTTGACGATTATTATTGTTTTTGTAGATTACGACCTAAACAAAATTCGACTTTGTTTCTGTATGCCGTCGTTAAACAAGTTAACATGTTACAATGACCGTAAACTCTCAGAAGTTTGGTTTGATAAGGCAATCGTTTAATTGACTCACCGCTCGTTTCCTCATACTGCTGCAAATTTCTAAGCAGAGGAGTGCCTGAGGGACGTAAATCACCAAGGAAATGCAGTTACATGCTTGCTTATCGCTCTCGCAAGTCTGCAAAAATGTGCGGGGGCAGGACACTATTTATGTCCTGGTGCTTCTCACCATCCGGACTTTGAAACCCGTACTGCACGAACACGCGAGTTAATTGGTATCTCTTGTCTCATGGAAGTAGAAGAAGTGAAAAAGAGAAGAAATATGAGACAAAACGAAACATAAAAATTAACTTAATCCTGTTTCCTGAAGTCTGAAAAGGGCTATTGGTTCTGAATGTAATTCTCAAATATGATTCTTCCCACAAAGGTTGACATGTGACCTAAAACCTTTCCATCGTGAAGATTTAAAATTTTTTGAGACTTTTTTTCGATATGACGAAAATTTAACGAAATACAGGAAAAGAATAAATAAGTGTACACAGTGTGTGATATAGGTATGCAAGAACAGATTTGTATCTGCAGTAATAGATTTGTGTGTGCAAAAATTATAATCGACATCAGCGACGTGTGCTCCGTTGAAGTACGCCTTTCCAGTGTAGCTATTCTTTCATTTTCAATTCGTTCTTGTGGATCCTCGGTTAGTATGATGTACTTACGTGTATTCTTCTTCTATATTGTTTTCTTATTTGAATTGAACTTGTGAGAATGAATTTTCACAGAATTATTACGTTTTCTGCAAATTCGTATGGATATATAACAGATTATTACCTCAACCCATGCAAAAGGTTATTGGAATTAGAACTCTTCCCTGTTTTGAAAACACACAGAACTTTGTGCCAGTTATTTTGCTGAGCTAAAGGTATTCTTCTCTGTCTCTCTTTCTCTCTGTTTTTTCCCCTTGGCACTACAGCCCCAGTGGGCCTAGGCCTACCTCCATGAACTTCTCCGTTCACTTCGGTTTTTCTAGATCTTACACATTCGGTAGGACTCCTTGGGCGGGTGATCAGCTCGTCGCAAGGCCTCTACCTGTACACAAACACAGAAAAACGCACACACACAAACTAAACATCCATGCCCTGAGTGGGATTCGAACCCACGATCCCGGTTTCCAAGCCAGCCTTAGACCGCTCGGCTACCGTGACCGGCCTTTCTCTCTGTTGGATACAGGTAAATTTTGAAACACTTTAATAAGAACTGCTGCTGCTGCTCTGCCCCTTTATATGTCTGAGAGGTAAATCGAGCGAATGCTGGAAGTACATTACTCATGCGTAATGCATAAGACGTACGAGTAAATAGATTCTAGGCCATTATTGAATCTAATGAAGGCGGGGTCCAGTTAAGCAGGTTGTGAGCTGATGTGGATTTGTAGATCATCTGAATAGAAGTTGCTCATACAGCGGATGAAATGTAGTTTATGTAAATCTCGCTGGCGAATGAATGCTGATACCCGTTGCTTAATGGCACACGGTTATAGCGGTTAAAGTAATGTGAATTGCAAAGTCTTGGCTTCTCGTATCCAGTCTCTGTCTGTATAGATAACCAATTTACATAAGGGTAGGCCTATATGCAGTCATTCCCAGGCCCTTGGGTTTAAGCGATCCAATATTTCATCTTCACTGTAACTGCTTCATATAATGTAATGGACCCACAATTTTACGGTTCCAAATACTATTTCGTACTTCTTGAAGTCTACTTTCTATTAATACCATCGTCGTTGTCGTCGTCATCGTCATCATCATCATCATCATCATCATTATAACTAGGCATTTGTTATCCTCTTCGGACCCCATCAGTCATTTCCTGGTACAGGTCCTTCCATATTTTCTTGGTATTTCTCTTTCTTCTGCACCCCAACCCACAGGGAATGTTGGAAATCAATTTTCTCCATTCGTTTCACATGTCCATGTTGATTTTATTCATAATTTATAATATTTGCAGTTAGGAATCATTATTATTAACTCTGTACAAAATTGTGACTAGCATTACTCTCTCAAGGTTAATCCCATATGTAAACGAAGTTATTGGGCATCATCAGTGTGGATTTCGACATAACAAATCGGGTACTGATAAGATTTTTTTTTTCATTCCCGAAAACACTGTAGAAAGAAATGGGAATACAGGTAGGCAATACGACAGATAATTATAAACCTCAAAATAGGAGACAAATTTTATACAATATTCTCATTGCGCATGGTATACCCATGAAGCTAGTTATGTTAATTTAAATGTTTTTAAAGGAAACATACACTAAAGCAAATTTTTTTCTGTTGCTTACTCTGTTCAGGATATTTTGAAACAGGTAAAATCTTCATCTCCATTTATTTTCAACTTTGATTTGGAATATGCCATTAGGAAGATTCAAAACACCAGGAAAGATTGAAATTGAATGGGCACGTCAGCTTCTGGTCTGTGCTGATGTTAATTTATTGCTCGATGACATAAAGGTGAGGGGGTTTGAGTATGCCAAGGACCCTGAGAGCTATACCAGCGGTAGCTTAGCTACTGGCAGGGCCTCTATTGCTGGACAGGTCAAAGGGCAGGCATCAGACGAAGAGAGACACCAAACACCAAAAACTGATGCCGGAAGCAGCGTCATCAGCAGCGACTTGAAGCACAGAGCAAATGATGCTCGAGATGGTTCAAGTTCGTATAGCAACAGGCGTGACCAGAGTGGTTTGAACGGCTGCTGTACTGCGATGTGGAAAGCAAGTGGAAAAACTACCACATTATCACTTTTCCTGGATAGTCTCTTTCCAAAAACAGAGATACCGTGTATGGAACCAGAAGACGAGGAAAAAGACGTAAGAAGATGCTGGATGACCTTGGGGACAGAAGAGGATATTTTTATTTGAAGGCGAAAGCTCTAGACCGCATTAAGTGGAGGAACTGTTTTGGAAGAGACTGTGGACCTGTCGTATGACAGATTACTGATGAAAAAAATGACATAAAGAGAGATACAGAAGCCCTGTTGCATGATAGACAGGAGGAGGATGTGGTAATGAACGCAACGAAATCTAAGTGTATTTTGTTGTCTTGTCATTAGAATGTAAGACAAATTCAGAACATAAACATAGCTAATATACAGGGAGGTTCATACCTGTCGCGACCGCAACTGGTGCACCGCCGGCTGCGAGGCGCATGCGAAAGAATAGCGTATGTTATTTAAACTGTTGACAATGTTGATTTACGCTACTTCTGTTTGTCATGTTATGTAATGAGCAAAGACCTATGTATAGTGTATTTGAAATGAAATTTTGAAGTACTCATGTATAAAGTGACTGAATCAGAAATCGATAACGGTAGATAGAGCTCAGAGTAATCTGACTGCGTGGTTTATGTTTTATTCTCTTACGATATTATAATTTTAAAAACATTGTAAACTCATGGCGGAACACTTGCGTCGTTAAGTAATATCTTTAATTCAAATTTATGATGAGTATTAAGAAATCAGTGTATTTAAGCGTTTAAGTTAGAGATTTTAAAAATGCAGTGAAACGCTTCATCAGGCGCAAGATTTATTTTTATTGGGACTGGTTTGCTTTGAGAGTCATAAGCGGAGATTACTGCTTGGAGCATAAAACTGCAGTTAGACATTGGAATCAGCACAGCTGCTTCTGCTTGCAAAGAAGTTCAGCTTATCTAGCTGGTGATTCATCATGAAGGGAGGCGAGGTGCACAATTTCGCATTTGTTTGTGTGAGCACACTGTTTGAATTAATTAGTAGACTGAATAAATTAAAGAGTTCTGAAATGACAGACCAGTGCGTGAACATATAAATTCACGACCAAATAATTTAATATTTTAAAATGTATAGCAAATATTTAGGGACACGAGATTACGTAGTTGTTGAGGCACTGTACCAAAAGCCGAAATGTCGCAGGTTCGATTCGTGATGAAGTCATTAAAATTTTAATTGACCTTATNCCTTCCAGCCACACTATGGCCCTGGGGTCAACTCAGCCTCTAACAGAAATGAGTACCAGGAATATTCCTGGGGGTAAAGGGCGGCCGGTGTTTAAGGCTGACAACCTCACCGTCATCTGTGAGCCGATTGTCTAGAAAATATGGGAGTCTCGACGTCTCAAAACCCTATGGGCCTCTACGGCCTGTTACAGTAAGGAACATCAAAGCAGTAATCGCAAAACAGGTCTTCTCACGTGGGAATAAGTTAGAAGGATATTACGAGATGTAGACTACTTAAGGAAATATTTATTTTTCACCTCAGAAACTGCCTCTATCAACTTCCTCAAGAATAGCTTACCGAATAGCAGGATTTGCGACGTAACACAGATAACACAAATATCCGTAATTTTATGCAAACCTTAATCGGCCTGATGTAGCTCTACAGTTAAAGGAATACAAGGAAAATTGTCAGTACAGTTTAATGTTTGTGATTTTTGTTAGATTTGTGAAAACAGAATTTGCTACTTAAGTGTGGTTGTCGTACTGTTTACTAGTTTTAAACGACGGACTACGCACTGGCCGGTCGGAGTTCGATTCCCGGCAAGCGTAAGATTCTTCCCTCTTCTCCACAGCGTCCAGACCGGCTTTGGAATCCACCCAGCCCCAGTACCGGGTCTAAAGCCGCGTGAGTGTGAAGTTGACGACTTGCCTCACTCAAGTGACGAGGTCAAGAATGGCAGAGGATGCTTCCACTCCTTCGTGTCTCCTCATGGCATAGCGCTAAATTAGTTAAGCACAGGGACAACTGTGCTTTTACCTTTGACTTTATTGTATTTACACCAGTAGATTTGCATCTCTAATAAATTAATGTAAAGAGAAACAGGAAATGTAAAATTGCATAGAATGCATTCAGATCAGTTGTTCCTTCAAATTTTTTGTCACAGCCTTATAGATAAACATTGTTAGAAGGCAGAATAAGAATAGTTCAGTGAAAATGATTATTATAGTTTGGAAACACGTAACTTTCAGAAGCAGAAAAATACGTATGCCTCATCTATAACTTGTAAATAAAAGCTCCATGTATTAGTCTAGGGTAAAAGCATTTTGAATGTTGAATGTCTCTGCCGTTACTAGCACAAGTGATTTCGTGCTCTTTTAGTGACCAGGTTGAAGGATGGCTGTAGCCACATCTTCACGGCTTCACGGTGCAGCCTTTAGGCTTAGTGTTTGCTTATTACCCCCACCACTTGATATTCTTGGCACGTATGCAAGTTCATTTACATTTCTCGTCGCGTCGACAAGGAACTGCACTATTGAGAGATTCTCGCTTGTTACCTGGAACTGAGTATGTGGAAAAAATGGGTCTTGGTTCTTCTAGTTTTGAATGCGCTTTCGAATTTTCAGTGATACTGAAATTTCGTTGGAATGAATACAGAGCTGTCCATTTTCGGTTTATTAAATGACGGTTTTCATCTGCATAAGGAGCCGGGGTAGCGTAATCAGTATAGCGATTGCCTACGGGCTGGACAACTGAGGGGTCGGAGTTCGAGTCCCGGTGGGGTCAAGAATTTTCTCTTCTCCAAGTCGTCCAGACTGGGTCTGGGGTCCACCCAACCTTCTATCCAATGGATACCAGGGGCTCTTTCCCCGGGGGTAAAGCGGCCGGGATATGAAGCTGACCACTCACTTCGAGCTAGTGCCGAGATTAAAAAAATGTGAATTTATACATCCACTCCCCCATACGCCTTCATGGCCTAGTGCTTAATTCGTTGAGCACAGGGACAACTTTACCTTTCCTTTTTTCATCTGCATATGTTTTATGGCGTCCAGAGTTATGACGGTTTGTGAATGGCGTTTAGGCAGGGATGTGTAAGAAACTGGTCGTGGACTTTTTAAAATGTTGTCTCGAGGAACTGAGGAAACCAAGCAGGATGCCAGTCATCGGGCTATACATTCAAAATATGAAGCAGGATTGGCAGCCAGAAGCTACTGTAGCTGCAGAGGTCTCATGAAGTGAAGGGATGAGTGTGCGAGCATGGTGAAGAGCAAAGCATATGGACCTACGCGGTTGTGGGCATATCCGGTTGTAGGAGGGAGTATCCGTGAACTTCCTGCAGAACCGAAGAAAACTGAGTGAAATATCGATCGTGATAATCGGAAGCCCGTTCGAGATTCGACCAGTTTACCTCTCTAGTACAATTCTAGAACGAATGTACAGCTACAATAAACTGATAGGCACCAAGTATTCGCCAGGCAGGTTAGTGTAGAGATAGCGGTAGCGTAGTTGGTTGAGGCACTATACTACAAGCCGAAAGGTCGTGGGCTCGAGTCCAGATGATGTGGATTTTTTTCAATTGACCTAACCCTTCCAGCCGCACTATGGCCCTGAGGTCGACTCAGCCTCTAACAGAAATGAGTACTAGGAATTAATTACATAATTTCCCTGGGGAGTAAAGCGCTGCCGGCGCGTAAGGCTGACAAACTCACCGCCGTCTGTGAGCTGACTGTCTAGATAATGTGGGAGCCTCAACCTCTCACAAACCCTATGGGCCTTCACGGACTGTTACAGGCATAGTTTTACCTTATCTTTACCCTAACTTGTATTCGGAAGACTGAAGATTCGAATCTGTGTGCAGACTTACCAGCTTCTGTGGGCGTGGCCTTTCATTTTCTTCACATACTCTCCAGCACAATGCTGGGAAAGTGTCATGAGAAGAGGCCAAGCCTGCCACTTGCCTGATCTGAACCTTCTCAATTCATGAACGTCTTTTAATCTCATTCTACTCTGTCTAACAGTTGCAATCAAAACAACGCAATTAAACAGTGACAGATTAAATATTTCTTAATATAACAATTTTGTGACATTTGTGTAATTTTCTCAGATCGGTAGTTGATTGTGGTTGAAATAACGGTTAGAACCGATGTCTCTCCAGCATCCCATATCGGCCAGGTTGTGGCTACATGTTTATCTCTCCTCTTGCTCCCACTTCGGAGCATAGGGCTAATTTCTCAGTTTCATGATGATTTTACAGACGGTGGGACTCCTTGGACAGGTGATCACCTCTTTGCAAGACCTCTACCTGAACACAGAATAAACACATACACACACACACCTAACATCCATGCCTTATGTGGGGTTGGAACCCACGATCCCGGCTTCCAAGCGAGCGACGACAATACATGCCTTAGATCGCTCGGCTACCGTGATCGGCTTGCGGTGACATGATACTTCAAAATTAGTATCTACACTGATATGCTAGTAATTTTCTCGCTGTGCTGGCTAAGTGCTTACGCACTGTCCAAGAACGTGTGTCAGAGTGCAATTGAAGCTCGACGCATTTTTACGCTTGGCGCTGGATGGAGGTTAGTGGTCATCTTCACGCTCCGGTCGCTTTACCCGCGGAAGTAAGCGGAAGCATTCATTGGACTTGAGGCTTGAGTGACCTAAGTGCTGGTCCTACCTGGTATCTGTTCCCATTCGTCCGTTTCATGTTTAGAAAGAAACTAAAGACGGTATGCGGCCCCTGACTTGAGGGCTGTCTGTATGCAGACGATATTACTTAAAGACTGGTAAGTCTTATAAAAGTTTTAAGTAGGGACCGGATTTTTATGTCCTAATAATCCCTTAAATATGTATGCATTTATGCATGAAAACTTCCGAAATATTCACATAAAAATTTATACCAAATATTAAAATTGATTTTTCATTATTTTCAGACCAACAAATCAATATTTGGGTTCATTTTATCTGATCACTGAATGATTCTCTTGCAATAAAAGCTATACTTAAATACAAATCATTCAACAAAGCCAACATATTTCATTACAAATTTAAAAAACCAATGGTACTCACATTTAGCTCTCCGAACTTTCTACTTCTCTTGTGTTGCAGTTCACAATTACTAAATGTTTTAGGTTTTCCATAGTTAGTCGCCTCCTATTGTCTCGTAAGATGTCCTTATAGCGGGAAAAACTTCTTTCCACCTCACAATAACTTAGGGGCGCATGCACAAAGGCCGCTATTTGCTCCACTGTTAGTGATTTTTTACTTGGCAGTTCAGTACGTTTACCGGCTAAAATTTCTTCAATTTCACAAATTTGTTCGTATCCTGGATTTTTCTAAATAATACTGTGTACTTTTTCCTTTACTATGCTTTCAATTGTAAGATCGTAACACTGCTTCACGTAATTTTTGCGTACAGTAGATTCATCCGGCACTTTGCACTGTGTATACTTCTCTGTGAAGTTCCTCAGAGTAAGACTGGTTAGTTTCCACAGCGGAATATCTGCCGCTAAAAAGGCTCCACATAAATAAAAAAAACCCCGAAAAACTATTATTAGAAAATTCACTAAGCAATTTTTGAACAGGAGCGTTTTTCATGGATTTAATTTTAATATTCTCTTTGTGTATATTAGTGTTCAAATGCTGAAGCACTTGAAAGCGTTTTTCACAACCAACTGTTTTCTCACACTCTCGGCAATAAAGAATTTCGTCATCCGTACTTATTATCTCTCCTTCGAACTCCTGCTGATACAGCTGTAGTTTAGTTTTCTGACCTACTGTCACTTTCGGCATGACTACAGAAAGCTAAACAAACCTAACTACAGACTAGTCACCACTAATGTGAATGGCCCCCAGCTCCAAATGAAGAAGCGTAACGAACCTCACGGAGACTTCGGAAATAAATAAGTGAAGTCCCTTATCGGTTGAATAGTATTACATTGATAGCGGCTACATGTGAACGCTCCCGACTAATCTCTTCGCGACCACTTTGATGGTACGCGGATGAGGCAAGTTACGAGTAGATGGATCGGTGAAGTCCCGCCCTGGGTATTGCATCAGAAACATGAATCATAACGAAATGTTGAGTCAAATATGCAACATATTCTAATACGGAAAAGAAAAATTGTATACGCACGACCATGATTGAAAATTTGAACATAAAACTGAAAAATATATATGATAAATATTTTAAAAATGAAATATGCAGTATAAATAGAGATCATCGAAAATATTATGCTTATTCATAAAACAGGCGAAATATGCATTTATGTGCACCATCAAACCATGTCCAAAATTTAAGAAATGAAGTAATTCATACATATATCCAAACGATCATACTTTCTGGTTGCAAGAAAGAAATATGCATTTGCATTAAAATCCGGTTCCTAGTCATAAGGTAAAGCTATCCCTGTAACAAGACCGTAGAAGCCCATAGGGGTTTGAGACGTCGAGGATCCTACATTTTCTAGACTATCGGCTGACAAACGGCGGTGAGGTTGTTAGCCTTACGCACCGGCCGCTCTTTAGCCCCAGAAAAAATTCCTAGTACTTATTTCTGTTAGAGGCTAAGTCGACTCCAGGGCCATAGTGCGGCTGGAAGGATTAGCTCAATTGAAAAATCTAATGACCTCATCGGGAATCGAACCTGCGACCTTCCGGCTTGTGGCATAGTGCCTCAACCAACTATGCTACTGCATAAGACAAATAAATTTGTCAGAACTCTTAATAAAACTACCGTTAGTATTTTACCTGTCGTCGCTAATGAGGTGAAAAAATCTCTGATATAGGCAAGTGCGGAACCTGCCATGTGTTGTTAATATCTCAGCATAATCATGATCCCATTGGAATTCTTCTCGGATTTCGTTTTTCCCACCCCTGAAGATGTGGCTGGCTTGATGCATTCAGACTAAGGAATGCTGGCACAGCCATCCCGTAGCTGCTTATCGTCTCATGAGATGAGTCACTTCCACATTGCCTGTCATATCATTACTGATCTTACTCTGCTGTATTTCTTGCTGATAGTCTTTTCAAACAATCGCTCCTCACACACGATCAAATTTCGTGTTGAGACACTTTACGTCTGGTACGTCCACAGGCGTCGCCGCAGGAAGGTATAAACAATTGTTACCAAAAAAGAAAAATCTACTCCCCATTCTGGTTGTTTGACAGGTATAGAGATGTTTTAACGCGAGGAGGAGAGGCTCTGTTTAGAAAAGGAATTTACTGATCTAAAGTGAAATGTCTGGTGAAGGTAAACTCGCCACTGTGCCTAAGTACCATGACACGATGGCGTTCATGCGCTGCGTAGGTATACACAATCTAGTCTCGTCACTAGGAGGTGAGTGGCCAGCTTTACTTTACGGCCGCTTTAACTCTGAGAGGAGAGAGTAGGTACCGATTGTTCTGGGGGCTGGGTGGTCCTCTGTGTCAGAATACACGCGTTGTCTGAAAACATCGCTACTTAACGCGCCCTTTTTTTCTCATGGGTTAAGGCTGAGTCCACTTGGTACTGCGGCCACTGTTCGGCCTATTGTACCAGCCCTGGATGCGGGAACCGGGATAGCGTAGTCGGTATAGCGACTGGCTACGGGTTGGGCGACCGAGGGACCAGAGTTCGAATCTGACCCCCACCCAGCCTCCTATCCAATTGGTACCGGGGGCTCTTTCCCAGGGTAAAGCGACAGGGGCGTGAAGCTGACTACTCACCTCCAGCTAGTGCACAAGTCAAAAATATGTGGAACTATACATCCACTCTCCCAAACCCCTGTAAGAGGTAGTGCTTAATTAGTTACCTTTTTTTTTTCCTTGGCATCACAGCCCCAGTGGGCCTAGGCCTACTTCCATGAACTTCTCTGTTCACTTCGGTTTTTCTTGATCTTACACATTCGGTAGGACTCCTTGGACGGGTGATCAGCTCGTCGTGAGGCCTCTACCTGTACACAAACACAGGAAAACGCACACACACAAACTAAACATCCATGCCCTGAGTGGGATTCGAACCCACGATCCCGGTTTCCAAGCGAGCGAAGACGGTACATGCCTTAGACCGCTCGGCTACCGTGACCGGCTGACGTTACCTTTACCAGCCCCAAATGATAGGTGAGGGTGATTGTGGAGCAATTGGTGGAATGAAGATTGGCAAGGGAAACTGAAGTAACCGGAGAAAACCTGCCCCAGGGCCACTTTGCCCATCACAAATCCCACATAACCTGACCTGGGCTCGAGCTCGGTCCGCCGCGGTGGGAAGCCGGCGAGTATCCGCCTGAGCTGTGGCACGGCCTGCTGACGCAGTGTCTGGGTGAAGAATTAGGAGACTTGGCTGAAGGTTCGGCATTTTCCTGCGAACTGCATCTGTCCGACGTCACAGGTCTTCCAAATATACTATCTCGTTTACAGTCTGACTTTCATGAACAGACACTGAAAAAGATCCTTGAAGGGAACAGATCGGCATTGTCTTCCATTTTCGATTTTCTGAAGCTCTTCTTTTGTGCTCCTCAAGTGAGTCAGGAGATTTCAAGTGGCAAATCTTACGCCTGGTGTCTGAAATGCGTGGAGAATCCAAGTCTCATCACCTACGAAGATTCTAATCGTTTCAATCTTTGATCTTCCGTGAAAACTGTTAGAACTACCGTATTTACGCATGTATAGGCCGCACATTTTTTGCCAAAAATTGAAGAGGGAAAACTGGGGTGCGGCTTATCTTCGAAATATTTGAAATCACACTTCATTTTTTAAAAAAATTATATTCATAATTAGTAATACAGGATGTTCTACTCCTGAAATAATATTCCAAGAAAATTATTTTTTCTATTATTTCTGTCTGAAAATTGTGCTGCGGCCTATACACGCACGCGGCCTATACATGCGTAAATACGGTATTTTCATAAAACTTTTCTCTTGCTTAAATTGCCGATTAGAATGTATCGCGCCCTTCGCGTTATCCCGGTCAAATTTACTGCATCGCTTTTCGATTTAATTATTCTGTCAGTTTGAAATAATTATTTCAGTCATCATTTTCATTAGTCAAAAGAGCATTTTGGTTGTTCGAAAGTACGGTATCAGAAACATATTATTTAAATTGCTTAAACCATCCGATAGCTTGTGTTGTCAATGCAACCATATACCACCGGCAACCTTCAACGTGTCGTAAAAGTAAGTAAAGCTATCCCTGTAACAGGCCGTGGAGGCCCATAGGGTTGTGAGAGGTCGAGGCTCCCACATTTTCTAGACAATCTGCTCACAGATGGTGATAAGGTTGTCAGCCCTATGCGCCGGCCGTCCTTTACCCACCAGGAAGTTTGCTGGTACTAATTTCTGTTAGAGGCTGAGTCGACCCCAGGGCCATAGTGCGGCTGGAAGTATTAGGTAAATTTAAAAAAAAAAATCCAGCTCATATGGACTCGAACCCGCGACCTTCCGGTTTGTAGCATAGTGTCTTTACCTTTTTAGGATTAGATACTCAAGAATTTCCAAATTTTTAAGGGCCGGAAGGTGCATTACCGTGTTCAGTATCCAATAAGGATTCGTCTTTTATATTTGCTGCTCTTTCTGGTAAAGGCTTTACCACCTACCTGATGGTCCCTTTCTCCTTCGGTAACGAATGACCGCAGGACACTGACAGCTCCTGGACAAGAATTCTACTTCAAATTGGAAACGTCCTGTCCAACAAAGATAACTAGATTTTACTGAACTGTTCATTTCGAGGGCGGAACAAAGCCGGAAGCCCCGGGTGGCGTAGTGAGAAACATTGTGCTACATAGTCTGAACTGTTAGCGGCCTCCGTAGTCTAGAGGTAACGTTCCCACCTCATGACTCGTGGTACGCGGGTTCAAACCCGGCGGAGGTCGTGGAATTTTTAAGGGCGAAAAATTCAGGGAACAAGTCCTCCGGGAGGAACTTTAAGCCGTGGGTCCCGTGTCGTAGCTTTACGGCACGTAAAAGAACCTCATATCTCCAAAGGAGGTCACTGAGCCAAATTCAGGACGTTTCCCGTCCAACAGTAGTCTCTAATGCCTCTGATAGATAGGGGAAGCATTATAGATACCGCCAAGCCAGTAGAGGCCGAACTCGCTGGCTCGGTCGGGACTGATGGTACGTACCAATATCGGTAGGGTATAGAGACTGGTAGAATATCATAGAGGGAAGCACAATGGACCAATACTGGTCTAGGTGCATGGGGAAACCCACCCTCTCCAATAACTAACTAACTAGTCTGAACTGTTGAGAGCGTCGTTAAATAGACGAAAACAATCTTATCCACCTCGGCAGCCTACAAGATGCAAACACTTGTACATCCCTGGATGTGCGGGTCCGAAATCGACGTAAAACGTTAAAGAGAACTGATGAAGTACGACTTGCAGGCATGCAGATGTCTTCGGACGCACATGAACGACCTGAATAACCATCGCAAGTCTCCCTGGTCGTCATGTCTGTGGCACTTATAAACAGGTTTTTCAACAATTCCTTCGTACAACGGGGACTTTCAGGACCACCGTTTTAATATTCACGAGATGCAAGTGGATGACTTAGTTGTCCTTTGTCTGCCTGAATTTCTTCATATCAGTTCTCCACTTAAGTTTTGCTCGGTTTATGTAAGAAGAGGAAACGGTCGTTATAAAATAGTAAGAGTTTATTTATTTATGATTTGTATAAAATTGTCAGTATCAGCAAGTGGTAGGATGAATAGTGAATAATTAGTTAGAACTGACACGGAAGGAAACTGTCGTGGCATAGTTTGAGGTACTACACGTATACTGGTAGTTGAAGAATGCCGTCTTCTGGGATGTGGCGCCGTGTAGATATTGTGTAAACCGACGTTTCGGAGGAAAGTATCGCCTCCATCTGCAGGACATAAAAATCCGAGAGCGAGGAAGAAGCGTGAGCAGTTGGCTGCAGACTGCGTGTATGTGATCAGCTGGATGTGTGAATAGCAGGCTGTAGAGATGTTCGTATCTTGGTGCGCTTTATTTATGCCAGAGACAATAGGGATACAGCGATCTAGTCAGTTCGAAGGCTAGAACAGTAGTGCCCCCCTTCCCAATCACTGTGAGATCGTAAAGTTTCGTGTGGTTGCAGGTACATGCATAAAGTAAAAGGTAAAATTGTCCCTGTACTTAACTAATTAAGCACTACTTGGAGGTAAGTGGCCAGCTTCACATCCCGGCCGCTTTACGCCCGGAGAAAGAGCCCCCGGTACCCATTGGATAGGAGGCTGGATGGGCCCCAGACCCATTGGTATGGAGTGATTTTGAAGCCTATATAGTTGATTGCCTCTCACAGCCGTGCATGTTACTTCAGCAACAAGCATACTGATTTTGGTAAAGTAAAAATAATGTTGTCCCTTTGTTTAACTAATTAAGCACTACGCCATGAAGACTTATAAGGGAGTGGATGTATGGACTCACGTTTTCTTACTTCGGCACTAGTAGGAGGTGAATGGTCAGCTTCACTCCCTGACCGTTTTATCCCCGGGGAAAGAGCCCCCGGTACCCATTGTATAGGAGGCTTGTGGGCCCCAGAGCTGGTCTGGACGAAATAAAGAAATGAAAATTCGTGCCTCCACCGGAACTCGAACTCTGACCCCTTGGTCATCCAGCCCGTAGCCAGTCAGTATACCGACCGAGCTATCCCGGCTCTATATTATTGGTACTTGCTATAAACGAAATGTCCCCCTGTACAAGTTCGTCAAGCCTATAAGATTAAACGTACTATACCTAGTTTTGTAATATCAATTCATTAAATTTAGGAAGTTGTTAATTGGTATGTATCTTATCATCTTCTTTAGTAATATCTTCACACTACCTACTAGACATGTATCTAAAAAGTGGTATGCATACCGCATGTTTGTCCGGAGGCAAGTCTAGTTCGAAACTGAGTACGATAATGGCAGTTAGGCTGAAATCCTTACATACATGTAACGTCGCTTTGTCTCTTTAGGACAGTGAATTTTGCGGGTCAGAATATTAACCATTTAGCATGTCACAACGTCCTTGCGTTTTAATCCTGTGCTATGAGTATATACAAGTCTCTGTCTGCATTAGCAATTCTTAGAGTTGATTTCTGCCATAAATACCTATTTCAGTATGGTCAAACAGAAGAAGATCAGAGGCAGAAGCAGAAGAAGTAACGTGTGCAGAGGAAGGAGAAAGATGACTGAAGAATGAAAAGTAAAAAAACTTGTCTTTCGTGCAAACGTCAGAAAATAAAATTTCGATAAATATATTTATTTATTATTCATTATTAACGGTTATATGGAAAGATCGACCACAGTCAAGCATGTGTAACGTTGTAAAGTGTGAACTGCGTTTCTGTACAAAGCTCGAACATAATAAAGGAACATGAGGTTAAAAGCATAATTTGTGTCTTAAAAATGAATCATTGTAGGCCTAAAATGATAAAAAGTTCACCTAATTTTTCTTATGGTTAACAAATAATAAATGCCATTAAATTCTGCATTAAATTGTGCCCAAGAAGAATGAGTTCTTCACTTGCTGTCTTTCTCACGTTCTTCTTGCTACCTTTACATGGCAGCACAGTTTCATTATGTTGATGCAAGAGACCGGAACACATCTCCGAGTAGTGCCGAGGTTAAGAATTTTTGTGGAGCTATACCTCCATGTCCTGGTAGCTATTTAAACTTAGCGGTATTTTTACCTTCTTTCATCTTGCAGAAGGAGGGCCGTATGTAACACAAGTATGATGATTTCAACTTATTTGGTTGGATGATTAAATAAATGACAATACTCACAGATGGAGTAAAAAATGCAGACGAAGTGTTTGTTGCAATCGTTATGGAAAGAATGTATTTGGGCGTTAAATAATAAGATAATATTAAACTAGTTGTTAGGGAAATATGTTGTGAAGATGTGATCTGGAATTAATGGGACGAAAATTGGGTAAAGTGAGTGCTTTTTAAGGCGAGAAACTTGTTAATTCAATAACAAAGAATTTCCTGAACATGTGCGCAACTATCTACTACTCAGGAGAATATCAGTAATCAATTTAGTTCTATGGCCCTTAAAAATTGTAACAGTGACCTGGTATCGACATGTGTGAATGTTTTCTTTGGGCATTGGCCCCTCTCTGGATAGAAATGACGAGCAGCCTTTCAGATGCTGAGCTAACCTCCGTCTGCAGATGCAAGGGAACTGTTCTTACTGTAGGAATAAAAAATAGGTTTAGCTGATGATCTCATACTCCCTGAAGACGAGGAAAGTTACAACCTCCGAAACGTCTTGAGTTATATTTTTCCTTAATCAGACAGTGGACAGTATCCAAAGAAATTCCCAGTGACTACTGAATAGTTACATGTAAGTAGTTACTATAGGATTCTGACGATGGTGTATAACACACTGATATGTTGGGTTTTTGGACTTTATCCATCGTTCTGGTTTTTAAGATAACAAATAAAAACGCGACGTTTCGGAAACTGGATCTGTTTCCGTCCTCAGGTGAAGGAAAACACCTATTCAGTTGGGTCCGTTAGAAAGAGCTAGCCTCAATCACTGACCGCACTCCCCGCAAAAACCAAACCAATCTTTATGTTGAGAAAGTCGTCGGTCACTTTATACAGGTTTATAGGCACATGGAAACGTCCATGCATTACATAAATAGTATGACTGTCAGTTTCAAATCCAGCCCTCGATTCGACAGCTCAAGGTCATCGTGTTTGTCTCGTGCTCGAATGATCCACAGATCGAATTTCGAGATGGTTCTCGCTCCCTTAGAATTTTCATTTTACCATGGACACGATAGATGCTTAAAATTCGAGTCTCCATATTTTGAACACGACATATATTATACAAATAAAAAAAAATAAAGCTATCCCTGTAACAGGCCGTGAAGGACCATAGGGTTATGAGACGTTGAGGGTCCCACATTATCTACACAATCGGCTCAAAGATGGCGGTAAGATTGTCATCGAGACTTGAACCCGCGACCTTCCGGCTTGTAGCATAGTACCTTAACCACTACGCTACCGCGTACCCTCAATATATTCTATACAACTCATTTATAAATTACCAATTAACGTATTTTTTTTATAATGGTAGGTGTTTGCTTACGTTAGCTTGGTGAAGCTGGATGGACATTGGGGTTCGATTCCCGATAGAATACTCGTATATCCAGAAATACTCAGGATCTCGCTCGTCTCGTGTCTACGTGGTACCACGCAATGTCGTGGTGAAGTGAATGGCATTCTTACTTCGTGGTTGGCGTGTCGTCCTCAGTCAGGCTATCATGCTGTGAACTTTCCGTCCTTTTCTTCTTTCCAAGTAAGATGGTTTTCTTCCGCATCTCTTCAGATCTGTAAATCGTTGTAGCACGCAACGTTCCCTAATCTCTGCAAGTGAAACCCGTATTCAGGAAGAGGGATGGATTTACTTTTGACCGGTCACACAACTTAGAAGTTGAATTATAACTTTCAGTGAATATATTTGAGAGGACTATGTTCTAGGTGATATCTAGACGTGAGAGATGGGGATAATAAACCTCTAGCCTGTTTCAGACATTTGGTAAGACTTCTTGCATGGGGATTTGGTCTATCGAAAGCTGTCCACCCACAGAAGACAAGAGAACTTTGAAAAAGACGGACATGCATCCGTGCTTCGATCGGGATTCCAACCCCTTGTCCCAGTATTCGATGGTCTAAAACTTGTAAATGTTATTCTTCATCAAATAAGCTGACTGTTAAGATGATTAAGTCAAGAACTGTTAGATGACCAGGGTATTTTGCACGCATAGTGGAATGAGAAATGCAAACAAAATTTTGTTATGCAAACTTCAAGAGAAAACATAACTTTGGAGGTTATGGGAGGACAGTATTAATATGGGTCGTAAATAGAATGGAAGAGCCGGGATAACGCAGTGGGTATAGCGATGGACTACGGGCTGGACTGCAGAGCATTCGGAGTTCGAGTCCCGATAAAGGAAAATTTCTTCTCCTCTCCACGTCGCCCAGGCCGGTTCTGAGGTCCACCCAGCCTCCTGTCAAACGAGTACCGGGAGGCACTTTTTCCGGGAGTAAAACCACCAGTCATTTTTGCTTCCTGCCACTGGGACTTTAGAAATGTCGAATCCGATAAAATAAATCCTCGTGTTATTATTTCCAGCGAGTTTAGGCATTCTTTTTCAGTGTACTCTTCTTATTACTGAAATTAATTTTTGCTACTGTGTGTGTTTAGAGAATAAGTCTTCTGGTAAATCAGAACACACAGGATCTTTGCATTCTTGTAACAGATGTTTTCATGTATGAATTGTCACTTTATTGGGACAAAGTAATGACTTTCACCAAGAATTATTCAACGTTTACCGTAAGCTATCGAATCTGCCCACATGACTAAAGGCGTAAACGTAGAATTCTTCAGCATGTATCAAGAACTAAATATTTATTGGTCAAAACTATGACCGTAGGTACCTGTTACTCCAAGCCTCAGGAACCTCCACACTGCTTAAAGATAGCCCAAATATTATGAATTTTTCAACATATCGTAATATCAATCATGGAGACGAAGCTTATATATATATATATATAGGAAATTCAGCACAACCACCTGATTCATCTTGTAAGCTACTCTCTTAATCCCTAGAGCGCCCCTGCACTAATGGCCCGTAAGTACAATCATCCGGTCTAGAACTCCATTTTCGTCACGCGTACCTCCCCCCCCTTACACGTGACAATTCTGTAGGCCTCTAAATAGGAAACCGATATTAGATATAGTTGACAGAATATAAATGTTTCGATGTATTAAATAATAAAATGTAATACAAAAGTAAAAAGCCAACAAAAATTATAATAACTATTGGAACACATTAGCTGTCATGAGCGTCATTGGTCATTCTTGACTTGAATAGAACTGCACTGGGTGGGCATACAACTCTTGCATATACGCCTGTCACTTCTACGGATTGTCATAAGCTGAAGTGACTCTGTAATATGGGGTCTTTATGAAAAAACTAGCGTTGCTAAGCTGATCAGTAATTGTTCCGTTTCTTGTCCGACACGCAGTTTCTTTATGAGCCATTTCAATGCTGTCTTCTCCAAAAGTACCTACCTTTGAGATTTGCCAATTGAAATCTTATATGCACTGCTCATATCCCTCGTTGTGCAAATGCCTCACCAATCCCATCTGTCGTGACCTATCCATGCTGGTGGAGAGTCTGCATCATGAGCAGCGCCATAGCTCTTCCAGCTAGACACTGCCTTCTCAGCACGGAAACTCGAGTTGAATTCCGTGTCAGATTTGTGCTGAACGAAGTGGCCGTGGAGTAGGTTTTTATCCAAGCTTCTTCACTTTTCGCTTGAGAATCGTTATTTCGATATGCCTCCATGTCCGTCTGTCACCAACGATAGCCTGGCCAGGCAGTCCATTATGACACCCTCGGTCTTTAAGTCGAGGAATTCAACTGTCCCGGCACTTGGCTGGCCACAGATTAAGGAAGTTTTTTTATTAACATTTATGGCACTCCTCATTATACATATAATTGTATCCATCTTCCCAGTAATTCCTGTTTCTTAGGTCCAGAAATATCCTCCAACTTTTCCAACTACCTCAGTATATGTTCTTTCCTTGTGCTGGGAAGAGAATTCCAACGGAATCAAACTGGGAGTTGTTATCCTTCCGAGTCTTATAATGAGAGAGAGAGAGAGGAGACTATATGATAAAGCAATAAATCATGATAAATTAAACCATAAATTTAAAGGTTGTAAGGGTTATAGCTCGCCGGTCACGGTAGCCGAGCGGTCTAAGGCATGCACTGTCTTCGCTCGCTCGGAAGCCTGGATCGTGGGTTCGAATCCCACTGAGGGCATGGATGTTTGTGTGCGTTTTTCTGTGTTTGTCTACAGGTAGAGGCCTTGCGACGAGCTGATCATCCTCCCAGGGATTCCTACCGTATGTGTAAGATCTAGCAAACCGAAGTGAAACGGAAAGTTTCATGGAGGTAGGCTTAGGCCCAAATTGGGGCTGTAGCGCCACAGAAAAAAAGGGTTATAGCTCATTTACATGGAGTTTATTACTTATGATGGAATTCAAAATGTAATTTAATTTGATCTTTGCAATCGCATATGCCAAAAAATATCCAAATGGCTCACATATATTACTTTTATCGTTTATTTCTAACAATATAGTTAAAGTAATTACGTTCTTATCACTTGTGCAACGGTCTGAACTTTGGCGTTGTGCTGGAAAAATATTAGCTTATTACACATGAACTAATTAAGCACTACGCTGTGAAGACGTGGGGGGGGAGTGGATGTATAGAGACTCGGCACTAATTGGAAGTGAGTGGTCAGCTTGACACCCCGGCCGATTTATCCCTGGGAAAATAGCTCCGGTACCCGTTGGATAAGAGGCTGAGTGAGCCCCAAGATCAGTCTGGATGACATGGAGAGGAACAATCTTGCCCCTCCCGGGACACTAACTCTTGCCCCTTGGCAGTCCAGCTCATAGCCTGTCGATATGCCGACTGCTCTAACTTGTCTCAGACTGTTACATTTACAGGACTGACTGACTGTACGCCATGAAACCACGGCCAGTAATTCACTGTGCATCAAGACCGGGATAATAACACGTAATTAAATACAATAACAGGAACTGGATGCCAAAACGTTTAATTTAATTCATTTGCTACTTGTTGACGGCTATAAACTGAAAATGATTGTTTTACTAACGAGCAGTTTTATCGAAGAACACGTGAAAATTGTTCAGAAAAATGAGGAGGCCTTTTAGTGTGTACGGTCTAGAAAACCGAAAGTAACGGCCGTGGGGGTTCGTTGCGCTGACCACGCAACATCCTCTATCCGCTAAAGTTGGCACTAACTTCGCCGACAAGCGGCGGTCGCTCGGTCAGTATAGTTCGCCTGCGGACTCAAGCCATAGAGTTATTTTTTGTAAGTCATGAGCTGTTGTATTTATATTCTTTTACGAATGTTAAATTTTCATCTTATCCGAAAAGGCAGTGAACAAAATTCGTATACCTTTCATTCCACGACTCTTAAAACACAGAGAAGAAATACGAAAATTAGACGATTGAAGCGAATCATCTGTGTATTTTGACGTGTGGTCGTAACGTTGCTTTACTGCAGCCCATCATGGATTAGTTATTGTGACACGAGAAGGAAACGTTTACGTTTGGAAGCAGGCGAAGAAACATGCGGCTGCATAAACAAAGTTCTTGAGTACATAAACGCCCTGGGATTCAGGAAAGCATGCATTCATCTTGTTCTCAGAAGGAAAGCAGAAGAAAAAGAAAGAAAGAAACAAAAAAGGTAGATGGATGGATTTATGGATTGATGGAGAAATAGATAAAGAAAAGCATCTAAACTTGATCTAGCCTGCATAGGGTCCCGCGATGTTTGCCATTTACATTAGAATTTTATCAGTCGTTATGTATAGTTTGACCGGTCTAGGAAACCGAGATTAACAGCCTTGGGAATCCGTTGCGACACCCTCTATCCGCTAAAGTTGGCACTCACTTCACCGACAAGCGGCGGTCGCTCGGTCGGTATTGTTCGCTTGCGGACTAAAGCTACGGAGTTAGTTATTTATAGTTTGACAAAATGATGCTTATAAACATAAATAAGTTTTGAGTCCCGCGTTAAAGTCTCGAAGACATGTCGTGATCGTGATCTGTCATCATTTTAAAATAGGCAACGGCTGGTTTCGACCATATCATTTTCCAGTACACCGTTAACAACTCTTGAAGAGGCGTTCCTAAATAAACTGGAATGAAGCAATGCTCAGTAAAAAGGAACAAATCGAAATTATAAGTAGAGTACCTGGTCGTTTTAAGTAACACTCGAATTCCTTTAAAAACTGATTTTCTGCTTCCAAGAAATCTGTACATCTGCTGGAAACTCCTCGTTTTTAGCGATAAAAAGGTAAAAAAAGTAAAGCTATCCCTGTAACAGGCCGTGAAAGCTCATCGGGTTGTGAGAGGTCGAGACTCCCACATTTTCTAGATAATCGGCTCACAGATGGCGGTGATGTTATCAGCCTTACGCACCGGCCGGCCTTTACCACCCAGGGAAATTCCTAGTTCTCATTTTTGTTAGAGGCCGAGTCAACCCCAGGGCCATAGTGAGGCTGGAAGGATTACGTCAATTGAGAAATCCAGTGACCTCATCGTAACTCGAACCCGCGACCTTCCGGCTTGTAGCATAGTGCCTCAACCAACTACGCTATCGCGTGCCCCTAGCGATAATTATGAAATTTCTTGGAAATAAAGGAGGCTTAAATTATATTCTGTGCTCGCAGTTGCTAGTTACTGAACGTTAAATCATGTGGTATTCGTACTTACCGCAACATCGTAAAGAGCTGGCTTCTTTATTGTGGAATATGTCAACTCCGTAGTCTGAAACACGAAACGAAGAACTATACCGCAGTCTCCAGCAGTTGGTATTGAAATTCATTAGTTACTGCCCCAACTCTCACACCTTGGCTCTCCTGGTACCGTCGGCATGTCTCGAAGCGGCGAACTGCGCTCATAATTAAGTGGGCAGAAGTTCGATTGATCAGCCTTCTTATAGATTTCATTAATCCAAGTATGGAGACGAACCGTGTACCTCTTACGTAGACAATGGCGTGAAAGAAGAGCAGCTCAACGTTCGGCGTGGCGTTCAATTTCCGGTTCACACCCAGTCTATTATTAAAAGACTCATGGAGAGGAGAATCCAGTTTACAAGGTCACGACCTTGGGGAGTCCCATGCTTCTCTATTCGTCTCGTCTGGAAGGTCGTCCCTTCCTCTTCCAACCATCAGAATGACGTCAGCGCGAAGGGGTCCAGGTTCTTCTGCTTATGAAGCACAATTATGCTGTAAGGCGCATAGTTACGAATGCACTTTGGTACATAGGTAATTGCTGACACGGAGAACATTATAGTGATAGGAAGTGAGATGAACGGGACAAGTAGCACGGATTGTGGACATAAGAAACGCTCACGGATATTTATTTCGAAGACCTAATACAAAGTCACTTGGGAGTAATAGGTGACCGCCTCTGTGGTCTAGTGGTCAGAGTTCCAGGTTACAGATTCAGAGGTCCCGGGTTCGATTCCCAGCTCTACCCGATTTTCTGAGAATTAGTGGATCTGGAACGGAGTGCACTCAGTCTCGTGAAGATAATTGGGAAGCTATTTCAGGGAAATAGCGGTTCCCGTCTAGAAAACCGAGATTAACGGCCGTGGGGATCCGTTGCGCGGACCACGTGACACCCTCTATCCGCAAATTTGGCACTAACTTCACCGACAAGCGCTCGGTTGGTATGGTTCACTTGCGGACTACAGGCCACGGAGTTGGGAGTCGTCATCATCATCATCATCATCATCAGTAATCTGTCAAGACGACAGGTCCACGGTCTCTTCCAAAACAATTCCTCCACGTAATGCGATCTAGAGCTTTCTCCTTCAAATGACAGTATCCTCTTCTGTCCCCAAGGTCATCCAGCATCTTCTTACGTCTTCTTCCTCGTCTTCTTGTCACTTCTATCCGCCCCTCTATCTTTCCTTCAATAACTTCTTTTAGAAGGCAGTTTCTGCGTAAAACATGACCAATCCAATTAGCCTTCCGTTTTCTTATTTCGTGTAGGATATTCCTCTGCTCACTGACTCTAATTAACACTTCTTCATTTCTCACATAATCGGTCCAACTGATCTTCTCCATTCTTCTCCAACACCACATTTCGAAACTTTCCAGATGTTTCTGATCTACTGCCCTAAGTGTCCATGTTTCAGCCCCATACAGAGCTATGCTCCAAATGTAGCATTTCACTAGTTTCTTCCTCAAATTTAAGTCCAATTTGCTGGTAAAAAGATTCTTCTTCTTGCTAAATGCAGCTTTTGCCATGGCAATCCTGGATTTAATTTCACAAGTACACCTTCCATCATCTGTTAACAAGCTACCCAAATATTTAAAACATTTCACATTCTCCAGTTGTTTTTGGTCTATCTTTATTGTGACTGGGGTTGGTTGTCTCGAAATTTTCATTACTTTTGTTTTCTCCACATTCATTTCCATGCCATAGCACCTTCCAATTTCAATTAGTCTATCAATCATGCCCTGTAGCACAGTTTCTTCCTTAGCCATTAACACAAGGTCATCTGCATATTTCACAGTTTGAATAATTTGCCCTCCTACTTTGAAGTCACCGAGCCCATCCAGAGCTTCCTTGGTAAGGCATTCGCTGTACAAGTTGAACAGAATTGGTGATAAACAGCATCCTTGTCGAACTCCTCTTCCAATCTGCACACTTCCTGTCTCCCCCCTGTCCAGTCGTACTCTAACTTTCTGATCCATGTACAATTTGCTAATCAATCTTCTTTCATGCCAATCGATACCTGTTTCTTTCAGGATCTGCATTAATTTGGTCCAGTTTACCCGGTCAAATGCCTTCTGCCAGTCTATGAAGCAAACACACAGTTCTTCATCTATCTCCAAAGTTCGTTCCGCTATAATTCTCATCATCCCAATTGCATCCCTGGTTCCTTTTCCTCTTCTAAATCCAAACTGATCTTCTCCAAGTACATCCTCTATTTTCCTTTCAATTCTTCTTTTAAGTATCTTTGCTATTATCTTTGCTGTATGTGCAATAAGACTTATTGTGCGATGGTCGCTGCATTTTGTAGCTTTTGTCTTTTTCTTTAAGGCAATCATTGTAACTTCTGTAAAGTCCTTGGGCCACTCTCCACTTTCATATATGGTGTTCATTAGTTTTGTCAGTGTTTTCAAACCACCTTCTCCCAGTAACTTGAGCACATCTCCAGGTACATCATCATCTCCTGTAGCCTTTCCCTTCCTCATTTCCTTGATAGCTTTTTCCACCTCACTTTGTAAAATATATGGTCCTTTCCCGTCTGTATATACTTCTTCTTCTGGTAGGTAAATGGTAGTTGTGCTTAATTAATTAAACACGATGCCATGAAGACGTATTGGGAGTGGAAGTATACCTCTACCATTCTTGACTTAGGCACTCGATGGATGTGAGTGGTCACGCCCCGGCTGCTTTATCCACGGAGATGGAACCACTGTATAGGAGGCTGGGTGGGCCTCAGAGCCGGTCTGGACCGTTTGGAGAAAACAAAAATCTCTTGTCCCTCGGTCGTCGAGCCCGTAGCTCGTCGTTATACCAACTGGGCCATTCCGACTGGTTTCATTTATAATGAGAGTGTAAGAATGCAAGTTTTACGCTGTAGGGATGCCATTCATGGAATATTCAATTAGAAAATTAATGTCCCAATAATCACGAGAGGGTTAAACTTGTACAAATTTGCTTTATTTATTCATGTAATCTGTTCCCATATCGGAGAACGCTGCATTTCTGTCAAAAGTTGTGTTTTTTTTTTTTCAGAAGAACGATGTCTCGCCTGTAACCCCGTGGAGACATATGAAAATATATTAGACAACTTCTGCAGAGCAGATTTCGGTGAGTATTGTAACAGACTGATTCAAATTATAAGTCGGCAAGCAAGTCGCCTACCCAGGCTACAAATTTCATTCTCGTGAGTGTGATGGTACGCCACACGAAAAGAAATGTATATTACATATATCCACATGTAGTGGGTAAAGATTTTATAAATAAATTTATGACAAAAGAATTGCTATTAAAGATGCATAGTGATGACGATGATGATAATAATGCTAGCAATAATAATTATCGTGCTGTGCCATAGCTGAAGCGGTTATTTGCCGGCTTTCCACAGTGGCGGCCCGGGTTAGATATCAGGTCAGCTCATGTGGAATTTGTGGTGAGCAATGTGGCACTGGGGAAGGTTTTCTCTGAATATTTCGGATTCCCTTGCCAATTCTCATTCCTCCAACTGCACTTGTCATCTTATCATCGACGCTATACAGAGTATGTCACGACTTTAGGGCATAACTGCAGGAGGTGATTTCCTAGGTCTTTGTGATCAGAAAAGTTCATATAAACATATGTCCGATTTTGGACGGTTACGGAGTTATGACCGTTTTTTTTCATTCCCGTACACGCCCTCGTGTGAACCGCGTCTGTCAGTTGGCGGGTCGCGTTATCTCGACACTTGAGATGTACCTAAGGCGGGGAGGGTTGGTATGTCCAGCGCGGTTCACAACAGAGCGGCAGCCTGTGTTGCGGCCGGGGGTGGCATTTTCGAAAATCAGCTTTAAGCACCAATAAATTAAAATTAAAGGTAATTTCACGAAGTTAACTTTACATTCATACTTTAAATGCATAATGTATTATGCTGGTTTATTATTTTGTTCCGTTTATTGTCAGTAATCGTTACCTTCTATTCTGAGTTTAAAACGGTCATAACTCCGTAACCGTCCGAAATCGGACACATATTTATATGAAAATTTTTGAACACAAAGACCTAGGAAATAACCTCCTGCAGTTATGCCCTAAAGTCGTGAAACACCCTGTATAGTCCCGACACTGACAGAATTATTAACTAACCAATCTGTATGGCAGTAGAACGGTACTTTCAAGTTCAAAGTTCTCCGCTGGATATAATTTTGGGTCACATTCATCCAGCTCACGTCCTCATACCAGACTTTTTTTTTTTTTTTTTTCTTTTTTGTAATGCTAGTGGGGTGGGACTTAGTCCCTTGTACTGCGGCCACTTCTGGCCTACTGTACCAGCCCCAGATGATAGGTGAGGGTGAGTGTGGAGCAGTTGGTGGATTTCTTTACTTCGGATTAAAATCGTTACAAAGTAAAACAGTTAATGATTACTAATTCGTATTGCGAACATTGCTTTGTCTGAAAATCTGAGAAATTAAAAAGAAACGCGTAACATTAGAAAGCGTAACAACATAACCTGAACTTCCACAATGGCCGGGACTACTTTCTGTCTTGTATATATTCAACTGATTCTGTCTACAATCTCCGTAACTTCGTTAATATGTAATATGACATCTTTCACTTTCAAGATCTTGACACTGGTTTCAAACAGAACCATCCACTGCCCTTAGTAACTTAAGACAGGACACTACAGCTTTAAGAACACGTGACCCTACTGAAAGCAACTTCCTGACGTCCGAGATACAGCGTTCTTATATTGTGTATGTATGATAACCCTGTGTTACATGTCAGGATGACGTTTGAATCACGTAACCCCCCCCCACCTCCCGCAGTCCAACTGAACCGATTCGGAACGATTTGGTATCACTCCGAACTGCGAATTGAATCGAGGCCACTGTGGATTACGTAAATCATGTTTGCAGACCCATTACTGCACGCATTTTACACTTGGCATACACGCTATATTTTAGGTAATCTGTCGAAATTAATTTCGGGGTATGAATGCTTGCTAACACTCATTTCTGAATCACCCGTCTTCCCGTCTGCTAGCAACGGAAAATTTAAAATATACCAAACTATAATCTTGCCTCTAGTTTTATATCGGTCTGAAAGTTGATCTTTTGCATTAGGTAAGGAACACAGAGGAAACAGGATGCAGAAGAGAACATTTTGGCCTAAGACAGATGAAGTAATAGGCGTTTGGAGAAAACTGCATAATGAGAAGCTTCATAATTTGTACCTTCGCCAAATATTATTAGAATGATCAGATCAAGGAGAATGAGAGGTGTGGGACGTGTAGCACGCATGGGAGAGAAGAGAAATGCATATGGCATTCAAGCAGGAAAACTTGAACGGAAGAAACCACTAGGAATACGAAGATATAGATTGTAGGATAGTATTATGATTGATCTTGAAGAGGTAGGGTGGAAATGTGTGGACTGGTCGGACCCAATGAACGCGGCAATGAACTGCTAGTTTTTCAGCATACAATTCATGCAATTGCTTGAGTAGCAGAGCGACTATTCAAGAAGGATTCTGCTACATGGAGTTAACGCTAGCGTCAACAGCAAAATAAAACATATGTCGATACAATAGTGTCTGTTTTGTTTTTCAGGAATATTGTTGTGTAGGCGGCTCCCATTATGCACACATATCCTATGAAAACAGAAGAATCACACATTCAAATAGCAACACGAGTGACATGACAAATTGTCTTCTTAATCTGATGAAATGCTGAAACGTCAGTTGTACAGACTGATTGCAATTCATATGTTACGTTTCAGTAAATCTCCATCGAGTAAATATGTTCAAGTTATGTGTACACCGATCAACACTTACTTTCATATAACCGTAACCCGAAACCCATAAAAATAACCTGAGCACAGTCAAAGCAATATACTTTACTAAATAAAAAGGTTTAACTCGAAACTGAAGATATGAAACAGTTGTCTGAAGAAAAATATAATGAAATGGGTGATAAAGATTGGCGCCCTAATTGGGAACATGTTACGAATCTTGAGAGGGCACAACGAAGCTTTTGGTCGACCTAAAATCAGAGAAATTAATAATTCGGTTAGATGGTTGCGCCAGTCATTCCAATGATGCATGTAGTGAAGCGGAGCAAGACACGAACGTGAAACTTTCAGGGCTGAAGATTTATAGTTTCAGTCGGACGTCGTAGCATTAATGGTGGGTCTGTGAACCTGAGACTAAATGCTTGTAGTTAGGTATGCTTAGTACGGAAATGTTATTTTTTTATTGTTAGTGGGGTGGGACTAAGTCCTTGTACTGCGGCCACGTCTGGCCTATTGTACCAGCCCCAGATGATAGTTGAGGGTGATTGTGGAGCAATTGATGGAATGAATATTGGTAGGAGAAACCGAGGTACTCGAAGAAAACCTGCCCCAGCGCCACTTTTTTTTTCATTGGCGCTACGGCCCTCATTTGGGCCTAGGCCTACGTCCATGAAACTCTCCATTTCACTTCGGTTTGTCCAAAAAGTATCCGACTTATTTTTTTTCCGCTGTAAGTAATTGCCAAAGGCGTGGGGAAACAGCGTATGGTAGGAGGGACTTTCATGCACATGCGTGATTTTTTGCTGACTCGCAACAGTGCCAGATGCGTCTCTGGCTGCCAGATAGCGAAGCGGTGTAACACGTGTTCGTCGTGTTCTCTTTTCGCTCAAGAGGACAGAACGCTTGGAGCAGCGATACTGCATTAAGTTTTGCCAGAAACTTGGAGATACCCAAGCGGAAACAATTCGCAAAATTCAGCAGGCTTTCGGCGGTGATGCAATGGGGTCACCCAATTTAAAGAGTGGTTCAACCGCTTTAAACATGGCCGTATGTCGGCGGACAGTGAGCAGCGTTCCGGAAGACCGTCAATGCTGATGTCATTGAAAAAGTGCGGACACTGATCATGGAGGACCGTCATTTGAACATCCGGGAAGTTGCTGATGAGGTTGGGATCAGCAGAGGTTCCGCAAACACAATTTTAACTGAGGATTTGGGCATGTGAAGAGCGGCAGCAAAATTTGTGCCCAAGCTGCTTCCGCTGGAGCAGCAAAAACTCTGCCCTGAGGTCATGCAGGACATGCTGGAGTGCGCCAAGAGGGATCCTGAGTTCATGAAGACTGTGATCATTGGTGACGAGTCGTGGGTGTACGGATATGACCCGGAAACCAAGGTCCAGACGTTACAATGGAAGCATCCAACATCCCCGAAGCCCAAAAGAGCACGACAGGTTCGGAGCAATGTGAAGTTGATACTGACCGTTTCTTTTTATTACTGGGGTGTTGTGCATCATGAGTACGCACCGCTATGCCAGACTGTCAATAAAGAGAACTGCCAAGAAGTCGCGTTTTCCCCTTTGAAACATGCTTTACATTTCAGAGACTTATTTTTGGGATTAACAATTTCCTTGACGTTGGTAATAGATTGCAAGAGTGAGAGAAGAAATAACGTTAAAATCAATAACTGCTATTCTGGAAAAAACAGTGTATAACCAAAGCAAAGAAACATGAAAGATCAAATTGTTAGCTCTGAAACGAGCAATGAAATGTACATTTACGGAAATCTGCTATCCAGTATCGAGGCAGCAACAATTTGAGAGCAGCACAGCTCGATAAAATTAAAGGGGAGTGAAATAGCTGTAACTGCTGTTAGCATATTTTGAGTCATGAGGTTAAATTTGTAGAAATGGATTTCCGTTCGAAATATTGCTACAACCGTTGGAATGAGAGACGCACAGGGATAACTTTACATTTTTACCTGTAACTTTAGACCTTCTCCGTTTCTTTTGATGGACCTGATGTTCCGCAAGTTCAGATTATATGCCGTTTTTCCATGTGACATTCCTTTTTCACATTTATTTTTCATAACAAATTATCCTCTGTGAGGTCTGAAAATTAGACGAACAGAGTGATGCATTTATGTGGCAATTGGCAACATCGGTGAGTTGGCATGTGTGAAGTCACGTGACTACAGGATTAAACAGTTTAATGCTAGTCATTGGGATTCCGTGTGTTTTGTGGTTGTAGTAAGTGTTTTACTGACGCAGTGTTTTATTTGCCAATTTGCACATACGTTTCAGTAGGATAGTGGGACGTCGGAACAGCATGAAAACAAAGTAAAATAAGAGGCTAGGGTTCGCGGTACGACCCAGAAAAGAGTGCCGAAGTCCTCCAGTGGGAAAGCTCAGAGCATCAGAGACCGAAAATGAGTGTCAATTGCGGAGTTGAAGGTAAAATCCTTGGCGATCTATTGTATCAAAGTAATTAGTCATTACATTCTCTGGAACATACTCAACCGAGCAATCTACCTTCAAGTTTTGGAACGTTCACGAAGGGGAAATCGCTGGTAAATACCAAGACGAGATGTGATTCTTGTTACGACACTGAGCCTTTCTACACAGAACATTCGGTAAAGTAAGTTGTGGCCACAAAAGAAGGACTAGCGTTTGAACATCCTCTGTATTCGCCAAGTTGGACCGTATGAATCTGTCGATGTTTCCCGGAAGTAAAATCCACTTGTAACTGCCCAACTGGGGGTGGCTTGAAGATATTCANGTGTAATTATAATTATGCCTGTTATATGAAGAGTTCTATATCCTGCGATATAACGCCATGTAGTCCTTTGAAAGTCAACGGACGTTTCGGAGGAACATATAGCCTCCTTATGGGTTAGAGAATAAGCCGAGCAAGATACTAGAGTGAAAATAAGCAGCAAACAGAGCTCGGCTTATTCCTCGACCCTGAAAATGTCGGTTGACTTTCCAAGGACTACATAACATTATATTCCAGAAGATAGTACTCTTCAAAACTATTGCTGTGAAAACCTTAAATTCTACATGGCTATTATTTCATAGTTATACCTGGCACGTCATTGGCTTTGAAACTGCGAAGCTCGAATGTTCAGATTTTATGAATCGTAATGGATAGTCGCAGTGGCAAACCTGTCTATAAGATAGATCACGCAGAAATGCAATTAGAGCACTAATAATCATATTATTCTTTTTGCACGGTGACACATGCGCGAAAAAAATAATTTTTGAACCTGTAGGTTAATGATGTATCTACCCATTTTCCTGGCCTGCCCCATTCTAAGTAACTAAATGATGGTGAAGCATAAATTACACAGTGCATACAACTGATTCCAAGGGCTTTGAAGCCCGCGCCATAGCTCAAGCGGTTATTCGCTGGCTTTCCACCGCGGCGGCCCGGGTTCGATCCCGGGTCTGGTCAAGTGGGATTTGTGGTGGACAAAGTGGAGCTGGGGCAGGTTTTCTCCGAGTACTTCGGTTTCCCCTGCCAATCTTCATTCCACCAATTGCTCCACAATCACCCTTACCTGTCATCTGGGGCTGGTACAATAGGCCAGAAGTGGCCGCAGTACAAGGGACTTAGTTCCACCCCACTGGCAATAAATAAAAAAAAAATGGGCTTTGAGTCTTTAATGATCGGAGGCGACAAATCTTTTGTGTTCATATTTCAATAATTATAATAGTCTAGCGAAGCACTGCTAGCCGGGCTGGATTATTCACCCGTCTTGATCACAAAGAAACAGATCGCACATCGGTAGTCTCCGCCGCCAGTATCATTGACGTCGGTCAACTGAAACTTTTCGGGTCGTACCCCGCACGACACCCGCCATCTGTCGGAAGAAACATCAACTTGCATTCAGCGGAAAGGAATGTGCTGCCGCCTATAGGAGGTATATTGTATCGGAACAAGGATTGGTAGCGCAATAGGTAAACACAAATCTTGGAGAACTGCAGAAATAGTAACCATATTTCGGTCATTTTTCACATAATAAATCTTTTGACTTTTACCTGTTTCCCCCNCCCCCCCCCCCCCAAAGTGAATGAACATTATCAGCAGAGGCTAGAACCTGCTGTGTTCCATTCAATCTCAGTCCTACCTAGACTTCTTTTACCTTCCTAATGGTTTATTCCAAAGTAAAGTTGAAAAGTATCTTGCCCACTGCTTGAATTAATTCTGCTTAGTATCGATGAATACCTAGAAATTTATATATTCAACTTTTCAGTGTTGTTCGGTTTGTTAGCCTTTGCAGTCTTTTCACAACTGGATTTGACAGTTCTCTGAGGTAAATATTAATTTCACATGACTCAAAATGAGCATGAAATAATATAAACTGTGGTATCTGTCTCATTTTATGTGCAGCTGTGAAGACAAAAATACGAAGAGCTAGGAAGATGATGCTGAAATGTAAAAAGGCGAAAGTTCTAAAGGGCAACAGCTTACTGTCAAAACAGTTACCACATCCAGTGCTCTTCTTGGAACAATCTGATGCCTGCTGTGAAGAAAAGACACGGAATAGCCGAGAAATTTATCTCATCATGGGGCGTAGTCATGGTGATACTAAACTTGTTCCTACTTTCATAATGCCATGGGGAAGAAATACCAAAGTGAGTGAAAATATTAAGTGAAACCCTTGTTTAAAGCTCCTTTGAACACTAAACTGAGGAGAATCTTAAAAGGAAGAAAGTTTACACCAAGATTATTAAATTTGGATCAGTTAAATTGATTGTTAAATGAGGTATGCCCTGAATCAAGGAACACTAAGTTGGGGTTTCACTATACTAAAGGTTAGTTTGTAACTTCAGGGGCCCATAGGACAGATATGATGTCAATCCAGTACTTGATATGTTCTAATAAGAAAAATATATCATATTTCCTCACATATTAATTGTTTTCTGAATTTTTTTTTAAGTTTGAAACCGAATTATACTATTAATTAATGAATTAGTTACGTCTCCTTCATATTGGAATTATGATTATCTGCACCGAACACAAAGTTTCTTGCAACTAACCAAAGGGTGATATATTTATGATGAAAATTTCTGTCCATGATGTTTCATTTTGTAGTTTGGTTAAAAACCACAACTCTTTACTGACTGTAATTTTACTCCTAACAGTGTTGAAAATGAGGCAGCGATGGGGTCACAACTGCACCAGATGTATATTTAGCATTCAGTTCTTGTGAACAAACATGGAACATACCTCTTTCCAACTTTCTTAATGCCATCTTATTTAAAAAACTAAACTCTGGGTTGTATGATAATGATTTAAGTAAGGTAACAGACAGATGGTTTAAGGAAGATAAACTTTGTTTTTAGTATGATTTATGATAATGTAGGTAGAATGTTATAGGTACATTCTGCTTTTCTTTTTTAATTTACGGGAATTAATATATATCTCATTCTGTCATGAGATACGGGATTTGAAAAACATTGATCTGAGATCACAAAAATAAGGCAGGATAAATAACAGGTACTTTATACTTATTTACTAATCATTTTCTTATTTCAGCCCTTCAGGAAAGCTGTGAGGATGTTTAAGAAGCTGAATTGTTCAGATCCAAAACTTGTATCACACTCAGTAATTGGAGATGCATTTGGTGCAGGCAGCAACAATGGAAATTCAGCTGGTAGTACAAATGGTGGAGTAAATGCAAATGCCACTGGGAGAAGGAAGCGTGGTAGAACTAAGGGACGACGCAAGAAGACGTCAAAACCCACACCTGCCTCACCACCCTAGCCTCTGCTAAGATTGGTAGCATATATATGGCTCAACTCTGACTGCATTACAGCGTGTACAGACTGTGCTTATGAATGAATTAAATTTTAACTAGGATATTATATGTTACACAAACCATCCATTACTGCATCAAGTACGCACTTCAGAGATATTGAAGTCATTTGACAGTGTTAGGTAATAAACATTTCATTTATTAAAAGTCAGATGCAATTATAATTATATCATGAATTACCATTAAGCAGGAAGATTATCTGAGAGTCTGCTGCAAATAGTTTTGCCAGTCTGGTGGGAAGAACACATGCTCCTCACATCATCTGTTTTTACATGTATTTTGACTAGCATTGCTGTAAACAAACCCATAAGCCAATAAATCACAAACCCCACCAAGATTATAACAGATGCTACAAGTGATCCATGTAGTTGCACATTCATTCCTTGCACTTGTATAAAATGTTCACATTGATGCATTTAAGTTTCTTCTCGGAAGTAAAGCAAACTTTAAATTTAAAATACAAGCCTTGTATGCATGGAATGTAAGTGATTTTCAGAGGGAATGTTCAAAGTTAGTATTACTTTCATCCATTTTGTTTAGCACTCAGCATTTTTATTTGGTTCGTTTTTGCCCAGTGAAGACCCTGTCCATAAAAATGTATTTATGATTGTGTGAATGTCCCCCCCCCCTCCATTTGGAACTGTAATGTACTGAAACTTATGCTGAAATCATCTCCTTGCATTCAACATTGATGTCATACATGAGCAACGTGCACTTTGATGAACAAATAACTGAAATGACTGTATATAGTAGCAGGACTTTGGGATTATTGTCAACAGACACATAATGCATGAGCCGACTTTGCAGTAGGTGTTCAATTTAATGGGATAATATTGAAGATGAATTGTATTTTGTGAAGTCTATTATCCTGTTGGCTATGACGTGAACCTGAACATGCACAGTTGAACTGATGCGAAGAATATGTGTCCCTCCTTCCAGACTGGCTGAAAGTGTTGCAGCAGGCCAGATAAACCTAAACTGACATGTAATATATCTCTGTAATGTGCTGGGCATATCAAAGGTATATATATGAATGCATGCATCTACTGCTTGTCAACTTCACTGAAATATAATGTAATACTTGCCCATGAAGGATGACATAATGCATTGGCTACTGTATAAATTTAAAATATTTTGCATAAATAAGTAGTCATTTTCAAGATTAAATTTCCCTGAGTTCATAATTTGATATGTTTTACTTATTTTGGAAGGGCCCTTGTACATAGGTAACAACTTATCACACACACAGTCTTGATAATATAATTCAGTTTTGAGGCAGATGTAAGGTGTTTGACATTCAGAATACAGTAGCATTGCCAGCATTCCGCATCAGAACAACACTCCCAGGCCTTATGCTGCCTCGGTAGAAAGTGGATGCCTTTTCACCTACACAAATCTATCTATAGGAATATAGACAAATGTATTCTATTTTGCAAGTCTGAAAGAAATATTGAAGCTGTAACGTATCCTGTGGCTTCATTCTGTGCTACCTGGTTGACAGTTTACTTCTTTTGTTTGCTAGGAACAATATACAACCTGGAAACAAGCCCAATAATTATAAAACATTTAGTGGTGTTTTATAACATTTTCCTTATCTGTGCCACAGTTAGGAGTGCTCATGTTAACATTTTCTGTAATGTGTTGAAAAATAATAATGCATTCTTAATAAATGTAAAAAATGTAAGTTTTATCTGACAGGTAACCATGTGCAAGCCATTAGGTGTGTCAGGGCTTGCCATGTATGTTGTGATGTGTGGTGTGTTTTCTGGAATTCTGCTTTTGATGCTTTGAAGTAGTACAGTGTTATCATATTTGAATTTTTAATAAAATGATTTTAACTCCAGTATTCTAATCAAGATTTGAATTCAAGTTATTGTTTTCTTTGTAATCTATGAATTCAGATATTGGTAAACTGTTAGGATTTAAATGATGAACTGCAGTACTTCTAATCTAAAATGTGATATTGTATTTGAAACTTAAATGAGTCATTGTTTTTAATATAAATTAGGATATTTTAAGAGTGAAATGTGAGGTTGGAATCCCTGTTTGCATACAGAATATATAATTTCATTAGAATATAAACCCAGCTTTCTGCTGTAAGAATGAGTACTATGGCTGGGGCAATTCGGTAAGCTACAATTTTCACGATATAAAGGGTTATTCAGAATGAGGTAACACACCTCCAAAATTCTGGTTATTAAAATTGCAATGTTTGTTTTTGTACATAAATGATTTTAATGTGTGATGTACATAAGTGTATTCTTTTATAACATACTTTGTACATATTTATGTTCTTAATATTCATAATCATATATAGAAATATTATTTTGTGCATTACTTTATATTTGGTGGTCAAAACAGATGTGCTACAAGAACTGTTCTAATGGCTAGTCACATATATCTGATGAAGCTGGCCCAGGTTTTAGCTTGGTCAGATTTCTGGTGAACAAAGCTATACTGGGACAGGTAATTTTTTGGTGTTCTTCTATTTCCTTTATCTTTTGTTCCACTTTATTAGTTACTCACTAAGATATGTATCATGAACTGAGAGAAAGAATGTGTTAGGTGGCTCTCTTGTGTCTCACCAATCTCTGATCTCCTCTAACAGATCTTGTATACAAAAGTGGATTGTAATGAAGCTATTGAATATATAAGTATTTTCTATGTAATTCAGGAGTCATAGAGCCCACACAATTTTTGAAGCCTAAGACATGGTCTGAATCAAATCTGTCCAGAAGTTCGCATAGTGGTTATAATGTGATGAACATCTGTTAATCTTGTAACTTAGACACAGTGGGGTTTGATTTATGTGAGAGCATCTTCAGTTGAAAGAATTTTCGATTTACGACATATGAGGCACATTAGAAAGTAAATAAGAAATTGTAATATTATGCGGCATACTGTAGTTTCTCAAAGAATCTAAGTCATTATCAGCTACAAGGATTAGCCCCTGTGGTTTGTTCATCCACTTTAAAATTTGCCTTAGTAAATCCTCCTTACTGTTCATCAAATATTTCTGTACTGTACAGATCTTTACTGAAAATTCTCTTTAATATACAATTTTTTCCTACCATTTCACTATGTTCCCACAATTTATCTCCTTGGTGTAATATATTAATCTCTAATTGATTCCTGATGTTTTGATTTTTCTTCTATTATATCATCGATCTCAGATAATGCATTTAAACTGCTTCAGTTCCTTTTTATTATTTTCTGTTGTCCACATTTTTATCCCTATGAAAGAATAGCATTTGTCATTTTAATTTTTATTCTTTACAGTTTATCTTTGTACCATTTATTCTTCAGAATTTTGTGAATTTGCTCTGTGTATCCTAATTCTTTAAATATGATTTTATATGTGTATCCTAATTCTTTAAATATGATTTTATATATAGCAAATTAAATCTGCTGACTCAGTCGCTTCCTTGTTGTTACATCCCCCAATTTCCTAGAGGATAGAGGTGTTCCTACCGGAAGCAGATTTGATGAATTTGAAACAGTAGTTACATAAAAGTAATATTTAAGGGAAATACAGTATTTGATGAAGTAATAAACAGTTAACAACTTAAGGATGGAATGCTAAACTCAGAAGTCAAAGTGTTCTGTGAGCTAAACTCAGAAGTCAAAGTGTTCTGTGATTGAATCTTAGGAGCTAAAGTCAGAACTGGTAGTGAGGCAGACATTTTTACAGTTCCCTGTCTACCCACCTAGCATTCACAGTTGCCTAATAAACAGTGCTTGAGGTGGAATGAAAATAGAACCGGGATGCCATCCCGCTGCATCCCGCCCCACCTCAAGCCCTGGGTATTGTACATTGCATTTACTGCCAAAGAAGTAACAGGATGCTTTTAAGCCATTTAGAAAAGAACCGGGATGCCATCCCGCCCCACCTCAAGCCCTGCTAATAAATTATATTTATTTTACGAGTATGAAACTTATGACTACAGACAGAAATTGTCTTCACACTTCCTTATGAGTTACACATTTTATTCAACAATGTACCTACTCATGCAATGCCTTATTAATTGTAAACCTTATACAGCCATTAAATATAGCACCTTGACACACACCTTACACAGTATCATACCCACATACAGGATGTCCCAGGATGAATGTGCCAAACTTCGGGAGGGTGTTCCTTATGTTAAAGTATGCCGATATAACCCAAAACACCTATGTCCAAAGTTGAACGGTTATGGAGATAATGACCCGAGAAAAGTGTGGTCTTCTGGCAGGTCCACGCACTATACCTGTCAGCTGAGACGTCTTATCTACTCGTATGTTTGTCCTTGAGTGTGGTGATTCACACTAGCCATAAGCTCATGCACTACCTACAGAGTACGTTGCGGTGGGGTCGTGAATGGGTGGTAATTAGTTGTGGGGAGTTGCTGAAATGCCTTTTATGTTTTCACACGTGGAATATTGTGATATGCATTTTGTGTGTGGATTTTGCGGTGGCAATGCACGTGCTGCTGTTGAAGAATACCAAAGGCGTTTTCCCGATTGAAGGATTCCATCTCGAAGTGTATTTACGCGAATTCACCAGACATTGCATGATACTGGTTCTCTTCCGAGTGTTTCTGTGCACTCTGAAAGGGAGGATGTACGAATGATAAAACACATGAGAGAACATTCTTGAGATGGTTCAGAGAAGTCCGCGTCTGTCCACTCGTAGAATGGCCTCTAGCGTCGGCATATCACGTATTCAGGTGTGATCAAAGGGTACAACATCTGGAATCAGGCGACCATGCACAGCGTATGGATTTGTGCCATTGGATAAAAGCTCATCCTGAACTGTTAAGCGTCATTTTATTCAGTGATGAGCCGTCTTTTACCCTGGACGGTGTAAATAATTTATGAAATGTGCATACGTGGTCCCATAATAATCCACATGAGATAATGGAAACGTAATTCCAAAAGAGATTTTCCGTG